>NC_029788.2:85407744-85451268 GCF_000816755.2 Arachis ipaensis | reverse complement strand
TTAGAAGAGATATTTTGAAAAGATATTTTTGAATTTAGTGAGGAGAGAGAAAAACAATAAGATAGTACAAGATTCAAAATTGTTAGATCTAATGCTCCTTGTTTTTGAAAATTTTGGAGGGAAAACACCAAGGAACACCAAACTTAAAAATTTTAAGATCAAGACACAAGGAAAACTCAAGAACACTTTGAAGACTCACAAGAACACAAGAACATGAAGAAAGAACACCAAACTTAAAATTTTTAGAAAACCAAACCAAAAATTTTGAAAACCAAAGGGAATTCAACAAGAAAACACCAAACTTAAAGTTTGGCACACAATTTAATTGAGAAAATATTATTTATGAAAAAGAAGGTTTTGAAAAGAGTATAAAAGACTCTAACCCAATTACCAAGAACACAGATTAACGCTCTAGCCAAATGAGTTATGGAATTTTCGAAAATTTTAAGAAAGATTATTTTTGAAAACACCAAACTTAAAGTTTGGCACAGGATTTAATAGAAAAATTATTTTTGAAAAAGGTTTTAAAAAAAATTATGATAGCCAATTACCATGAACATGAACACCACGTTCTAACTAACTGAGTTATCAATTTAAAGTGTTTTAACAAGGAATAAATAATAAAAGACTCTAAACCAAAAAGAAAGATTTTTTTTTTCTAATCTAAGCAATGAAATAATCCGTCAGTTATTCAAACACGAACAATCCCCGGCAACGGCGCCAAAAACTTGGTGCACGAATTGTGAATCACACTTTTCACAAGGCGTAACACTAACCAGCAAGTGCACTGGGTCGTCCAAGTAATACCTCACGTGAGTGCGTTTTTGAATGGAAAACAGAAATACTTGCATTAATTCATCGAGACACAGCAGAGCTCCTCACCCTCAACAATGGGGTTTAGAGACTCATGCCGTCAGAGAATACAAAGTTTAGATCTGAAAATGTCATGAGAGATACAGAATAAGTCTCTAAAAGTTGTTTAAATACTAAACTAGTAGCCTAGGGTTACAAAATATGAGTGGACTATGATGGATGATGCAGAGATCCACTTCTGGGGCCCACTTGGTGTGCTGGGGCCCACTTGGTGTGTGCTGGAGCTGAGACTTTAAGCAATTCACGTGCGGAGGCCATTTGTGGAGTTGAACGCCAGTTTTTATGCCAGTTTGGGCGTTCAACTCCAGTTTTTTATCCTTTTCTGGCGCTGGACGCCAGAATTGGGCAGAGAACTGGCGTTGAACGCCAGTTTACGTCGTCTATCCTTGTGCAAAGTATGGACTATTATATATTGCTGGAAAGCCCTGGATGTCTAATTTCCAACGCAATTGGAAGAATGCTATTTCGAGTTCTGTAGCTCCAGAAAATCCACTTTGAGTGCAGAGAGGTCAGAATCCAACAGCATCAGCAGTCCTTTTTCAGCCTAAATCAGAATTTTGCTCAGCTCCTTCAATTTCAGCCAAAAAAATACCTGAAATTACAGAAAAATACACAACTCATAGTAAAGTCCAGAAATATGAATTTCTCCTAAAAACTAACCAAAACATACTCTAAACTATATGAAATTATCCCCAAAAAGCGTATAAAATATCCGCTCATCATTGAGCTAAGCAGAATTTGAGTTGAGATTTGCAGGAAATTAAATGGCGGGAAGGTAAATACAGAAAATGTAAATACTAAAATAAAGAGTAGAATGTAAATGGCAGAAAGTAAATTACAGAATCTTAAATGGGGATTTGAGAAGATGAGCATAAAAATAAATGGCAAAAATTAAAGAGAATGGGTAAGATCAGAAATGGGGAATTCATTGGGCTCAGGAGATGTTGTATTCTCTGGATCAAGTTCATTTTCATCTCTTCCTCAATCAATGCATTCATTGATCTCCTTGGCAATCTTAAGTGATTGAATTCCAATTCCTTGGTAATTTAATCTCTCAAATCTTGATCAATAGCCAATTTCTTGGTCTAATTGCTCATGAGAAGAGATGAAGTATGGTCACTGATTATACCACATGTATTCCCAAATCAAAGTGTTGGTAGGATCATATGTCACTATATCCATCCAAACCCCAATTTGGTCCTAACATGAGAAAGCATTTCTAGCATGATCTCTTCATTCCTCTTCCAAGGTTCCGAAGAGATCCAAGTATGAATAGCTTCTTTTCCAAGACAACTACCCAATTGGATGAAGATCAAAAGCCTTCTAGTAAAATCAAGAGAAAAGAAAGACGAAGAATAATGAAAACTATTATTGATCCATCAAATTACAACAGAGCTCCCTAACCCAATGAAAGGGGTTTAGTTGTTCATAGCTCTGGGAATGGAAAGTATAAATGAAAAGTGCATTCCGAAAATTAAAACTTGAAGTTGCAGAGAAAGTAAAATATAGAGAGTGTAGTTCTCCCAAAATGCCCAAAAAAAGCTCCCTCCTAGTTCAAAACTACTCCTATATATACTACTCTTATGATCTTCTAGTTGGCTCTTCAAGTCTTGGATATGGGCCTTTGATCTTGAGTTGAAGCAGTTATAGTCTTCAGTGGGCTCAGCTTTGCTTGCAGAAAAAGTGTGAGTTAGGCATGGACGTTAGTTAGGACGTTAGTGGTGTTAACATTAAGTGAAAATATGGGTTTGAGAACGTTAGTGACGATCACCTTTTTCACTAACGTTCCAAACCCAAAATGATCCACGTTAACTTCAACGTTAGTGGCACTAACGTGACCACTAACGTTGCCTCTTGCTCCTTCGCAAACGTTATTGGCATTCACCTTTTCCAATAACGTTGCTAATTGCCTCTTTTCCCACGTTAGAGTTCACGTTAGTATAATTAACGTGACCCTTAACGTGGGCATGCCTAAGCTTCGAGAGCATTAGTTACACTTACCTTTGTCACTAACGCTCCAAACGCCCCTTCCCATGTTAGTGCCTCACGTTAATTGCATTAACGTAACCACTAACGTGGTGGCGATTGCCATCTCCAACGTTAGTGACAAAGGTGAGTGTCACTAATGTTGGCCCATCATTTCTTTCCTCCATGTTAGCTTCCACGTTAATGTAATTAACGTGGCAACTAACGTGAGCAATATTGGCTTAGTCCAACATTAGTGACAAAGGTGAGTGTCACTAACATTGGCGACTCCTTGCTCCTCCCACGTTAGAGTTCACGTTAATGTAATTAACATGACTCTTAACATGGCCAATTGTGCTCTTTTGGAACGTTAGTGGTATTCACTTTTACCACTAACGTTGGAGCTTTCCTTTTCCTCCACGTTAGCTTCCATGTTAATGTAATTAATGTGGCCACTAACGTGGGCTATGATGGCTTTTGAAGGCGTTATTGGTGATCACTTTTTCCATTAACGTTGCAAGCTAGCTCCCATTCCACGTTAGTGGTCACATTAGTTAGACTAACGTGGCTACTAACGTGGCTCTTCTTTGCTTCCTTTGTCCTAACATCAAGCAAATAGAGTGCATCAAAGCTTGGTTCTAAATCATGAGATCATGCATCATCTATTTTATCATTCAATTCATGCATAATTCTCATGAAATCATGTAAAGTTCATAATATTTGCTTGAATCAAGATGTAAGTGTATTTCTACCCAAAACTTGCTTATTTACTAAGAAAATGCATGAAACTACCCTAAAATAGTAAAGAAAAGGTCGGTGAAACTGGCCAAAATGTCCTGGCATCACAACACCAAACTTAAAGTTTGCTTGTCCCTAAGCAAGTACTGAAACATCAAAATGATGAATGAAAGAACAAGAGAAACAAGTTCTTATTATAGAAGTAAAGCTCTTGGTTTATGGGGTTTCATGCATAGCAACTTAGGTTCATTCCTTTACTAGTTTCCAAGTCCATATCATGCTCTTGAATACTTGCTTGAATGCATCCTATGAGATCCTTATTCTTTGATCCTCCCCCTTTTTTTTTCTCAGGGTTTATTGCATCCTTAGGCTAAGTGCTCTGTGAGGGGGCAACTCTTTAAAGTAAGCTTTCAGCCAACACTCCTGAACTAGTTGGTTCAAGGTGCTAGGTGTTGAAACACCCCTAAGGACTTACTCCCTCAAGTCTCTCTCCCCTATACATGCACACCACAGGCACATGGTTTGTTATTTTCTTTTCTTGAGGCCTTGGTGTCTAGCACCTCTTTGGGTTACTAAATGTTCTGTAGCAAGGTTGCTCTTGATAGTGGATTTTCAGTTGATAATCCCGGGTTAGTTAACCCAAGTTACCAAGTGATGAAGCACTCCTAAGAACTTATTCATCCAAGCAGATCCTTGGTATAAGAACACCACAGACACATCCCTCAAGATTCAAACCCTTGGTGCCTAGCCTTATTTCTTATTACTTTTCTTTCTTTTTCAACTCTTATTATTCTTTTTCTTTTTCTTATTAGGATCTTGTTGTTTAGCTGGTCTCATAGAATGTGCTTCAAGCTTGTACTTTAATACACATAAGTCCCCTCATACCTTACAGGTGAACCAACTTAGCTAACCTATTACCACACCACAAACCTTGAGGACTTATTTCACAATATGAACCCCACTCTGGTTTTTCTTTTCATAACATTCTCTTTTATTAAATTCAAAGGGCAAGCATACAAGTCAGTAGGATGAAGATGAAAACAGGTAACTTGGACCAGCACACATAGACTTGATAACTGAAAATGCTAAAGACAGAATTGAAAATTCCTAAGCTACCATGGAATCATGTTCTATTTCATACATGATTTTTCCATATTTAAACATTGAAAGAAAGAAACGAAGAGGGAACTCCACCACCTTTTACTCATGGGGCTGCCCATGCTCTCTCTCTTGTTTGTCCTCTTTGTGTCCTTCTTGAGTGCTTGAACCCCCATTTCCGTTGCGCTTTCCGACCAACTTTTTCCAGAAGCCAGCATCTTCCATCTTCTTTTTCAATGTTTCCTTCTGTTGTTTCACCTTCCCTTCCTCTTGTTCTGTTAGATCTTTTTGGACTGTATCATACCTTGGGATTACAGAGTGCAAATTATGCATATGCCTAGTCACATAGTTCAACTTGGCTTGAGTGTTTATGTTGAATTCTTCCCTATTTAGTTGCCGTCCTTCATTAAGCACGCTGAACTCATTGAATGCTTTCATCTGAGCTAGCTGACGTTGGTTTAGTTCTTGAAGGCGTTTATCTTGACGCTCTTGCCTTTCAGTCACTTGATTGATGGCTTGAGTGAGCTGGGAGTAGTGTTCCTGTTGCTGCTCCATTTGTTGTTTCTGCCACTCTCCTTGTTGATTCATCCAGTTAGCAAGTAGTTCTTCCTGACGATCCATCCGTTGGGATTGAAGATGTAGTTGTTGCTCTTGCCCTTCATATATCTCCTTGCCAAGTCCTCAATGGCTCCTTGAATGTGACCCAGATTTATATTGGTTGGATCATAGTACTCTTCTTGCTGGTATTCTTCTTATGAGATTCTTCTTCGTGAGGTCCTTCTTGTGATGTTCTTTTCCCTATTTGAGGCCTTCTTTGTTGTTGGGTAGGTGCCACATAAGTTATACGCTGGAGTGTAACTAACCTCCCAGGGTTTACCCAATGTGGATTGCTGTCTTCGGAGACCACCTTGGCTTTCTTACATAGTCTCAAGATGGTACTGGGATATAAAAGCCGAGCGCTCAGATTACTCTTTTCGGCTGCTTCTTGGATTCCCTCAACTATAATTTCATGTACATTGATGTCTCCACCACTCATAATGCAATGTAGCATGGTAGCTCGAGCAATGTTGACCTCAGAATTGTTTGAGGCTGGAAGGATAGATCTTCTCACGAGCTCAAACCATCCCTTGGCTTCCGGGATAAGATCTCCTCTTCTGATGAACCGTGGCCTCTTATCCGAATACCTCTCCCAATATGATCCTATGACACACATGTCATTCACAATTTCTTCAAGCTCATCATTGTCGGGGCCATTACTTATTCTTGCTTGATAACTTGGCTTGTCAGAGGGTTGTGATCTCAGATGAAGAGTCCTCATTATAGCATTGGGACTGAAGTCCATCTCTCTTCCTCTCACGTAGCTTTTGAAGGTAGAAGCCTTGGTATTGTCTTCTCTGGATACATTGGCATAGAACTCTTTAATGAGATTTGCATTTATTTTTGTTTCTGGGTTCGTGAGTTCTTGCCAACCTCATTGTTCAATCTTCTCTCGAATCTGTGGGCACTCATCATAGTTGAATTGAAATGTCAGCTCTGGCAATACTTTCTTGTGTTTGATACGTTCGAATTGAAGCTCATGGAAAGCTGTCTTGAACCTTCCTTCGTCAAAAGGAATGCTCTCCACTGGTGTCTTTCCCTTTCACCTTTTGGAGCTTAATGATGCCATAAGTGACTTTTGATATGGGAACGTGTTGAAGGGTGTGGATAGATGATGGAATTCGGCCTCGTTAGGGTAAGGTGTAATTAAGGGAGTGGGTGAGAGTGCTTTCGATGGGGTGAGAGGTGTTGAGTTCCGAAAGTGAGAAGTACAAAGAAAGGGAATTGGAATGTGAAGGGGGTACGGACTAGGAACCACTTATATAGGCAAGTGGTGGGCAAATGAAAGGTGAAGATTGATGGTGTACGTTTATAATGAACGGATGGGGTTTACATGGGATGGGCACAAGGATCATCACTTTTATGATCGGGTTGGTTCGGTTTCCAAGGGTATTATTCTTCCAATGTTGCATGGAAACATTTCCCAATGTATTCCCTTTGAAGACATGTGTATAGTCCCCCTTTTGTGAAGTGGCCGAACCCTCCTCCTTCAATTATCCCATCAATTCCTTCCAATCCTCCCTTCATTTATCCTACAAGATAAAAGGAATGTAATTAATAAATTTGTGGATAGTGGCGGCAAAATTTAAAAAGTGGGATAACTACTTTTTAAAATTTTTTTGTTTTTAAATAACTAAGTGCTATTCATGAATGCAAACCAACTGACTATTTAATTGTTCATGTATGCAACATTGGTGACACCAAACTTAATTTGTGGCCATGTGGTGTAAAAAAAGATTTGTTCAAGGCTCTAAGAGTAACATGATATGAATTGCATTTATGTTCTCTTAGTATACCTTAAACGCCAAACTTGTTCTTCACTATGTGCTGCATACAATGATTCATTTAAGTGTATATCAAAGTTGATTTGGAATTCATGAACCTTGCTTTATTAACTACTTTAAAAACATATAAAACATGGGTTGCCTCCCATGAAGTGCTTCTTTAGCGTCACTAGCTTGACGTTCTGCCTTTGTCAGGGTGGTTGGTAATGCTTCAAATCTTCCCCCCTCACAGTGAATCTATCTCCATTGGCTTCATTAAGGATCTCCACATGTTCTAAGGAGAGAATTCTGCTGATGGTGAAAACTTTAGGCAGCTGAGATGGGATGGTGGGGAGATGAGGTGGGATAGCTAGGAGATAAGCTGAGATCACTTTATCCCCTGGAGAGAAATCCTCTGTAGGGATCTTCTTGTTCCTCCATCTCCTTGGTGCCTTCTTCCTTGTTTCTTTTAACATTACCTTGCTCCTTGTAGCCTCTTTTTCCAGGGAAATTTTGTTACTGGTCTCATATGACTCTGGTGGTTTTAGCTCTTCTTGGGTTTCCTTTAGCTGTGGCACCTTCTGACTGTTTTGCTTACCAACCAAAGGGATTCCCAGGTGTACAGTTTGTGTTTTAGTGCTTGTTTCTCCCACCAGTGCCTTGTCGTGATCTTCTCGTGGTTCCTTGTTTTCTTGATCTGCTTCTTGTGAGGGTTTGAAGACATTGAAAGTAAGTTGTTCATCATGTATCCTTAGTATTAGCTCTCCTCGCTCCACATCTATAAGCGCTCTGGCTGTAGCTAGGAATGGTCTTTCCAATATGATTGGATGGAGGTAACTCTCTTCCATTTCCAATATGACAAAGCCTGTGGGAAGGAAGTAGTTCCCAACCTTCACCAACACGTTTTCAACCACTCCTACTGCTTGTTTTTTAGTTTTGTCAGCCAGCCTGATGACTACGTCTGTGGGCATTAGCTCAATAATCTGCAGCTTCTTCATGAGAGATAGAGGCATTAAATTAATGCTTGCTCCCAGATCGCAGAGTCCCTTATCAATCAGTGTTTCTCCTATGGCACAGAGGATGTGAAAACTCCCTGGATCCTTCCTTTTTGTAGGCAATTCTGGTTGAATGAGAGCACTGCACTCCTTATTCATCACTATTGTTTGCCCTCCTTTGAGTGAACTTTTCCTGGTCAGCAGCTCTTTCATACACTTAATGTATGAGGGCATTTGTTGGAGAGCTTTGATGAATGGTATGTTCACATGAAGGGATGCAAACATGTCGAGGAACTTTGAGTATATTCTCTTTTCTACACCACCCTTGAGTCTTTGGGGAAAAGGTGCATAGAGGTTCAGAATTTCCTTCTGTGTAGTTTTAGTTTCTTGGTGACCCTCTTCCTGCTTCTCTGCTGAAGTATCTCCAGAGTGTTCGAAGGGTTTGTTCAGCTCTTCCTCAGTCCCCATATCACTTATAGTGACCATCTTGCACTCTTCCCATCTTACTTTCTTTGCTTCACCTCTCGGGTTTTTCTCTGTGTCACTTGGGAAGCTGTCAGTAGGTTTGGGAATCTTCTCAGAGAGGTATCCTACTTGAAATTCCAGCCTCTTAATGGTGTCTCCCTGGTTTTTGATATTGGCTCGCACCTCCTCCTTGAACACCTTGTTATCTTGGATTTCCTTACATATGCCCTCAAGTAGAGTCTCAATCCTTGAGAGTCTATCTTCGGATGATGGTGAGTTGAGATTGGAGGGATGAGAAGGACCATTTTAGTTTTGGTATGGATGTTGAGAGGTGTTGTTAGGTGGGTGCTGATATGATCTCTGTGTGGAATATTGGTGAGCTGCATTGTTGTTGGAGTTGTGACGTCTCTGATCTTGGCCTTGATCTTGTTGATTTCCCCACCCAAAGTTTGGGTGGTTCCTCCAACCAGGATTATAAGTTTTGGAGTATGGATAATGGGTCTGCCTAGGTGAGTTTCCAATGTAGTTGGCTTGTTCCTGATCACCCTCTGCCTCTACATTCACTCCTTCTTGAGCTGCTGATGAGGTGGAGATTGCTGCTACTTGATTCCTTTCCATCTTCTTGGTGAGGTCAGCCAGCTGCTTGGTGATCATCTTGTTTTGAGCCAGCAGCGCATCCACATTGTTTAGCTCCATCACTCCTCTAGTATTGCCTCTTTCAGAAGTATAGAAGTAGTCATTCTTGGCTACAGTCTCAATGACATCTATGGCTTCTTCAATAATCTTCTTCTTATTCAGAGATCCCCCGGATGAGTGGTCTACTGCCTTCTTTGATTCGTACGAAAGACCCTCATAGAAAATATGTAACTGTACCCATTCATTGAACATATCTGGCGGGCACCTTCTTGTCAAGTCCTTAAACCTCTCCCATGCTTCATAGAGAGTTTCACCATCTTGTTGCCTGAAGGTTTGTACCTCAGCTCTCAACCTGTTGATTCTTTGAGGAGGATAGAATCTGGCCAAAAATTTGTTCATCACATCTTCCCAGGTTGTTAAACTCTCCTTCAGGAAAGATTCCAGCCATTTAATGCTTTGTCCTTGAATGAAAAGGGAAACAGGAGTAGTCTATAGGTGTCAGGATGAACACCATTAGACTTCACAGTATCACATATCCTCAAGAATATGGTGAGATGTTGATTGGGATCTTCTTGGACACTTCCTCCGAATGAACAGTTGTTCTAAACAAGGGTGATGAGCTGTGGCTTTAGTTCAAAGTTATTGGCATGTATAGTTGGCTTTTGGATGCTACTTCCACAGTTTCCTGGGTTTGAATTGATGTAAGAGCCCAGAACTCTTCTCTCTTGCGCAGCATGATTTGCTGGACCTTCTCTGCCATGGTTGTGAGCCTCTTCTTCATGATGGTTCTCCATATTCTCATCTATGTCTGGTTCAAAATACTCTTCCTCTTCCTCAGCACCAACGACTCTCTTTCCTCTTGCTTCCCTCCTTAATCTAAGGAAGGTCCTCTCAGGTTCAGAATCGAAGGAAGTTGAAGCCCCGCTTCTCCTACCTGTGATACAACCAACAAGGCAAAAGCAAGAAAGAGATAAATGTAGAAAGTATTCTTGTTAGAAATGTTGTTAGTGTGAGTGATGCAATATATCAAACAGTTACTGGGTTAGTGAACTGAATTGTAAAAAAATTGAAGATAACACCACAAACGGGTAAGGGGTAAAAGGGAAGAAAATAACTACAACTGAAAGTAAATCACTCAAATAAAATTAAATCAAACAAAAGAAAAAAATGCTCAATCTAGTTATCCACCAATGTAATCATTGTTGATACAAAATCAATCCCCGGCAACGGCGCCATAAACTTGATGCACGGAAACTTGTCTTTCAACAAATTTCCCTCGGCAAGTATACCGAATTATCATCAAGTAAAAACTCACAATAGAGTGAGGTCGAATCCCACAGGGATTGATTGGTCAAGCAATTTTGATTAGAGGAATGTTCTAGTTGAGCTAAGCAGAATTTGAATTGAGATTTGCAGGAAATTAAATGGTGGGAAGGTAAATATAGAAAATGTAAATACTGAAATAAAGAGCAGAATGTAAATGGCGGAAAGTAAATTGCAGAATCTTAAATGGAGATTTGGGAAGATGAGCATAAAAATAAATGGCAAAAATTAAAGAGAATGGGTAAGATCAGAAATGGGAAATTCATTGGGCTCAGGAGATGTTGTATTCTCCAGATCAAGTTCATTTTCATCTCTTCCTCAATCAATGCATTTATTTATCTCCTTGGCAATCTTAAGTGATTGAATTCCAATTCCTTGGTAATTCAATCTCTCAAATCTTGATTGATGTTAGGATTTTTGCCAGTAAAGAATTTCATAAAAACAGTCGCGTTGTAGATATAGTCTCTAAACCGACAGAAATCCCTTCGTACAAACGTTTTAGTTGTCACAAGTAACAAACCCCTTTGAAATTGATAACCGAGTATTCAAACCTCGGGTCGTCTTCTCAAGGAATTGCAGGGAAGTATGTTCTTATTTTTGGTTATGGAGATTGTAAATTTGGGGTTTTAAGAAGTAAGGTGGGAATATGTTATATGACAAGTAAAATAAAATAATACTAATAAAATCTCTTGGCAAGATATGAAGAATTGGAAGTCCTATCCTTATCAATTGTGATGAGAATTGGATTTTAATCCCACTTTGTTAACCTTTACTAAACAAAGGAAAGTTAAGTGGACTGATTAGCTTGATTCTCAAATCCTAGTCAACCTTTACTTCCATGCAATTTAATTACTGCAAAGTACAAAACACTCAACCAAATCTTGATTCGCTTGACTAAATTAACCACTAAGCTAAAATTGCTCAATCCTTCAATCCTTGTGGGATCGACCTTACCCCCGTGAGTTTTTATTACTTGATACGACCCGGTACACTTGCCGGTTAGATTTGTGTGTTTTGGAGGAAATTTATTTTTCAACAAAATACTCATCAAGTTTTTGGCGCCGTTGCCGGGGATTGATTAGATTGACAATGATAAAGTGAGGTGGTGATCTAGATCAAGCACTTTTTCTTTAATTTTCGACTAACCCACTAACTGTTTGATTTTTTGCTTAATCTAACTAACACTTCAATCTGGCAGTAAATTGAAGTGTTACTGGTTTTGTGCATTTCTCATGCTCTGCTTGTATGTCAGGTACAAGAAGAACCATACCCAATTTTTATGAACAAGACGAAAGAACTCTCAGGAGGTTAAGAAGAGCTGAAAGAGGGAAAAATATTGTTGGAGAAGAGGAATCAGACGAAGAATTCCAAGAGATGGAGGAACATTTAACCAATCCACCAGGTGGAGAAGACAACAACAATGGCAACCCACCCCAGAGGAGAGTTTTGGCTTCCTATACCTTTGCAAATCCTAGACATTGTGGGAGCAGCATCTTGGCTCCAAATGTCAATGCTAACAATTTTGAACTCAAGCCACAACTCATCACTTTGGTTCAGAACAATTGCTCTTTTGGTGGAGGACCACTTGAGGACCCACACCAACATTTATCCACTTTCTTGAGGATATGCAACACTGTCAAAACTAATGGAGTGCCCCCTGACAGTTACAAGCTGATGCTATTCCCATTTTCTTTCAGGGACAAGGCCACTCAATGGTTAGAATCTTTTCCAAGGGACAGCATCAACAACTGGGATGATTTGGTAGCCAAATTTCTTGCAAAATTTTATCCACCTCAGAGAAATGCCTACCATCCACCACCCACATCTCATAACCCACCTCAAGTATCACCTGAAGCCCAAAGAATCACTCACTTGGAGGCCATGATAGACAAAATGTTGAAACACCAGGAAATGGTAACCAAGAATCAGGAAGCCTCCCTGAAGAGCCTAGAGAGACAGATGGGGCAACTCTCCAAGCAAGTATCTGTTGAGAGACCTTCAAACTCACTGCCCAGTGACACAATCCCAAATCCCAAGGAGGAATGCAAGGCAATACAATTAAGGAGTGGGAGAACATTGATAAGCAACAATGACACTACTAGGAAGCAAGCAGAGAACATCAAAGAACCAACGGAGGATGAGAAGCAAACAAAGGCAGATGAGGCCAAGGAGCAAGTTGTGATGCCAAACAAAAGCACTGAGAAACTTAAAGAGAAGGACAACTAGCCACATAGCTCAAAGGAAGTAGCTCAGGGACAGCAGAGCACCACACCTCCACTGCCATATCCCCAGAGGTTTAACAAAGAGGTTAAAGACCAGCATTTTCACAAATTCCTTGAGATTTTCAAGAAGCTAGAAATTAATATCCCCTTGGCTGAGGCACTTGAGCAAATGCCTCTATACTCCAAGTTTCTGAAGGATCTTATCAACAAGAAAAGAAGCTGGGATGAGAAAGAAACCATAATGATCACTGAGGAATGCAGGGCCTTGATTAAAAAGGGGCTTCCTCCCAAGCTTAAGGACCAGGGAGCTTCCTGTTGCCTTGCACCATTGGGAAATTGACCATCACTAAAGCAATGTGCGATCTCGGAGCAAGTATTAACTTAATACCATCTTCCTTGGTGAAAAATCTGCATATAGAGGAGGTCAAACCAGTACAAATGTCTCTGGAGCTGGTAGACAAGTCAATGGTATACCCTAGGGGTGTAATCGAAAATCTTTTGGTCAAGGTGGACAGTTTTATATACCCTGCTGATTTTGTGGTTCTAGAATCAAACAATGATGATGGTGACTCTGTTATACTGGGAAGGCCATTCTTGGCCACTGCTAGAGCTATCATAAACGTAGAGGAAGAGGAATTAACTCTCAGGATGCATGACCAGAGTGTCACTCTGAAGGTAGTACCAGAGGCACAATTTAGCAAGGAGAAGAAAGGCTATATGAAAAATGACCAGGAAAGTCACAGCAACATCCCAATGCTAAGGATTGTGCAGACTGATGAAAAAGCCCAAGAGGATATTAGAGTTTTGGCCACTGAGAAGAGAGATCCCCAAGGAAAACCTACGACCAGAAAAGAAAGAACAACAAAAGGAAAGATGAAACGCAGAAACAAAGCAAAAAGGGGTTGGAAGAACAGAAAGATTCCAACAGAGGGGCTTTCCAAAGGTGACAAAGTGCAACTGATATATCAACAGTTGGGGGCAAATCAACAAACCGAGGATTACTACACTGTCAGCAACATACTATCATTAGAGCATGCTGAAATTGAACACCAGAGAACAAAGAAGAGGATCACGGTCAGAGGAGACAAATTGAGGCCCTACAAGCACCAACCACCATAAAAGAAAGCCTCAATGTCAAGCTAATGACAATAAAAGAGCACTCCATGGGAGGCAACCCATGCTTTAAGATTCATGTCATTTTAAATTCAATAAGTTATGATCAATTGAGCATAAATTCTTTTCTCTTTTCAAGAATATGTTCATTGACTGCATGCACTATTTTGAAACATATGCTAAGTTTGGTGTGCCTTCAAGCACACTAAACCAATGTTACAAATAATTCCTTTTTGCATGCTTGGAGTATCCATCCTTACAAGCATACCTTTGATCTCCATAAGTCTAATTGCATCCCAACCCTTCATTGCTCATTTAAAAGCATACCACCTTCAAGCCATGCACATAACCGAATCACTCCAACCTTGGAAACTTTACTCCCTTCATCACTCCTCACATAACAAGCTTTGTGCAACATCTCTCTTACTTTAAAATCCAACCACTTAAACTTCTCTTCATCAATTCTTGTCATAGCAAGTTCGGTCTCAATTTCTTTTTGCTCCAAACACAGGAAGAAGATGAGGCACACATAGAAGAAGAGCCACAAGAGGAGGAGGAACAGCCACACTTTTTCCCACATGGTAATATGGATATGACTCAAATGCAAGAAGCAATAGGAAGATTGTCTCAACAGTACACAAGAATCCAAGAAAGGCAAGAGGAATACCATTCTCTGTACATGAAGAACCAACAAGCACAAGAAGAAAGGGAGCTAAGAATAATAAACAAACAAAGTGAATTCGAGTCAAGATTCCTTGTGATGCAAGAAGAACATGCTTTTCAATCTCATGAATCTTTTGGGAAGTTGGAACAAATGCAAGCTGAAAATTTGAAGGCTTTCAAAGAGTTCACAACACTCCAAGATGCAAGGTATGAAGTACAAGCCGATTACAACATCAATAGCCAAATCAAACTGAACTATATTGGAGAACATTTGCACAACATGGATCCGGCGTTCCCAACCTTTGGTGAATTCTTTAAAAAGAGAAGTGAGGTAGAAGTAAGCAGGGCTATGAGACTTGAAGATAGAGTGGAGGAGGCTATGAATAAGGCTGGCTTTTGGCAAGGTCAACAGGCACCAAACACGGATGGTGGGAACAATAGCAGCCAAGTGTATGAAAGGAGAAAGAAAAGGCATGACAAATGAAAGGTGGACTTGCTCCTTGTTCATCACTACAAAGAAAAAAAAAAGCATGCATTCTATCTGTTCTAAGTTGTCTTTGCATTTTTAAGTAGTTCTTTTTAATTAAAAGTCTTTGCATTATGTTTGTTTCTTTTAAAATAAGTAAACTAGTCTATGTGTGTGCTTGTGTGTTTACTTTCACTTAGCAAAAAGCATGTTGTCCCCTGCATCTTTAAGTTCAATAAAAGAAAAAGTTTGAATGTGAAGCAAGATAGTCTCTGTTAGATAGAAGTAGAATAAAAGTAAGTGGTGGTATGTGTGTGATTGTATAATAGCTCACTTTTAGTGAATAAAGAGCCAGGATATCTCCTTCTAAGTAAAGAGTAGCCTACTGTCTATGAATCTCAATTAAATAAAAAAAATTCCTTGGTTAGAAAGAAAAACAAAAAGAAGGAAAAAAAAAAGATAACCAAAAAGTGGCAGAACAAAAGGAAACAAAAAGAAACAAAGCTGGACACCAATAGCTTGAACTTTAAATTATATGCCTGTGATGTCTTTGTACTAGGATCTGCTTGGATTAGTAAGCTCTTAGGAGTGCCTCAACACTCAGTGACTTGGGTTAACTAATCCGGGATCATCAGCTGAAAGTCCACTATCAAGAGCAACCTAACTACAAGGCATTTAGTAACCCAAAGAGGTGCTGGGCATCAATGTTTTAAGAAGGAATGTGAGCCAAGTGTCTATGGTGAATAATGTGTCAAGTATAAAGAAAAGAAAATGAACTTGCTACACATGACACTCAAATAAAGCTTATGAACAAAGTAATAACCAAGGATAAAGGAATAATGAGAGGTCATAGCAGTATGTCACTTGAAACTTGAAGGAGACTTTTTAGGCCTAGGAGTCAATAAGAAGTGAGCGCAATTTACCCATTCCCTTTACTTTCCATGCAATTTAATTTCTGCAAATCACAAATTACTCAACCAAATCTTGATTCGCTTGACTAAATTAACCACTAAGCTAAAATTGCTCAATCCTTCAATCCTTGTGGGATCGACCTCACCCCCGTGAGTTTTTATTACTTGATACGACCCGGTACACTTGCCGGTTAGATTTGTGTGTTTTGGAGGAAATTTATTTTTCAACAAAATACTCATCACTCTTGTGGAGAGACTAGCTTTAGAGCAATCCTAGTGCAATCAAAATCTGCCAATTTCAACCACTGTTTTATTTGATAGCTCAAGTGTTACCAATTACTTGACCCAATCCAAAAAGGAAAAATCCAAATTATTTATATAGATAAAAGAAAGCAATCATAAGTCTGAAATACCTCAAAATATATTAAATAAAAAATCAATCTAAACATAGAGAGTCATAAACAAAAATGAGAAAAGAAATAAAAGAACATTGAACCTGGATTGAGAGTCACTCCTAAAACTAAGAGAAGTCCTAAATCCTAATCCTAAGAGAGAGGAGAGAACCTCTCTCTCTAAAAACTACATCTACTCCTAAAATTATGAATATGAAAGCCCCCTTATGAATGGATGTATTCCCCCACTTTATAGCCTCTAATCTGTGTTTTCTGGGCCGCAAACTGGGTCAGAAACAGCCCAGAAATCGCTGGAGAAGAATTCAAACACGTTGATTTCCGTCACTGCGACGCAGCCACATGGGTCACGCGGTCGCGTCGCCTAGCGTCAGAGCAACTATGGCATCTTATATATCAAATCGAAGCCCCGGATGTTAGCTTTCTAATGCAACTCGAACCGCGTCGTTTGGACCTCTGTAGCTAAAGTTATAGCGGTTTGAGTGCGAAGAGGTCAGGCTGGACAGCTTAGCAATTTCTCCAACTTCTTGTATTCCTTCCACTTTTGCATGCTTCCTTTCCATTCTCCAAGCCATTCCTGCCTTATAATATCTGAAAACACTTAACACACATATCAAGGCATCTAATGGTAATAAGAGAGGATTAATAATAAGCAAATATAAGATCAAAGAAGCATGTTTTCAATCAAAACACATAATTAGGAAGGAAATATAAAACCATGCAAATAGTATGAATAAGTGGGTAAAGAGTTGATAAAAACCACTCAATTGAGTAAAAGATAAACCATAAAATAGTGGTTTATCAACCTCCCCACACTTAAACACTAGCATGTCCTCATGCTAAGCTCAAGAGAAGCTATAAAGATGAAGAGGAATGGTATGAAATGCAACTACATGCTAAATGATTTTACTTACTTGGTTAAGAGTAAATAAGTTCTCCAAGACAAATACAAACCAATTTCCACTAATTCAAATCATACAATAAAAAGCAAGTGAACTTGTAAGAAGACAGCTCATGAAAGTAGGGAACATAGAATTTAAGCGTTGAACCCTCACTGGAAGTGTATATCACTCTAATCTCTCAAGTGTATAGGGTAATTCACTCTACTCTTCTCTAGTCATGCTTTCTAAACCTTGTTCTTCATCTAACCAATCAACAAAAATTTAATGTACCAATAAAAACATCATGAGGTTTTTTCAAGGTTGTAATGGGGCTAAGGTAAGGGTGAGGGTATATATATATAAGGCTAAGTGAGCTAACAAAGTGAATCCTTAATTAGTCTAAGATCACACCTAACATATACATACTTTATATAATTTAAAAATACTTTACCTAGCTACCCAAAATTTTCCCACTTTTGTATTACATGCTCATGTATCAAACTTATTTTTGAATTTTGTCCCATGTGCCTTGAAATTTTTATTTTGCATTTGGGGTATTTTTTTCATTTTTCTTTCCTTCTTCCTTTTTTTTTTTGTATCCCCTTATTTGATTACTTAATATATTTTTCTTCAATGCACATGGTAATTTAATTATTTTGATTTCACATGAGCATACTTCCTAAATTTTCAAATAACTTATTCAATTTAATTCCCTACTTTTTCATATCATCCCATGTTCCCATAAAATTTTCCACACTTAAATTTTACACAATATCTATCTTAAGCTAACCAAGGATTCAACTTGGGATTCTTATTTTGTTTTTCTGCTTAAGGCTAGTAATGTGGTTATAAAACAGAAGAGATTTAAAAGCTCAAGGGGGCTAACAAGGGTGATGTAAAAGGTAGGCTAATTTTGGGATAAGTGAGCTAAAATCAAACAATGGCCTCAATCATATGCAAGCATGTAAATACACTAAATATTGGACATATAGAATGGAACAAAAAAATAGATTACAATCATAGAGAAGGAAACACACAGGAATAAAATATTTATGGTTAAATAATGTAACCATATAAATAAGCTCAAATCTCACAGGTTGTGTGTTCTTTGGCTTAAAAACCATGTTCCAAATACAACTTCAAACAAGTTTTAACATAAATTTTTTTTTAATTCAAATTAGTGAAATTTTTTTTTCAAAGATAGGGTCTTAAAAAGAAACTTATTATTTTAACCAAGCAGTAACTAAATGCATAAAATAAAATAAATATGCAAATACAATAACTAATTTAACGAAGAAAATTAAAACATTGGTGTTGAGACAGGGATGTACTAACCCACGGAGATCGGTATCGACCTCCCCACACTTAAAGATTGCACCGTCCTCGGTCCATGCTAAGATGTGCAGGTGGACGGGTGACGTTAGGATTTTTGCCAGTAAAGAATTTCATAAAAACAGTCGCGTTGTAGATATAGTCTCTAAACCGACAGAAATCCCTTCGTACAAACGTTTTGGTTGTCACAAGTAACAAACCCCTTTAAAATTGATAACCGAGTATTTAAACCTCAGGTCGTCTTTTCAAGGAATTGCAGGGAGGTATGTTCTTATTATTGGTTATGAGTTTGTAAATTGGGGTTTAGGAAGTAAGGTGGGAATATGTTATATGACAAATAAAATAAAATAATAATAATAAAATAAACTCTTGGCAAAGTATGAAGAACTGGAAGTCCTATCCTAGTTATCCTTATCAATTGTGATGAGAATTGGATTCTTCCCCCACCTTATTAACCTCTAACTATGAAGGTAAGTTAAGTGGACGAATTAATTCGAATCCTCAAGTCCCAGTCTTTTCTTAGGAAAAGTTAGAGTTATTGGATCTCGAAGTAATTGTTGAAGAATTTCAATTTTCAATCAACAATGAGTTTGATAACTCAAGAGTTACCAATGACTCAACCAAAGCCAAAAGAGAAAAATCCAAATTATTTATATAATAAAAAAGAGCAATCATAAGTCTGAAATACCTCAAAATATATTAAATAGAAAATCAATCTAAACATAGAGAGTCATAAACAAAATTGAGAAAAGAAATAAAAAGAACATTGAACCTGTGATGGCAAAAGATGAAATAATCATAAAGTGAAAAGAATCCTAATTCTAAATCCTAAGAGAGAGGAGAGAACCTCTCTCTCTAAAAACTACATCTACTCCTAAAATTGTGAATGTGAAAGCCTTCTATGTATGGATGCATTCCCCCACTTTATAGCCTCTAATCTGTGTTTTCTGGGCCACAAACTGGGTCAGAAACAGCCCAGAATTCGCTGGAGAAAAATTCAAATACGCTGAATCCCGTCACTGCGACATGGCCGCATGGAGCACGCGGTCGCGTCGCCTAGATCCAGGGCCACGCGGTCGCGTGGGTGACGCGATCGCGTGGGAAGCTATTTTGCAAATGACGCGGCCGCATCAGCGACGCGGTCACGTGGGACGATTTGTGCGCTTGGCACGCCTCCAGCCCTGCTCCTGCATAACTCTCTGTTCAATTTCTTTTTCTCCTAACACACTGGTGACGCGGACGCGTCAGCGACGCTGCTGCGTCGCGTGCGTGCTTTTTTTTTTTTAATTTGCAGAATGCAGTGTTAATATGAATGTGATGCAAAACTCCAGGTTCAATATAATAAAATAAAATAAGACTCGAAAACAAATAAAACTAAATAAAAATGAAAAAGGAACGATCATACCATGGTGGGTTGTCTCCCACCTAGCACTTTTAGTTAAAGTCCTTAAGTTGGACATTGGAGGAGCTTCTTGTTATGGTGGCTTGTGTTTGAACTCATCCAGGAATCTCCACCAAAGTTTGTATCTCCAGTAACCTCCGGGGTCCCAAACTAAGCATGTAAAGCCCTTAAGAAGCTTCAAATAGATTCTTAGGCTCCCGGGGTAACAAGTGTCAGAGCAGATTCCAGGATCCCAAATCTTGCTTTTACACCTGACTTCTTGTTGATCATCATGATTCCATCCGGGCGGCAAGCAATCTGAATTCTCACTAAAGCGGCCAAACAGCTTCCTAGACCCATTCAATTGAGCTTTACACCAACCTTTGCGTTTAAACTTAAAGCTTCCAACCATGATGAACCTTGCAGGACAATTCTTACCACTGGCCATCTTCCTCTTACTCTTAATTTCACAAAGAGCTCTAAGTTGACCATCCGTCTCTAGTAGCCCATATTCAAGTGGGATTAGAAAGCTAAGGGATATGAAATTTACCCACTTGAATATTGTGAAGGATGATGGCAACTTAGAGGGAGGTATTTTTAATGAAATTGCAAGCTCCACTCTCTTGTGCTCTTCTCTAATAATTACCACCTATTTGCAAGCTTCTTCAATTTCAACCTCTTTCTCTTGGTAGCTTTCTTCCAATTCAATCTCCTCTTCATTGCTTTCCAAGGGCATGGGAGGTTGTGCTTCTTCTTCTTGAATCTCCATCTCTTGATCAACCTTTTCCAAGTCTTTAACTGTGATATTCCTTGGAGGTTGTACACCCTCCTCAGCATCAATTTCAAACGTCTTGGAAGGGGGTTCTATGACTGGACTTTTCCATGGAGGTTCTGCATCTCCTAAGTCTTCAACCAACTCTTCTTCTTGAACGATGACAGCTTCATCTGCTTGTTCTAGTATGAATTCATGCTCTGTCTTGTCCACTGGAGTCTCTAGTATCTCCTTCATGCTACGCTCTTCATGAAATTGTCCACATGGGGCTGTGGTTGGTCCTTGAATGTTTGAGCGTCTAGAAACCCATTGAATTACTGCTTGCTCCAGTTGTCAAATGGTTGTTTGAAATCGATCCACTGTTTCCTTGAAACGATCCTTTGTCTCTTGATGCACTCGACTTTCATAAATAGGATCATAGTGCTCTTGGATTGATGGATATGGAGATGGTGAATATTGAAGTGGTGGTTCTTGTGAGTAATTGGGTTGGAATTGAGGTGGTTCTATATATGGTTCATATGGCTCATAAGGTGGTTGGTATGGTGGTTGAGGGTTAGGGTCATATGGAGGTGAATGGCGGAAAGGGGCTTGTGAGTTTGGTGGTCCAAAGTTATGTTGTGGAGAGGGTTTATAGGCATATGGTGGTGGTTGTTGATAATCAAAAGAGCGCTCACCATAGCCATTGCCTTGATATGCATCACAGAATGGTGGTTGACAGTCCATTGGAGGTGGTTGTTGCCATGAGGGTTGATCAAATCCTTGTGGCGCCTCCCATCTTTGATTCTTCCAACCTTGATGCCTGTTCTCATTATAGTTTCCATTCCTAACAACAAAATTGGAATCAAACTTGAAGCGAGAGGGGTGAGAATTCATAGTTAGTTAATAAAAATTTAAAAACAAAAATAAAAGCAAATTTAAATTAAAAGGTTATTTAAATTTTGAATTTGAAAATTAAATTTTGAATTTTAAATTTTTGAAATTTGAATTTTTTTTTTTGAAATTTGATTTTTGAAATAAGACAAGATAAAATAAAAATTTTAAAATAAAAACCAATAACCTCTTAACTTAAGAAAAAGCAAAAATAAAAAACAAAAACAAATAAACAAGCAAAAATAAAATATTTACAATAACCAATAATAAGGCACACGTTTGCAATTACCCGGCAACGGCGCCATTTTAACGTTAGGATTTTTGCCAGTAAGTCCTATCCTAGTTATCCTTATCAATTGTGATGAGAATTGGATTCTTCCCCCACCTTATTAACCTCTAACTATGAAGGTAAGTTAAGTGGACAAATTAATTCGAATCCTCAAGTCTCATTCTTTTCCTGGGAAAAGTTAGAGTTATTGGATCTCGAAGTAATTCTTGAAGAATTCCAATTTTCAATCAACAATGAGTTTGATAACTCAAGAGTTACCAATGACTCAACCAAAGTCAAAAGAGAAAAATCCAAATTATTTATATAATAAAAAAGAGCAATCATAAGTCTGAAATACCTCAAAATATATTAAATAGAAAATCAATCTAAACATAGAGAGTCATAAACAAAATTGAGAAAAAAAATAAAAAGAACATTGAACCTGTGATGGCAAAAGATGAAATAATCATGAAGTGAAAAGAATCCTAATTCTAAATCCTAAGAGAGAGGAGAGAACCTCTCTCTCTAAAAACTACATCTACTCCTAAAATTGTGAATGTGAAAGCCTTCTATGTATGGATGCATTCGCCCACTTTATAGCCTCTAACATGTGTTTTCTGGGCCACAAACTGGGTCAGAAACAGCCCAGAATTCGCTGGAGAAGAATTCAAATACGCTGAATCCCGTCACTGCGACGCGGCTGCATGGCACACGCGGTCGCATCGCCTAGCGTCAGAGCAACTATAACAAATTATATATTAAATCGAAGCCCCGGACGTTAGCTTTCCAACGCAACTGGAACCGCATCGTTTGGACCTCTGTAGCTAAAGTTATAGCCATTTGAGTGCGAAGAGGTCAGGCTAGACAGCTTAGCAATTTCTCCAACTTCTTGTATTCCTTCCACTTTTGCATGCTTCCTTTCTATCCTCTGATCCATTCCTGCCCTATAATATCTGAAATCACTTAACACACATATCAAGGCATCTAATGGTAATAAGAGAGGATTAATAATAAGCAAATATAAGATCAAAGAAGCATGTTTTCAATCATAGCACAAAATCAGGAAGAAAATATAAAACCATGCAAATATTATGAATAAAGTGGGTAAAGAGTTCATAAAATCCATTCAATTGAGCACAAGATAAACCATAAAATAGTGGTTTATCAACGGATTATTTCAACTGTTTTTTTTCTCTAAGGATTGTGCAGATGGACTTGTCTGTCTCCCCATGTAAACGTCTTCTGGTTCTCTTCTTGGTGGCCATCCTGAAAGAAAAAGGGAAGAAAGGTAACCCAATAATAGAGATAAGAAAATAAATAAAGTATGGTTGGGTTAATGCCAAATGAAAAGGGTCTCATTTATATGGTAGCTACAACATGTAAGTGAGAAAACAATAGAAGCCATGGCATACCAGTGGTGCAAAATGTGCAACAATGGGAATGAGAGTGGGGAAGGAAGGATAATATAAATTAAAAATCAATAAAAAAGTAATACAGGTATAAAAGATTGGCATTGATTTAAATAATATTACCTAACCAGAATAAAACAAGTCATAAGCACCAAGATAATACCAGAAAAGAAATAACAGTTGAATAAGAACATTTGAACACCAATAATAATTTTTAGAAAAATAAAAATATGCAATGAATGAAAGTAATTAAATAAATTAAATAAAATAGAATGGAAGTGAGAGAAAATAAGAAAGGAAGAAGAAAGAAATAAGAAAAGATAAGAAGAATAAGGATTCGGAGAAGAAAAGATAAGAAAATTGGCACTAATCTGGATAGGTTGTGCGACGCTGGCGACGCGGTCTCGTGGGTGACGCGGTTGCGTGGTGCGCGATAAGGTTGGGCAACGCGGATGCGTGGGGCACGCGATCGCGTGCCTCAATTTGTGCTAGTGGCGCGAGTGCAGCCTCGCAGTCGCACAACTCTCTGTTCAAAACTCAGTATTGCCAAAATCCAGGGTGACGCGGTCGCGTGGTCGACGCGATCGCGCAGTCGGCCTTATTTCCAATATGACGCGGACGCATGGGTGATGCGTTCGCGTGGCAGGGCTTGTGCTACTAGCACGGGTCCAGCCCAACTCCAGCTCAAATATCTGCTATACACCCTTTTTACGCCGATTTCAGGTCACGCAGCCGCGTAGGTGATGCGGTCGCGTGGGAGGCCATTATTCCCATATGACGCGGTCGCGCCAGCGACGCGGTCGCGTGGGGTGATTTGTGCCATTGGCACGCCTCCAGCGCTGCTCCTGCGAAACTCTCTATTCATATTAATATTGTCTCCCATCTCCTTGCGACGCGGACGCGTCGCTGATGCGGTCGCGTCGCGTGTTCGCTTTTTTTTTTTCTGAACAGATGCAGAATGCAGTGTTAATATCAACGTGATGTAAAACTCCAGGTTCAATAAAATAAAATAAAACTTGAAAACAAATAAAACTAAATAAAAATGAAAAATAAATGATCATACCATGGTGGGTTGTCTCCCACCTAGCACTTTTAGTTAGAGTCCTTAAGTTGGACATTTGATGAGCTTCCTGTTATGGTGGCTTAGGCTTGTATTCATCCAGGAATCTCCACCAATATTTGTATCTCTAGTAACCTCCGGGGTCCCAAACTTGGTGCAGAAAGCCTTCAAGTAAGTTAAAGCAAGTGACCAGGCCCCAAGAGTGGTGATTGATAGAATGGATTCCGAGGTCCCAGATCTTGCCTTTGCACCCGTCTTTTGGTTGAGCAATATTGTTCCATCCGGGTGGCAAGCAGTCTGAATTCTCACGTAAGCGGCCAAACAACTTCCTAGACCCATTCAGTTGAGCTTTACACCAACCTTTGCATTTAAACTTAAAGCTTCCAACAATAATGAACCTTGCAGGACAATTCTTACCACTGACCATCTTCCTTTTACTCTTAATGCCACAAAAAGCTCTAAGTTGACCATCCGTCTCCAGTAGCCCATATTCAAGTGGGATTAGAAAGCTAAAGGATATGAATTTTACCCACTTGAATGTTGTGAAGGATGATGGTAACTTAGGGGGAGGTATTTCTAATGAAATTGCAAGCTCCACTCCTTTGTGCTCTTCTCTGACAACTTCCACCTCTTTGCAAGTTTCTTCAATATTAACCTCTTCCTCTTGGTAGCTTTCTTCCAATTCAATCTCTTTTTCATTGCTCACCAAGGGCGTGGAAGGAGGCTCTGTGATTGGACTTTCCAATAGAGGTACAGCATCTCTTAAGTCTGCAACCACTTCTTCCTTTTTAATAATTGCTGCTTTGTCCAGTTGTTTAAGTATAAAATCATACTCATCCTCGATGGTTTTCTTTCCATGACAACTCCTTTCAACTACTCTTTCATCTTTAAGGGTCTCTCCTACCTTTACCCGTAGGGCCTCCTCTAGCTCTTTATGAAGTATGGATTCGCGAAGATGATCCCTTCTCTCTTGTTCCATGTCAATAGCATCATTGGGATCATGTTGCTCTTGGATTGATGGATGTGGGTGCTCTTCCATGGATGGTGGTGATGGGATGGAGAGATCATTCTGTGGTTGAAAAGGAAGTGCACTAGAGCTTGAGAGTTGATTGTTGAAGGTATTTGGTGGTCTGATTTGGGTGACGAGAGCTTGTATAGTAGAGTTTAGATTGGCAAGTGATTTTTCCATGGAGGTTTGGGATGGATCTGTGTATGGTTCATTTGGTTCATAAGGTGGTTGGTATGGTGGATGTGGGTTAGGGTCATATGGAGGTGAATGGTGGAAACGGACTTGTGAGTATGGTGGTCCAAAGTCATGTTGAGGAAAGGGTTCATAGGCATATGGTGGTGGTTGTTGATAGTCCACTGGAGGTGGTTGTTGCCATGAGGGTTGATCAAATCCTTGTGGCTCTTACCATCTTTGATTGTTCCAACCTTGATGCCTGTTCTCAATGTAATTGTAGATATAGTCTCTAAACCGACAGAAATCCCTTCGTACAAACATTTTGGTTGTCACAAGTAACAAACCCCTTTGAAATTGATAACTGAGTATTCAAACCTCAGGTCGTCTTCTCAAGGAATTGCAGGGAAGTATGTTCTTATTTTTGGTTATGGAGATTGTAAATTTGGGGTTTTAAGAAGTAAGGTGGGAATATGTTATATGACAAGTAAAATAAAATAATACTAATAAAATCTCTTGGCAAGATATGAAGAACTGGAAGTCCTATCCTTATCAATTGTGATGAGAATTGGATTTTAATCCCACTTTGTTAACCTTTACTAAACAAAGGAAAGTTAAGTGGACTGATTAGCTTGATTCTCAAGTCCTAGTCAACTCTTGTGGAGAGACAAGCTTTAGAGCAATCCTAGTGCAATCAGAATCTGCCAATTTCAACCACTGTTTTATTTGACAGCTCAAGTGTTACCAATTACTTGACCCAAGCCAAAAAGAAAAAATCCAAATTATTTATATAGATAAAAGAAAACAATCATAAGTCTGAAATACCTCAAAATATATTAAATAGAAAATCAATCTAAACATAGAGAGTCATAAACAAAAATGAGAAAAGAAATAAAAGAACATTGAACCTGGATTGAGAGTCACTCCTAAAACTAAGAGAAGTCCTAAATCCTAATCCTAAGAGAGAGGAGAGAACCTCTCTCTCTAAAAACTACATCTACTCCTAAAATTGTGAATATGAAAGCCCCCTTATGAATGGATGTATTCCCCCACTTTATAGCCTCTAATATGTGTTTTCTGGGCCGCAAACTTGGTCAAAAACAGCTCAGAAATTGCTGGAGAAGAATTCAAACACGCTGATTTCCGTCACTGCAACGCGGCCGCATGGGTCACTTGGTCGCGTTGCCTAGCGTCAGAGCAACTATGTCATATTATATATCAAATCGAAGCCCCGGACGTTAGCTTTCTAATGCAACTGGAACCGTGTCGTTTGGACCTCCGTAGCTAAAGTTATAGCCGTTTGAGTGTGAAGAGGTCAGGCTGGACAGCTTAGCAATTTCTCCAACTTCTTGTATTCCTTCCACTTTT
Organism: Arachis ipaensis; assembly: GCF_000816755.2. Classification (NCBI taxonomy): domain Eukaryota; kingdom Viridiplantae; phylum Streptophyta; class Magnoliopsida; order Fabales; family Fabaceae; genus Arachis; species Arachis ipaensis. The sequence goes on along the minus strand of NC_029788.2, from coordinate 85,424,509 downwards.
GCATGCTTCCTTTCCATCCTCCAAGCCATTCCTGCCTTATAATATCTAAAAACACTTAACACACATATCAAGGCATCTAATGGTAATAAGAGAGGAATAATAATAAGCAAATATAAGATCAAAGAAGCATGTTTTCAATCAAAATACATAATTAGGAAGGAAATATAAAACCATGCAAATAGTATGAATAAGTGGGTAAAGAGTTAATAAAAACCACTCAATTGAGTACAAGATAAACCATAAAATAGTGGTTTATCATTGATCAATAGCCAATTCCTTGGTCTAATTGCTCATGAGAAGAGATGAAGTATGGTCACTGATTATACCACATGTATTCCCAAATCAAAGTGTTGGTAGGATTATATGTCACTATATCCATCCAAACCCCAATTTGGTCCTAACATGAGAAAGCATTTCTAGCATGATCTCTTCATTCCTCTTCCAAGGTTCCGAAGAGATCCAAGTATGAATAGCTTCTTTTCCAAGACTACTACCCAATTGGATGAAGATCGAATGCCTTCTAGTAAAATCAAGAGAAAAGAAAGAAGAAGAATAATGAAAACTATTATTGATCCATCAAATTACAACATAGCTCCCTAACCTAATGAAAGGGGTTTAGTTGTTCATAGCTCTAGGAATGGAAAGCATAAATGAAAAGTGCATTCCGAAAATTAAAACTAGAAGTTGCAGAGAAAGTAAAATATACAGAGTGTAGTTCTCCCAAAATGCCCAAAAAAAGCTCCCTCCTAGTTCAAAACTACTCCTATATATACTACTCTTCTGATCTTCTAGTTGGCTCTTCAAGTCTTGGATATGGACTTTTGATCTTGAGTTGAAGCAGTTATAGGCTTCAGTGGACTCAGCTTTGCTTGTAGAAAAAGTGTGAGTTAGGCATGAACGTTAGTTAGAACGTTAGTGGTGTTAACGTTAAGTGAAAATGTGGGTTTGAGAACGTTAGTGACGATCACCTTTTTCACTAACGTTCCAAACTCAAAACGATCCACGTTAACTTCAACGTTAGTGGCACTAACGTGACCACTAACGTTGCCTCTTGGTCCTTCGCAAACGTTATTGGCATTCACCTTTTCCAATAACGTTGCTAATTGCCTCTTTTCCCACGTTAGAGTTCACGTTAGTATAACTAACGTGACCCTTAACGTGGGCATGCCTAAGCTTCAAGAGCGTTAGTGACACTTACCTTTGTCACTAACGCTCTAAACGCCCCTTCCCATGTTAGTGCCTCACGTTAATTGCATTAACGTGACCACTAACGTGGTGGTGATTGCCATCTCCAACGTTAGTGACAAAGGTGAGTGTCACTAATGTTGGCGACTCCTTGCTCCTCCCACATTAGAGTTCACGTTAATGTAATTAACGTGACTCTTAACGTGGCCAATTGTGCTCTTTTGGAACGTTAGTGGCATTCACTTTTACCACTAACGTTGGAGCTTTTCTTTTCCTCCACGTTAATGTAATTAACGTGGCCACTAATGTGGGCTATGATGGCTTTCGAAGGCATTATTGGTGATCACTTTTTCCATTAACGTTGCAAGCTAGCTCCCATTCCACGTTAGTGGTCACGTTAGTTAGACTAACGTAGCTCTTTCTTGCTTCCTTTGTCCTGAAATTAAGCAAATAGAGTGCATCAAAGCTTGGTTCTAAATCATGAGATCATGCATCATCCATTTTATCATTCAATTCATGCATAATTCTCATGAAATCATGTAAAGTTTACAATGTTTGCTTGAATCAAGATGTAAGTGTATTTCTACCCAAAACTTGCTTATTTACTAAGAAAATGCATGAAACTACCCTAAAACAGTAAAGAAAAGGTCAGTGAAACTGGCCAAAATGCCCTGGCATCAGCCATGTACGCATGCGCGTGGATGGTCGAAAATGCTTGAAGCGCGTGTACGCGCCAGGTGCGCGCACGCGCGGATTGGTGTTCTGTTTTTCAAAATTTTTCCAAGTTCTGCACCAAACCAAGACTTCCAAACCTCCAAATAGCTACCAAAACACCCTAAAACCTTATTTAACATACTAGACTACCAAATATACTCAACTAACTAAACTAAACATGAAATTAAACTAATTCTATTAATATGTACAAAAGAGAAAAATGAAAAGAGTTTACCATGGTGGGGTGTCTCCCACCCAGCACTTTTGTTTATTGTCCTTAAGTTGGACTTATGGGGAGCTCCATCAAGGTGGCTTGTGCTTAAAGCCATCCTTGAACATCCACCAACGCTTGCATTCCCAATAAGCTCTATTCTTCAAGTTCAATTTTCCCAAGCTTTGATGGAGTTCTTCAGAGACTATGGGCTCCCAAAGTTGATCCTCATGTATGCCGGGATCCAATATCTTGTTTCAATACCCATCTTTGAGTTGATTATCATTATTCCATTTGGGTGGTATAATCTTGGAATTCTCATTTAAGCAACCAAACAATATCCTATACCCAAGCAATCTAGTTCTACACTAACCGTTGCAATTAAGCTTTGAACATGTGACCATCATGAACCTAGAAGAATGTTTTCAGCCACTAACCATCTCCTTTTTACTCTTAAAGCCACAAATATGTCTAAGTTGACCATCTGTCTCAAGCAAACCATATTCAAGGGGAATAATAAAGCTCAAGTATAAGGAATTTACCCAGTTGAATGAAAGAATGGATGGTGATGGCTTGGGGAGAGGTATTTCCAATGTCCTTGCAAGCTCTACTCTCTTATGTTCTTCCTTGATCACTTCTACCTCCTCACAAACTTCTTCACTTTCAATCCTTTGTTCATCAATTTCATCTAATTTTTCTCTATCACTTAAATCATAAATGGGAGGAAGAGAAAAATCTACCTCCACATTGCTTTCCATCTCGTTGGGAGAAGGTTCTTCAAGCTCAAAGGATTCACCACCAAGAGGATTAGATGCATGATCTTCATTACCAAGGGAACTCAATTCTTGCTTCATTCCCTCCAAGTCTTCATTCAAAAATTGTTTTGGAGGTTCCGCATCTCCTAGGTCATCAACCACTTCTTCCTTTTCTTCAATGATCATAGGCTCCTCCAATTGTTCTAACACAAAGTGGCTTTCCTCCTTCTCCACCGGAGTTTCCAATCTCTCCTTCATGCTTTGCTCTTCAATTGATTCTCCACATGTGACTATGGAAGTGCTTTGAATGCTCAAATATTGGGAGGCTAAGGTGCTTACTACCTTGGTCAAAGTAGCCACAAATTCTAGTGTCTCCCTTTGCATTTCTCCTTGCCCTTGAAGTATAAGGCTAAGAATTTCATCCATTGAGGATTAGAGTGGATAAGAGGGTTCATTGTCTCGGAGAAAGGGTTCATGGTAGGAAGGTGGTTCTTCTTGGTAAGAATGTGGTGGTGTATATTAAGGTGGTTCTTGGGAGTATTGATCTTGGAATGGTGGTTCCATGTATGGCTCATATGGTTCAAAAGGTGGTTGGTATGGTGGATATGGATCAAGGTCATATGGAGGTGCTTGGTGAAAAGAGGCTTGTGAGTGTGGTAGATGGCTACGTTGAGGATATAACTCATAGGCATATGGTGGTGGTTCTTGAAAGTCACAAGGAGTTTCACCATAGCCATTGGGTTGTATGCATCATAGAATGGCTCTTCTTTATAGTGCATTGGTGGAGGTTGTTGCCATCAAGATTGATCATATGCATATGGCTTCTCCCACCTTTGGTTGTCCCATCCTTGATATACATCCTCATTGTAGCCCTCATTTCCTACAACATAGCTAGAACCAAACTCATATCCAAAGTGAGAATTCATAGTAACAAGAGAAAATAAGAAACAAAAAACTAATAAGAAATAATCAAACAAAGTCCTAGAACTAACAAAAATTAACAAGCTATCCAAAAAGCAAGCTATTTACAATATTTACATACATACAATAACCAATAAAATAACACCATTGCAATTCCCCGACAACGGCGCCATTTTGATGAATTGGATTTTTGACGGTTTAGAATTCACAAATGAATTCTCGTTGTAAGTATAGTTTCTAAACCAAATAATAATCCTTTCATACAAAAATTTGGTTGTCACAAGTACAAACCCCTAAAATCTATAAACCGAAGTATTTAAACCTCGGGTCGTTCTCCCTAGGAATTGCGATAAAGTGTCTTGTTATTGGTTATGAGGTATGTTTTGGGGTTTTTGAGATAATAGACAAGAAATATAAATGGCAAAAGAAATAAACTAACAAAAAGGTCTTGGCAAGGTTTGGTGGTCAAGGATCTCTATCCTAATCACTAACCACAACATGAGAATTGGCAAGAATTAATCCCACTAAGTCATCCTCTAACTAATAGTAAAGAAAAGTCAAGTGAGCTATATCAATCCAAGTTGATAAGTCCTAGTTCTCCACCAAATCAATTAGTGAGATCTAGCGTTAATGGCTCCCAATCGACAATCACTTGGACATTAGCAACTCAAGAGTTCCTAAGTTACCTTCCCAAGCCAAGAGCATAAAATTCTACTTTAAAATCCAACCAAGCATTTTATCAAACACTTGGAAGGCATAAAAGAAAAATATGGTAATATTGCAAGGAAAGTAAATCTACACTATTCAATTGCAAGGAATTAAACAACAACAAATCAAATGAACAATAAAGGAACATGAAAACATAAATTGCATTAAAAGGAAAAGAAAAGAACAAAAGTGCATCAACATAAAAGTAGAGAATTACAAGAATTAAATACTAAACTAGAGAGAAGAGAAGAAGAGGAACAAGAATTGATAAAGGAAAAGTAAATCAAAGCATGAAATTAACCTAGATCTAAGAATTCCTAATCTAGATCTAACCTACTCTTAATTCTAGAGAGAAGAGAGAGCTTCTCTCTCTAGAAACTAACTAAAGCATGATAAAAGTAAAATAAAACTAAACTAATGACTAGATGCCTCACCCCTCTTCAATCCTTGGGTTAAATAGCATCAGAAATGAGTTGGATTGGGCCCACAAGGCTTCTAAAATCGCTGGCCACGAGTTGCATTAAGTGAACCATGTGCGACCATCGGCGCGTATGCGTACAGTGCGCATTTGCGCCACTAGCCGTGATGCAGCTTATGACAAATCTTACATCATTTCGAAGCCACGGATGTTAGCTTTCAAACGCAACTAGAACCGTATCATTTGGATCTCTGTAGCTCAAGTTATGGTCGATTAAGTGCGAAGAGGTAGGCTTGACAGCTTTTGCGATTCCTTCATTTCTTCATGAGTTCTCCATTTCTACATGCTTTTCCTTCATTCCCTTGATCCAATCCTTGCCTCCTAAATCTGAAATCACTTAACAAACATATCAAGGCATCTAATGGAGTCAAGGTGAATTAAACTTAGCTATTTTAAGTCCTAAAAGTATGTTTTCACTCTTAAGCACAATTATAGGAGAAGTTACAAAACCATGCTATTTCATTGGATAAGTGTGAGGAAAGGTTATCAAAATGCTCTAAATTCAACACAAGATAAACCCTCCGAATAGGGTTTATCAAGCCCTCTCCAAAAAAGTACTCCAAGCAGGGTTCTTTTGGCTGACTTTGCAAAAAGAAGCAACCAAGTTCGTTAAGACATGCCCACCATGTCAAAAACATGCTAACTTTCATATCGCCCCACCAAAGGAGCTCATCAGCATAACATCACCCTGCCCATTCGCAAAGTGGGGACTCGACCTCTTAGGACTCTTCCCCCAAGGATCAGAACAAGTCAAGTTCCTCATCGTAGGGGTAGATTACTTCACAAAATGGATTGAGGTGGAGCCTTTAGCAAATGCCACTACTCAAAGAAGCCGGAAGTTCTTGTACAGAAACATTATTACAAGATTTGGGGTTCCTTATTCCATCACCACAGACAATGGCACTCAATTCACGGACACACGCTTCAGAATGTTGGTAGCAGATTTGAAAATAAAGCACCAATTCACATCCGTAGAACACCCACAAGCCAATGGACAAGCAGAAGCAGCCAACAAAGTCATATTGGCCAGGTTAAAACGGATATTACAGGACGCAAAAGGAGCCAAGGCTGAAGAGCTCCCACAAGTCCTATGGACATATCGGACAACTCCACACTCCACCACAAGGGAATCACCTTTCCGATTGGCCTAAGGAATGAAGGCCATGATCCCGGTAGAAATTGAGGAAGGATCCCCCAGAATGATCTACTACAATGAAGAGGCAAACTTCCAAAATCAAAGGGAGGAGCTCGACTTACTTCCAGAAATCGAAGAAAGAGCTCGGATTAGGGAAGAGGTGTTAAAACGTCGCATGGCCTTAAGATACAATCAGAGAGTCGTCCAGCAAAGTTTTGCCAACAACGATCTCATTTTAATCCGAAATGACATCGGAACAGGTCGACCAGGAGAAGGAAAGCTCGCAGCTAACTGGAAAGGACCCTACTGGGTCAAAGAAGTACTGGAAAAAGGCTACTATAAGGTGTCTGACCTCGAGGGGCGAGAGTTACCAAGGTCATGGCACGCCTACAACCTAAGAAGGTGTTATAGTTAGAGAAATCTTAGGTCAAGGTGCACTCTTTTTCCTGAATAGGTTTTTCAACGAGGCACCATACCAGGATCCACATAATTACCCGACTTAGAAGGGTAAGCACCCACATGTATATATTCTTGTCTATATGCCTATTTTCTATTCGAATAAAATTTTCCATATTCTCTACAAAGTCTCTCTACCAAGACGCATTAATCTGAGCGCAAAAATTCATCGCCCGATTACAAAGCTACAGGTCAGCAAGGTGAAAACCAAATTCACCACCCGATCACGATGAAAATCGAATTCATCGTCTGATTTTGACAAGGTCGGCCAGGTAAGAACCAAACTCACTACCCGATTTCTACAAAATCGGCAAGATGAAAAAGCGATCAAAACAGATTAATACAACAAGTTATAAAAAGTAATCCATAGAAAGAGGCCTGACGAGGTCTGAGAAAAAATAGATTGCTAAAAATAATTTAGAATAGACCGACATGAAGAAGTCGAACCAATCGACATTAAAGCGACAAAAAGTTATAAAAAGTAATCCATAGAAAGAGGCCTGACGAGGTCTGAGAAAAAATGGATTGCTAAAAATAACTTAGAATGGACCGACGTGAAGAAGTCGGACCAATCGACATTAAAGTAACAAAAAGTTATAAAAAGTAATCCATGGAAAGAGGCCTGACGAGGTATGAGAAAAAATGGATTGCTAAAAATAACTAAGAGCAGACTGGCATGAAGAAGTCGGCGCAACCAAACAAGGCGACAGAGTTATAGAAAGTAATCTATAGAAAGAAGGCCTGGTAAGGACTGATTTAAAATAGATTACTAAAAATAGCTCGAGAGAAATCGACAAGAAGAAGTCGGACTAACAAAAGGTGTGCGCTAGAAGGGACACAGCTCAGCCCAAAAAGCCACGACCTCACGACAAAAGCTACCAAAATTGCTAAACAGCGTCCTATAAGGAAACTAAGAAGTTGTCAAACAAAGCTAGCCTCAAAGGTCACTTCGAATAAAGCAGGAAACAAACAAACACAAAGGCAATAAAAAAAGAGGTCGGACAGCAGAAATCTCGACACTGTAAAAGATTTCTAGAAAAGCCAAAAAGCTGCAAACATATCAAGAGAAGCAAAGCTACTATAATAAAGACTCAAAAGGCCACCTAAAAGGCGACCTCTAGAGTTTGAAAGCAGTTGTTTTTCCTAAATAAAGTTGCTAAGAAAAGTAACTAAAGTATCAAAGCCACACCGGGCTCACTTACAAAAGCCAGAAGTTTAAAAACCCACAAACCAGGTTGTACAAAATACATCAAGAAAAGTCATAGGGAATCCAAGTTCTCCTCTGTGGCGGCACTCTGAGTAGTTGAGGGAGGAATAGTCTTTATAGGAATCGTATCTACAGTTCTGTCCTCTCGAGTCAGAGTTTGGACGTCAGGGTTGGACTCAGGGTGGCCGGCCTCAGCAACAGGAGTCGAAGAAGTCGGCGCAGCAGGAGCTTTGACTGGGGGCTCAGGGGGAGGACCATCCTCCTCATCCTCATCTGGGGTAGGAACTATCTTACCATTTTTAATGACGTTATACAAACTAAAAAGACTCAGGTCGAGCTCAGAAGCAAGAACTCGGACCTGAGCTTTTAGGTTCTCATATGCATCCGTTACACTGCCCACAAGATGGCCCTGAAGCTCAGAATAGTCAGCATAGGCCGACTCAAGCCTCTCCCTAACCTCCAACAACTCGCTATAAGTACGGGTATAACTCTCTTTTGACTGCTTGGCCATCTCCTCGGCCAGATTCGCAGCAGCTTCTGCAGCAACTGCTTTGGATTTTTCCTTCTCAACATCGAGTTCCAGCTTGATCACTTTAGCGTCCAGTTCATCCTTCAAAGCCTTAATCCTATTGAACTCGGACTTGGCATCCTCCATAAAGGCTTTAGTAGCATGAACAAGAGACTCTTGGACAGTACGAAATAAGGCCGCACCCATGTGAGCCATTCGAATACTAGTACTGGTGATGAAATCCAGATGGCGCAGGATGGACACATCGTCCATGGAAAGTCGGCCATAAGGAGTGATCTGGTTATCAACAAACCCTACAGCATCGAAATTGGGGGCATCCAGGTCATAAGGCTCAGCAGTCTTCTATTTCTTGGGAGGAGGGCCAGTAGCAGATGAAGAGGCAACACTAAAGGTCGGCTTAGGAGGGTCAGAAGGAGCCAGGCGAACTTGAGGAGTCGGTATGACCTTTCGTGGCCCAGAAGTGTCTGAGGTCGACCTTCTCAGAGTAACCTGTGAAGACCCTCTCCAGAACCTTTGGCCGAGATGTCCTGGGCTGCGGTAGCCTTCCTCGCCCTCTTAAAAGCCTTCATGCTATCAGTAGTCTTCACCATCTCTGAGAAAAGAAAGCAGCAAAAGCCAGAGTTACAAATGAGAATGGGATGTATTGACAAAATAAACAAAATAAAGACAAGGCTAAGAAGAAATCAGCAGCTACCCAATTCAGCTCGGAGAAGGGAGGGATTCCCCAAGAATCTCTTCGTATCAAGATGGGGAGGCTCCCCCCAATTTTCCTCTAGTACATGTACAAAGGCCTGCTTGACCTCATCCAACATCTCCCAAGAATACCTAGACACTACCACATTCTTTTGCCAGCATAAGGGAAATGCAGGCTCATTATTCTGTTCCAAGAAGAAAGGCCGAGCTCCTTTAACTGCTCGGACCTTGAAGTAATAGTTCTTGAAATCCCTAAAAGACTCATCATACATAGAAAAAACTTTCTTCCCCTGGGCAGCTCGAAAAGAAATCCAGGAAGCCTTCTTCTTCACTATCCCAGGTTTGTCAAGACAAAAAGATAAAGAAAGAGAGTTTGAGAAGGTCGGACATCCAATTGCTGACACAACAATTGAAAGATCTTTATGAAACCCCACGAGTTCGGATGGAGTTGGGATAGGGCTACATTACAGGACCACAACAAGTCGGTCTCAAAGAAAGTAAAAGGGATGGTGATGTTCATTTGGCTAAAAAAGTAATCATAAGCGTAAAAGAAAAGACGTTCCCCCTGAGTCAGAGACGGAAAACAAACTCTCTCATCTGGATCAGGCGCTACCACCTCGTAATTCTTCTCCTGGTCTTTACTACTACAAATCCGGTGATGCCTCCTAAGTTGCACGCAATATTCATAATTCACCACAGAAACACACATCAAAACAAGGGAGTCCAGCCAGTCAGACATGCCCTCGGGGAATTTGGAAGACATCTCGACAATATTTTTGTGAGAAGACATAGGTCAACTAGTCCTACAGTGAGGAAAAGGAAAAATGGGTTACTAATCAAACAGCTCGGACAAATATGGATATGACTTGGACAAAAGCACACGAATGTTAGAAGTCAAATACGGTAGTGAAAGGAAACCCCAGGACTCACACTAAGGTCCAGGGGCATCCTTTGGAGGCAGTAATAGAGTGAGGATTCAGGAAAAATCTTATAGTCTAAACCCTAAAAACAGAAAGAAGATCAAAACTTCTCTGATTCATGAAGAGAAAGCCATCGACATCATAACATACTACGCAGATAAAAAAGTTGCAACCTTTTTTACAGTCCATTACTCCAAACTACAAACAAAAAAGATCTACGCATAAAGAAATCAAAGTAAAAGAGGGCAGAAACCAGTAGTAAATCAAAGAAGCCCTAAAGCAGCGCACATTACAGCAATGATCAGCCACAACAAGCACAGAGAAAGATTCAAACTCTCCAACATGAATTCAAGCAAGATCAACACTTTTTCAAAATCAGAACAATGCAAGCACAAAAAGAACGGCGTGGAAAGTAAAAAGAGAGAGAAGAAAAAAACCAACCTGCAGTGGAGAGGAGACGATAAACGCTCAGAAACCAAAGTGACGATGAAACCACGCCAAACAATCACCTTTTGAGCAAAGAAAAAGAGAAAGCACGAGAATGGAGAGATTTGAGAATGAAAGAGAGAAGCACCAGCAAGGAATCGAAAAAGAAAAGTGAAACTAAAGTAAAGTTTTGAAAATTCAAAATGAGAGAAACAGAGAGGGAAACAAAGGAAATGACAAAATGGGGGATAATGAGTTTTTATTTCGCATGTTTCCAAGGAAACGCAAAACGAGCGTTGCAATTAAAAAGGAGTGAGAAAAACGCTCTGCATTCAAATCACCAAAGGGAGTTCTACCGCAAAAACCAACAAAAAATGCTTGAGCTCGGCTTCTCCAAAAGTGATCGAAGTCTAAAAAGGACTTGACCTCAGAAGGAAGACCGCGCTCAAGCAGGGGCACTAGTCATGTCTTGGGTCGAGCTGTACGACCCGGGTTGATTAAAGACAAGACGACCGAGAAGTTCAAGTCTGGAATTCCCGACCTCTTCTCAAAGAGGTCGGTCAAATCGCCATAAGAGGCCCAATCAGGCCCAAACAAAGGGACACAGCCCAATCTAAAGGCAGCCAAAGCCTAGAAGGATAAAGGTGGTTCCCCCTTAAAGATAAGATAACTTCACTCAAAGATCAGATAAGATAACTATCTTATCTCTAGAAAGGTCACGCCACACCATTATAAATACACTGGAGCACCCAGGTATAACTCATACTCTGATTCTACACTAAATACCTGCTTAAAGCCCGTGCTAACTTAAGCATCGGAGTCTCTTGCAGGTACCACCAGCCTCCGGTGACGAAGGATCAGCAGCTCCACCATATCCAACAAGTCGGACACAACAGCTCTGACCACCACTGTAGATCTCATCTGAGATCGACCTACAGTTTCAGGTAAACCCCGGAACAATTTCTAAATCAAATTCTTGCAGCAACAATATCCAACGTATTAGCCTTGGTTTGGACTCTTTCTTAGCTAATAAATATTTTAGAGCTGCATGGTCTGAGTATACTACCACCTTAGTACCAAGTAAGTAGGCTCGAAATTTATCCAGAGCAAAAACAATAGCCAAAAGCTCTTTTTCAGTGGTAGTATAATTAGACTGAGCAGTGTCTAAGGTCTTGAAAGCATAGGAAATTATAAAAGGGTCCTTACCTTCGTGCTGAGCCAGCGCCACTCCTACTGCATACTGCATAGTTGGAGGCGTCACACATTATCTCAAACGGTTGACTCCATTTGGGTCCTCTCACAATCGGGGCTTGAGTCAAGGCGATCTTTAGCTTATCAAACACTTTCATGCAGTCCTCACTCAGCTCAAATTCAATATCCTTCTGCAGCAGTCGGGATAAAGGCAATGCTACCTTACTGAAGTCCTTGATAAATCGCCGGTAGAAACCTGCATGACCAAGAAACGAACGGACTTCCCTCACGGAGGAGGGGTAAGGTAAACCAGAAATGACATCCACCTTTGCTGGATCAACTAAAATACCAGTATTAGAAACAACATGTCCTAGAACAATACCTGGTTTTACCATAAAATGACATTTTTCAAAATTTAATACAAGGTTTGAACTAACACACCAGTCTAATACTCTAGCTAACTATCCAAGCAAAGGTTAAACGAATCACCATACACACTAAAGTTATCCATGAAAACTTCCATATAGTTCTCAAGAAGATCTGAGAAAATGCTCATTATGCATCTTTAGAACATAGCCGGTACATTACATAAGCCAAAAGGCATCCTCTTGTATGCATACGTTCCAAAGGGACATGTAAAAGTAGTTTTTTTCTGATCTTCAGGAGCTATATGAATTTGGAAATATGCAGTGTAACCATCTAGAAAACAGTAGTGTGATTTACCTGATAGGCGATCAAGCATTTGATGGATGAATGGCAGTGGATAGTGATCCTTGCAAGTAGCCTGATTGAGGTGCCTATAATCAATGCACACCTTCCAGGAGTTCTGCACTCTAGTTGCCATGAGTTTTCCATGCTCATTCTTCACTGTTGTGACGCCAGACTTCTTTGGTACCACCTGTACTGGACTGACCCATTCACTATCCGAGATTGGATAGACGATGTCGGCTGCAAGCAGTCTGGTCACTTCCTTCTTGACAACCTCTAGAATGGTGGGGTTCAGCCGCTTTTGAGGTTGACGGACAGGCCTTGCTCCCTCTTCTAAAAATATACGGTGCTCACAGAGTTAAGGGCTGATGCCTACTATATCCGCCAAGCTCCACCCAATAGCCTTCTTGTGTCTTCTCAGCACACTAAGCAACTGCTCCTCTTGTTGGGAAGTGAGTTCTCTTGCAATGATAACTGGGAGCTTCTGATTATCCTTGAGGTAAGCATACTTGAGGTGGGGTAGAAGGGGCTTCAACTCCATTTCCTGCTCATGGCTAGGCACTTGATCATTTGGAGCCATTGGTGGTGGCAAGGTATCTTCAGTAAGCTCAGAGGGTTTCCCCACACTTGCACCGTGCTCCATGTTCATCTCTTCTACTTCTTCTTAATGAACTTTAGCCACGGTCTCATCAATAATGTCGCACTAGAAGATGGAGTGATCTTCCAGTGGGTGCTTTATGGCTTCATCCAGGTTGAAGCTCACTGCTCTGCCATCTATCTCAAAAGAGTAAGTTCTTGAGAACACTACAAGAAAATGAAACATTTGTAACAAAAAATTTGTATCAAATTTAAAATTGTTACAAAAAAATAGTATTTTGTAATAATAATTTGTGATTGTTACAAAAGAATAATGTTTTGTAATAACATTACAAGTTGTTACAAAATATGATAATATTTTGTAACAATCTGTTTTATTTTGTTACAAATTATGTTAGTTTTTGTAACGAGATGGTGTTTTGTTACAAAATATTGTAATATTTTGTAACAAAAAAAAAAGTCATTGCAAAAATTTAAAATATTTTGTAACAAAATATTTTTTTGTTTCAAAACCTTCAATTATTTTGTAACAAAAAAATTAATTTGTCACAAAATTCAACATTGTTTGAAACAAGTTACTTAGTTTATCACAAAATGTAAGTATATTTTATAACAAAAAAATTATTACAAAATGTTAAACACTTTGAGAGTAAAAAAATTGTTTATATAATTATTTTTAAAATAATTTTATTTTGTTTCAAAAAATAAAATATTTTAGGGGGAGGAACCGAATCAGAAAATGAGGGGAGCCGCGAGGGAAGAAGGAGGGGGAAGAGGGAGACGACGCGGTGGGCGTCACTGTCACCAGAGCCGCCGTCGAATCACCATGGGGGAGAAGGAGAGAGAAGCAGAACCGCGAAGAGAGAGAGATTGACGGAGACGTTCACGCCATTCGTCCTTGTCACTGCCATGCGGTGCCGCCACCGCCGCTAGTTTCGCTACCGTTGAACTCGAAGGAGAAAGGGAGAGCGACACTGACAGAGAGATTGACGGAAGCCAGTGAAGCGCGTGAGACAAGTGTAAGATCCAGAACCTTTGAAAAGTCTTTTTATGATCAAGCCTCAAATCATATAGTTATTTACAGCCTTAATTTCAGAAATTATTTTATTAAAGATAATTAAGGCAAGTTTTGATTTATTGAACTTGAGATAAGTTATGATTATTATCCAATTTTATAATTATTGGATTATTTTCTATATTTAAGGTATAAGGCTGATAGTTATGAAATAATAAGGATTTCATATGATTTGGATTAGATAAGTAATATTTTAAATATTAATACTACTACTTTAGAAAAATAAAGGGTTTAATTATATTATTTCTAATTATTTTGATTTGGGCATTTTATTGAAAATAATTTATGAAATTGATGAGCAAATAGTATTTTCTATATATCATTAGTGTGGATTTAATTTGGGTTTCAATTACTACATTATTCCCAATTTTACTTGAGATTACCGAAATGCCCCTAACCCTAATTTTTGAAAATGAAACCCTAACCCTGAAACCCTAACCCGTGACCCGGTTACCTTCTCCCCCAACCCAGCGGCAGCAACACAAATGCTCCCCCTTTTTCCTCAAGCCAATACATAGTGACAGTAGCAAAAACGGAGAAGGAGTGGGGAAGAGAGGAGGGGCGATGGTGGCTGGCCTCACTACCGCCGCCACCCAGCTCCTTAACTATGCAGCAGCAGCCGCCATCCTTCTCTTCATGCTGCGCAGCCAACAGCCTCTCCTTCATCCTCTTTGCTGTGCAGCCTTGTGATGAACACACACACACCCACTGCTCTTGAGAAGAAACAAAGAAAAGCAAGCGAAGGGATCCAAGAAGAGGGAGATCGGAATCGGAAGGGAAGGGGGCCCATCTCACGGCGTGCAGTCACGTCGTGCCGCCGCACCGTGTCCTCGCCGTCGAGCTCATTCCATCAGTGTCACGCCGCCGGGCCTCCTCGTCGATCTGCCTGTCGCCGTTTGGGGGCGAGCCACGGATGACTCTGAGGGAGAAGACACGAGTTTGGTAGAGCCGCACCCAGTCCCAGCCATGCCACCGCCTCTGTGCCACCGCAGAAGAGATCGGAGACGAGGGAGAGGACCGCAAGGGAGGGGAAGAGTCACGCCGCCCAGCGCCGGCCTGCACGCCGCCAACGTCGCTGGTGTTGTCGCGATGAGAAAGAGAGCCCGCCAGACCGTCGCAGAGCTGTCCCTACCGCCGTGCCCAGCTGCTGTTGGGAGCCCTGCCGTTGCTCATGGGGTTACGCCAGTTAGCTTCTGCTGCCGGAAAATGCCCCTGCTACGTCGCCGGAGAATTCTGCCGGTAAGGTTTTAATTGAGATTTCTGTCCTTTTGAAATCCCGGGAAGATTGTTGATACGCCAGTTAGCTTCTGCCGCCGAAAAATGCCCCTGCTGCGTCGCCGGAGAATTCTGCCGATAAGGGTTTTAATTGAGATGTCTGTCCTTTTGAAATCCCGGGAAGATTGTTGATACTGCGTGGTTGTACAGCTGCTATTATCAGAAATTCGAGCCGTCGCCATCCCTCGAGAGTTATTGGCGGAGCTGCTGCCGGGCTGCCGCCAAACCGGTTTAGAGACCGTCGCTGTATCGGTTCAGCCGTTCCTTCTTTGTTCGATAAGCGTCTTCAATTTGAAAAACCCTCTGCTTACTGTTCTGTTATCATACGCTGAGGTTTGTGACGTTAATTGCTATAAGATTATGTTTTGGTTGTTATGGGTTGCGATTAGAGTTGCTATGGCTACTGCGAAAGTGACTTGGAGCCGAGGTTTTGGTTGTTGATTTCGGGTTGAGGCGAAAAGGACTCTGTGACGTGTTTGGGTTATGGTTATGCGTTTTGAGGTAGGGGCTTTTGTACAAACTAGTTTTATTTAAATTAGAAATTGTTATAAATAGATATGCTGTACAAAATGTATTTTTGGTGGTTATGTGAGTCTTATGAATTGTTTGGTTTTATCTTGAATGAATATGGTTGCCTGTTTGGTTGTAACAATGTATGATTTTGATAAATTGGAGATTTCTGGATTGGTTGATTTGAATGATTTTTGATAAATTGAAAGTTGAGTTTTGTTTTATTGGAAACTGATTTGGTCTTGAACCTGTTAGAAAGAGTTGATGATTGGTTTTGTTGGGACCCGGAAAGGGTGGCAAAGTCCAAGTTTTAGGGGAGATGCTGCTGAAATTTCTATAAAATCTGATATTTGGAATGAAACGTTATTTGTTTTTGGATCCAAACGACTTGATTTTGGGTTTAACTTCCACTTTATTTACTCAAATTAAGAAGCTAAAGTTTTAGAGGTTTTTGATGAACTTAAGGGAATGAGTTGGTTTATTCTCCCCTGAAGTCTTGAGACTCCGCTGAGGAATCTTACGACCAAATCTTGATTTAGAAATGAATGATTTTGAGTCTTTCAAAGAGATTTTGAACTTGGCATGGTTTTGAGATTTTTGGAAGTGTTGGAAAGATGTGGAAAGTGGCTCCGTCTTGAAAAGTGATTCTTGGCTAGCTGTGATTTGACTACGTTTGTTATTTAAAAGTAAATGGGCCAAGAATGATTTTGAAATAAGGTATTGAGCCTGATTGATTGTGGATATCATCAAGATTGATGAGTTATTGTTTGGTAGGCGTAAGGGCCGGGTTCGTCCCGCTTATGCTGAGAGATTTGATAATTGATGAGATTGTTGATAAGTCGCTTGCGCCTGGCAAGGACGGTGGTTAATCCCGCTTGTCGAGGTTGCGGCGCCCGCATAAGGACGGTGGTTAATCCCGCTTACGTGTAGATGTGAGGTCGGAGGAAAAGTATCCCGCTCACATCCTTTCGGATCACAAGAGTGTGCAGGCACTGACATCCTAGACCGTGTGGTGGGCACGTTATCCCAGAGGTTCCCATTTATACGTGACCGAAGGGTAACATTCCCACC
>NC_029788.2:85403467-85407716 GCF_000816755.2 Arachis ipaensis | reverse complement strand
TTCTGTAATTCTATGGTGAGAACAAGCGAGGACGACGTTCTCACTCCCCTACAGGTTATTCCTTTTCAGGATATGGAAGATAAAGCTTCAGGAGAGTTATGTTTATTTTCTGTTAACTTGGTCTTTTTGTATTACCGTAGCTATTGTTTTTCCCTCGCCTTTACCTTTATTAAGTTTGCAAGAGGGATAGGAAATTATGATATGTCTATTTGTAAACTAGTGTTATGTATATATATATATATATATATAGCTTAAGGTTGTATCTGATTTGTATGTACATATATGTTTATGTTTTCACGAAAAGAGTTATCGAAAGGTTATGCGGTTTTAAGTTTTAAGCAGGCTCATATTTTAGTGTTAAATATTATAAGAGTCGTGGTAATACTCGAGCTATCAGAGTGGCGCAGCCGGAAGCGTGACATTTTGATAGTTAGGGTGTTACATTTGTGGTATCAGAGCAGTTCTTCCTGTAGAGCCTGAGGAATGGACTGACTATGCTTCAATTGCATACTCTGAGTGTTCGTCATGTATTAGGTCTTGTCGAATGATGAGAATTAGAACTTTATGCACATGACGATCTATTGATTTAACGTTGTTAGTCTTGCATTGCATAATTCCTGATATTAAGTTTGCCCGGCTTAATACTAGTAAATTATGTATATGAAAGTACTAATGGGTTATCATAGATGATATACGAGTTTTGAGTAAAGCGAATTGCGGGTTTTGGGGACGTTAGAAACTCTTTCTCGAGGCTATTCAGTTGTGTGTCTTGAAATTCTATTCGAGTCGACCTGTTCTTTCATATCCTAACTTGAAGTTCTTGTTTGCTACTCCTTTCGAAAAGTAATTTGATGTTCCACTCTATTTCTCTATTCATATGCATTCTTGTTTGATCTTAATTGCATATGCTTGTTTGGAATCCTTGTTGCGTCTATCTTCCTCTGTTTGAGTTCTTCTTGATTCAGGTATTTTTTTGATATAGCTTTGAACCTGTCTTAATGCGCTGTGCCTTTTAACTCCTGGTTCTGAGTCCATTCTTTGAGAAATTGTTGATTCAGTTTTTTTCTTATTTGATAGTGATCACAGCCAATTTTGAGATTTTTATGAAAATTGTTGTTGGATAGATGTATACTTATCTATATAAGAAATTTGAGATTTCTTATACAGTTTAACAACTATTTATTTCTGATGCCTCGTCTGTGCTTTTACTGTGTTATGGAACTGCCCTTTCTTAAAATACAATTTGACTTTCTAGCGATTTTACCATAGTTCCCATGTACATCTTTATGTGAATATGTATTTGGGTGTTTTTCAAAATTCTGGAAAGAAAGGGGATTACTTGCTTTTATCCCGGTTGAGTTTCGTTTGATAAACTTACTTTATTCATTTTTATTTGAGTTTGATTTAGCATACTACATGGTTTATGCCATTGTTGTTCTTTTGAAAATGTTGGACTCATAGCTTTCTTATTATGAACGGACTCGTTCTTTCTTAAGCTTCTCACCTCTATGGATGTCATACGTGATTCTGTTTTTAACTAATCTTTTACATCTTGTGAACATTACTATTGAACTTGGTTTTTCCTCTCTTGTGAATCTCACTCTAATGTGAGCATCTTGATTTGTTTCAATTTCGTGCATCGTCTATCCTCTCATTATCTCTACAAGAGTTTTTAGTCAAAGATTTATCCTAGAGAAATTACTAATGGTTGAGTTGTCTTTTTCTATGACTTTTGTATTCTTTTGAATCAATTGAAAGCTTGTTTGATGTCTCATGCCTAGTGGATCTTGTTTGAGCTATCTTGGTTTAAGACCCTTTCTTGCATGGCTTGATTTCTTTTTAGTACATCTTAAACTTCTTGAATATTCTTCTGAGATGGTGATTTCAAGAACACTTTTGGAGTCTTGTTTTGAACCTTTGAAAGAAGTTTTGGATTCTCTTGTAAGAAGTTCTAAACGGAATTTATTTTCTGTTGCTTGATTTAGATTGAAACCATTGTTCAATTTTGATGAAGATAATTTAAAGTTGGCATGCATTATTTTAAATGAAGTTTTGAAAAGCTTCCTTGTTTAGTGGAAACCGGTTCGTTCGTAACGCACCACTTATTTCCTTTACCAAATTGTAAGCAAATTTTTATCTCGGAATTTCTTTTCTAAAAAGAGTTTGACTCCTCTTTTGTCCTTGCTATAAATGTTATACACGCTTGTGTGAATATGGACTTTGATAATTTTTTGAACTAGCATTTGAATTTTTTTTCATCCGAGTTTTATGAATTGCTTTTGGTTAGGTTGTGCACCTAACAATCTTTCTAAAATATTTGAGGAAATATTTTAGCTCTTAGCCAAACTTGGGTGCATTTTGTTTTTTAAAAAAAAAAAACTTGACATAATCTACTCCAACATGAAATTTGTATTAAAGCAAAGCGATGTTTATGCTTTTGCTACTCTCTTGAAGAATGTTTGTTGCTCAACCTTTCTTCTAGACTACCAAGTGGTTTTTCCGCAAGTTTTCGACTCTTTCATAAACAATGTATTCGAAAGTATTTGTAATCGTGCTCTTGAGTTCTGTGAGCTTTGTCTTGGGTCTGAGATATTCTTTTCTGTAAACCTCATACTTCTTCGACTCAGCTTGAGTTTGTTTCAAACTGATGCGCTGGTTTCCTTCCTATTGATCTTATTGAACTTCTTTGATCCAAGGGTTATCTTTGAAGTTGTCAATTGAATTGTGTCTAGTAAACTTCATTGGTTGAACATCTTTGTTTATTTAGAATCGGATATATTCTTTCAAATTTATGAGTATTGTCCTTGACATTTGTCTCTCCTTTCTAAGATCTTGTATTCTTCTGAGTAGACTCGAGAATTGTTTTGATATCACGTGCGACTTGTAGATGTAGTAACGCGATGCATTGGTTCTTTAAGACGCGATATGGGTATACGGAAGTTGAAGCGGTAGGTGTGCAACGTATGAGTTGTGGGTGTTTTGTTCCTTGCGAACGGGATTGCGGTTGATAGGCTTGTGATCAGATATGGGATTGTACAGTGCTTGATGGAGTTGGGAAGTTGAAGCTTTGAGGTTGATATGAGATTAGTGTGCGAATGTTGAGCACGTCATTTTGAACTTATCTTGTTCTACAGCCTTTAATGCTTTGCCCTACTATCACATGATTGACCCATGTCAGCTTTTGCATTGAGCCTATCTTGTAACGTTTGCCCGACAGTTACACTCCTACCTTTGCATCCTTATGCTTATGATAATCAAAGTATTTAAAAATCATATATATGATTATATTTTGAGATATTTTTGCTTCTTCCTTAAATGTGTTCAAGGGTGAACTATTATGGAATTTCTTTTATTTTGTATCAATTTTCGAGGACAAAAATTTTTACAAGGTGGGTAGAATGTAAGACCCAGAACCTTTGAAAAGTCTTTTTATGATCAAGCCTCAAATCATATAGTTATTTACAGCCTTAATTTCAGAAATTATTTTATTAAAGATAATTAAGGCAAGTTTTGATTTATTGAACTTGAGATAAGTTATGATTATTATCCAATTTTATAATTATTGGATTATTTTCTATATTTAAGGTATAAGGCTGATAGTTATGAAATAATAAGGATTTCATATGATTTGGATTAGATAAGTAATATTTTAAATATTAATACTACTACTTTAGAAAAATAAAGGGTTTAATTATATTATTTCTAATTATTTTGATTTGGGCATTTTATTGAAAATAATTTATGAAATTGATGAGCAAATAGTATTTTCTATATATCATTAGTGTGGATTTAATTTGGGTTTCAATTACTATATTATTCCCAATTTTATTTGAGATTACCGAAATGCCCCTAACCCTAATTTTTGAAAATGAAACCCTAACCCTGAAACCCTAACCCGTGACCCGGTTTCCTTCTCCCCCAACCCAGCGGCAGCAACACAAATGCTCCCCCTTTTTCCTCAAACCAATACACAGAGACAGTAGCAAAAACGAAGAAGGAGTGGGGAAGAGAGGAGGGGTGATGGTGGCTGGCCTCACTACCGCCACCGCCCAGCTCCCTAACTATGCAGCAGCAGCCGCCATCCTTCTCTTCATGCTGCGCAGCCAACAGCCTCTCCTTCATCCTCTTTGCTGCGCAGCCTTGTGATGAACACACACACACCCACTGCTCTTGAGAAGAAACAAAGAAAAGCAAGCGAAGGGATCCAAGAAGAGGGAGATCAGAATCGGAAGGGAAGGGGGCCGCATCT
>NC_029788.2:85387022-85403443 GCF_000816755.2 Arachis ipaensis | reverse complement strand
TTGTCGCGATGAGAAAGAGAGCCCGCCAGAGCGTCGCGGAGCTTTCCCTGCCGCCGTGCCCAGCTGCTGTTGGGAGCCCTGCCGTTGCTCATGGGGTTACGCCAGTTAGCTTCTGCCGCCAGAAAATGCCCCTGCTACGTCGCTGGAGAATTCTGCCGGTAAGGGTTTTAATTGAGATTTCTGTCCTTTTGAAATCCCGGGAAGATTGTTGATACGCCAGTTAGCTTCTGCCGCCGGAAAATGCCCCTGCTGCGTCGCCGGAGAATTCTGCCGGTAAGGGTTTTAATTGAGATTTCTGTCCTTTTGAAATCCTGGGAAGATTGTTGATACTGCGTGGTTGTACAGCTGCTATTATCAGAAATTTGGGCCGCCGCTGTCACTCGAGAGTTATTGGCGGAGCTGCTGCCGGGCTGCTGCCAAACCGGTTCAGAGACCGTCGCTGTATCGGTTCAGCCGTTCCTTCTTCGTTCGGTAAGCGTCTTCAATTTGAAAAGCCCTCTGGTTACTATTCTGTTATCATACGCTGAGGTTTGTGACGTTAATTGCTATAAGATTGAGTTTTGGTTGTTATGTGTTGCGATTAGAGTTGCTATGGCTACTGCGAAAGTGACTTGGAGCCGAGGTTTTGGTTGTTGATTTCGGGTTGAGGCAAAAAGGACTCTGTGACACGTTTGGGTTATGGTTATGCGTTTTGAGGTAGGGGCTTTTGTACAAACTAGTTTTATTTAAATTAGAAATTGTTATAAATAGATATGCTGTACAAAATGTATTTTTGGTGGTTATGTGAGTCTTATGAATTGTCTGGTTTTATCTTGAATGAATATGGTTGCCTGTTTGATTGTAACAATGTATGATTTTGATAAATTGGAGATTTCTAGATTGGTTGATTTGAATGATTTTTGATAAATTGAAAGTTGAGTTTTGTTTTATTGAAAACTGATTTGGTCTTGAACCTGTTAGAAAGAGTTGATGATTGGTTTTGTTGGGACCCGGAAAGGGTGGCAAAGTCCAAGTTTTAGGGGAGATGCTGCCGAAATTTCTAGAAAATCTGAGATTTTGATTGGAATTGTTATTTTGGAAAAGAATAAATTATGCTTTGACTTAAATGTTTGAGAAATAAATTATGTTTGAACTTGCCTTATTAGGAAAATCTCTATATTTTTGATGTAATTATTAAGAAAGGAATTATGCCTTAAAAATCAATTTAAATATGAAATTTCTTTATGTTTTGGAATTTGATTTACATAAACAGACTTTGGAGGGGTTTTAATGGATTTAAAATAAACCTGGTTTTCAATTAATCTATTTCACTTTACGACATTTAGGAAGAGCTTGAAGTATTTTCTGGAACTTTGATTTATTAAAATTGAAACACTTCCCGAGCCCTTGGAAACAGATTTAAGAATGACACTGAAATTAGTTTTTGCTTAAGTTTGGTTGGTCTTGAAATTGGTTCAGCATAATTGGAAACACGATTTGGTTTTGGGTTTAAACCCTATTCTATTTATTCAACTCAAGATGTTAAAGTTTCAGAGGTTTTCAAGGAATTTAAGAAATGAGTTAGGTTATTCTCCCCTGAAGTCTTGGGACTCTGCTGAGGAATCTTACGACCAAATCTTGATTTAGAAATGAATGATTGAGTCTTTCAAAGAGATTTTGAACTTGGCATGGTTTTGAGATTTTTGGAAGTGTTGGAAAGATGTGGAAAGTGGCTCCGTTCTGAAAAGTGATTCTTGGCTAGCTATGATTTGACTACGTTTGTTATTTAAAAGTAAATGGGCCAAGAATGATTTTGAAATAAGGTATTGAGCCTGATTGATTATGGATATCATCAAGATTGATGAGTTATTGTTTGGTAGGCGTAAGGGCCGGGTTCGTCCCGCTTATGCTGAGAGATTTGATAATTAACAAGATTGTTGATAAGTCGCTTGTGCCTGGCAAGGACGGTGGTTAATCCCACTTGTCGAGGTTGCGGCGCCCGCGTAAGGACGGTGGTTAATCCCGCTTACGTGTAGATGTGAGGTCGGAGGCAAAGTATCCCGCTCACATCCTTTCGGATCACAAGAGTGTGCAGGCACTGACATCCTGGACCGTGTAGCGGGCACGTTATCCCAGAGGGTTCCCATTTATACGTGACCGAAGGGCAACATTCCCATGGGAATGTGTCGGGTTGGCAATTGAACCGACAATGTGATATCACAGCCAGTAGGACAGGCATTCATCATTTGCATCTATGTGATATTGTTTGGGTGTGCATATTGTATTTGGTTTGCTTATGTGAATACTTATGTTAACTGTTATACTTGTTGTAATTGCTCTTGATTGTGTTTGAACTACATTATTTGTGATTGTGTTTGATTGGTTGACTTGTGATGAATTGGTTGATGTTTGAGTTGTTTGGGCCGGGGGCCGTGTTGGATTGGATGGGCTTGAGGTCGTGATTGGTATATTGAGTCCTAGTTCTGTATAAAGTATCTGATCGGTTCAGCATAGACTTAATGAACCTATGCTTGGAACGGGATGATCATTTATACCGCGTAGTTAACTGCTTTCATGGTTGCTGCCTAGGAAAAACTTTTCAGACATTTTCTTTAAGAAAGGAAAAAGGTTTTGTTTTAGAATATTTGAGAAACTTAGTAAGTCTTCAAAAAGAAATTTTCTGGATTTTGAATGTGAACCTATGGTTTTTGGAAAGACTCATAAGACGAGCAATGATCACTGAACTCTAAGAATGATTTTATCTTTACGTATCTTGTTATAGCAATTTCTGTAATTCTATTGTGAGAACAAGCGAGGACGACGTTCTCACTCCCCTACAGGTTATTCCTTTTCAGGATATGGAAGATGAAGCTTCAGGACAGTTATGTTTATTTTCTGTTTACTCGGTCTTTTTGTATTACCGTAGCTATTATTTTTCCCTCGTCTTTACCTTTATTAAGTTTGCAAGAGGGATAGGAAATTATGATATGTCTATTTGTAAACTAGTGTTATGTATATATATATATATATATATAGCTTAAGGTTGTATCTGATTTGTATATACATGTATGTTTATGTTTTCACGAAAAGAGTTATCGAAAAGTTATGCGGTTTTAAGTTTTAAGCAGGCTCATATTTTAGTGTTAAATATTATAAGAGTCGTGGTAATACTCGAGCTATCAGAGTGGCGCAACCAGAAGCGTGACATTTTGATAGTTAGGGTGTTACAACAAGGAAAGCCAATTCTGTCACCGCCGCCACACCCAGTTGCCGTCGGTCAAGCTCGCCGTTGCTGGATGTGAACCGGTGTTGCATCCTTGTGGCCAGAGCCACCAGCGCCACTACTACTACAATAGAGATGGAAAAGCTAATTTGCTGAACTTATTGTTCACTGGTGGTTAATCACGAGGTATGATTTGAAAACTGTTACGATTGTCCTATATCTATAGCTTTATAGTTATGGAAAGTGATATGCAAGTGATTATCCAACAAGAAATTTAAAAAAAAAAAGAAAAAGAACAAAAAATCCAAATGGTATTGTTCTACTCAATGAATAAATGTTCATGTGAGTGAAAACCATTTCCAGAAAAGGATTCCATTTTTACATTTTGATTTTGATTTGATATAAAATTTGGTACTTTTAATGTTGCTTGTGATTTTCAATTTTTCATTGATTCTTAATATGAGAACTCATGCTTTATATCTTATTATGTGGTGGAAGCTTTAAATTTTGTTTGCTTTAGAATTCATTTTTATTTTCCTAGCACACAACCTGCTCAATGAAATGCTTCAACTAAATATAAAACAACATGACAATATCAATCATTAAATTAACAAACAGGTTGGCTGTGGAAAACTTGAATGAGTTGTTCTGGTACCGTAAAATGTGGACAGGTATTTCTCTAAATCCTTCTGAATGAGCTTTACTATCTAATTCCGAAGGTACAATTTGGACAAGTATTTTTCTAAAACTTGGATTTTATACATTAGCTAATTAAGTCAAGTTTATTTTTCGTTTAACCTTTTCAAACTCTGCTTGCTTACGTGCTATGAGTTATGACTGTCCCGGTCATCAATTTGTGACATCAGTCTCTATTTTGTAGATGGCTTACGTCAGGTGCATAGTTCAGCAAGCTTAGGGGTAAAAACTAATTATTCTTTATATTCCTTATATTTTGATTCCACTTACATATTAAATGAGTATGACTTATTTTTCTTCTAATTTAGACTAAGGTTTCATAACAGTGAATCAATGACAATATAATTCATGATAATTATTAGTTCGCACGTCACATTACAAATTAAAATGATAAATAGTCTTTTTCCCCTCCTTTTATTAATCTAATGAGTTTTAGAATTGAGTTATAGATAGTTTTTAGTGTTGAGTGACACCAGGTACTTTTTAAAAAAATCTATTTTTGTAACTGGGTCTACTTTGTTCTCCTTAAAGCTTGGAACTTGTTTTTAAACTAATGTTAGCTTAGTTCAATTGGTTCTGCATTGGTTAATTGGTATAATTTGGTCAATGTCTAGTTCTAGTATGCCTATAAGTTGAAACTATTTAATTTGGTTAATGTCTAGTTATAGTATGCCTAATTAATTGTTATTATTTAACTAGGAGTTTTGATGGACATTATCTTTACTGTATATTTAATTAAGGCATTGGAATCCAATCCCATGGATAAGGCTTTGTTCATTACGTGGTGCTATGGCTCATGTATTTTGTATATCTGAGAGCTCATGCTTGTGATATTCAATTTTTCATTGATTCTTCATCTGAGAGCTCATGCTTGTGATATTCAATTTTTCTTTCTGCTATACAGCTTATTATTTCAAAGTTAAACATATATTTATTATTGGGCTCATTTACATGTTCTAGGAATCATCTCCTGTTGTTGTCAGATATGCTGATCGGGAATGTGAATGGCTTGGTAACTCTTTCAAATTTTACTTCCTTCAAAACTTATTGAGTTAAATACTGTATTAGTGTGCCTTAACCAGGTTCCACTTCCTAACTGATTAATAGATTATATTTTCTCTATCTAGTTTGGTTCAGTTTAAAGAAGGTTTTGATTGCATGCTGTAGTTTAGTTTCATAAGGAAAAATTAGTGAAAAGAACAGGTTTCACACTAAAATGTGAACTCATAGGCGTATATAGCTTCATCTTGTTCTCTCCCTTTTTATTTTATGGTAATTACACAAATCTTGCTTGAATTTTCTTTATTTGTTACAAACTTCTCCTGACACATGGTCTGTTGAGGGAAGTTCCTGTGTGTTCTCAAAATAGAGAATAGTATCATATATAACGAAGGTAAAACTCAAGGGAGGTGAGAGTAATTCTATGTTTGTGTGTGTGGGCACAAGCATTTTGAAGCTGTGGTTTAGCCTTGGCACTGTATGTGTCTATACTGAATCTTTGTATGTTTTGTTTTAAGACCCCCTTTTTCTTTGGCTTCCCTTGAAAATTGAGAGTCAGCCTTGATGCAATGGTAAGGTTGCTGCCTTGTGAGTTAGAAATCATGGGTTCTAGATTTCAAATCATGGAAAAATGGTCTATATGTACACCCATATGCAGAAAGGTATTCCTAACTATTAATTTATCATGCAACTGGCTTTGGAGTGATTTATTAAGTAGTAATATAGAGCATGTTGTCATTTTAATGCTGGAAAAAATGAGTTACTAGAAGCCATGGGGTTGGGAAAGGACATGGTAAGAATTTTAGAGTTCGTATTCATTGTTGAATAATATGAGTATAGTTTTTTATTTTTCCTGTGCTTTTTTAAAGGAAAAACAAATCTTGTTTCTTAAGCTAGTGTTTTCTGGTTGGTGGTCTTTTCAGGTGTGTGGCACTTATTAGAAGCTTCTCCATGAGAAAGTAGCTGAATGAACATAATGGAGTTTGTAATTTGTAGTTTACATTTTGGATATTTATAATTTCTTGTTTTTCTTGTCCTATATATCTATCTAGTTCATTAGGGTTCTTCAATGTATCTTGTTAGTTTGTACTTTAAAGTTTATATATTGAAGATTTATAAAACAATCTTAGTTAAATGAAAGATATTTGAACTATCTATATTATTATATATTATATAAATGTTGACTTGCTGAGTAAATTAGTTAATATATTAATTAATTAAAAAACTAATATAATTTGGCAAATTATGTGTGTAATTTGTATTTAAAAAAATTATTACAAAATAAATAGTGTTTTGTAACTAAAGAAAAAAAATGTTACAAAATCAAGTTACATTTTGTAACAAAATTTTATGATAGGAAAAAATATACTGTCACCAAAAATATTTTGAGGATCAAAATTTGTTATCACTTTTGTAACGACTTTTGGTTTTTTGTATCAGAAAAATTTGTTACAAAATATCACTTTGAATTGTAACAGTTCCGTTTTTTGTTACAAAAACCTTTTGTAACGGGACATACTGCAACGGTCCCTTTTTTTGTTACAAAATCCTTTTGTTTCAAAATTTCGATTTTTTGTAATAATTTTTTTGTTATAAATATTGCTTTTTCTTGTAGTGGAAGGCATCCAATTTGAACCTTGAAGTCTTCAAAAATGGTCTTCGAAGCAGGATGGATGATGGTCTTCCTGAGTCATTAAGGGGCATCTCTAAAATGTAGAAGTCAATAGGGAATGTTAGCCCCTTAATACTCACCAGCATGTCCTCAGCAATTCCAACCACCAAGATTATGCTTTTATCTGCCAAAACAGAACATGCTGCCGACCTTTTTAAGGGAGGGAGCCTCAAAACATCATATACAGATAATGGCATAATACTCACACACGTACCTAAATCACACATGCAGTCAAAAAATTGTACACCCTCAATAGTACAAGTAACCATGCATGGACCCGAATCCCCACATTTTTTGGTATGGCACCCATTAAAGCAGAAATAGAGCTACCTAGAGGAATAGTTTCTAAATCATGTATTTTATCTTTATTCATGCATAAATATTTTAGAAAATTAGCATATTTAGGTACCTGGTGAATGGCATCAAAAAGGGAAATGGTTACCTCAACCTTTTTGAAGATCTCCACCATCTTGGGGTCTAGCTCCATCTGCTTTCTGGGTTTCCTAGCAAGGTGTGGAAAAGAAATGGGAATGGATGCTCTTGTAACTTCATCTTCCTTTGGTGCTCCATTCCTTGGTTGAGCCGCTTCTTCTTCAACCATGTCTTGTACTTCATCCTCTTCTTCAACATCCTCTACCTCAACAATGTCTTCAACTTGAATGTCTTCCTTTGAGCTTGGCTCCTCATGACTCCTCTCTTGCAGTGTGGTTCCGGACCTCAAAGTAATGGCATTGATTCCACCTTTGGAGTTGGGTAATGATTGAGAAGAAAGTGCACTAGAGCTTGAAGGTTGATTGTTGGGGGTAGATAATGATTCCATTCGGGAGATGAAAGCTTGTATAGTGGAGCTAAGATCATTTAAGGAAGAGTTAATTGTATTCTGAATGTCTTTTTGTCCTTGCGCAATAGAGCAAAGCATCTCATCATTAGAGGAGGAAGGGGGGTAAGTAATTTGAGGGGCCTACTGTTGGTTGTTTTGAGGCGCTTGGGACTTCTTTTGGTGAGGTGCTCGGTAAGGCTGGCCTTGGTTCTGCTGTTTGTTGTTGTTGTTCCACCTCTGATTTCCATTGTTGTCTCTGCCTCCTTGGTTGTAGTTGTCCCTCCATCCTTGGTTGGAATTATCTCTCCATCCCTGGTTAGAATTGTCTCTCCACCCTTGGTTGGAATTATCTCTCCATCCCTGGTTGGAATTGTCTCTT
Source organism: Arachis ipaensis (assembly GCF_000816755.2). NCBI lineage: Eukaryota > Viridiplantae > Streptophyta > Magnoliopsida > Fabales > Fabaceae > Arachis > Arachis ipaensis. Next base: position 85,395,675 of record NC_029788.2, on the reverse strand, counting down.
CACCCTTGGTTGGAGTTGTCTTGCCAACCTTGATTGTAGTTCCCACCTTGGTTATAATTACCGCCTTGTTGATAGTATCCTTGATCCGGACGGTTGTAATAGTTGTTGGTAGCTGCCAAGGTGTTGTCTTCTTGTTGGAGTTGCAGACATTCATCAGTGTAATGAGAATAGCAGGCACATATTCTACACACTCTCTAAGGGACCAACTGTTGACACTGTTGTTGTAGAGGAGGCTGAGGTTGTTGTTGATTCAGCTGTAGCTGCTTCAGTATGTTGGTCATCTTTCCCAGAGTCTGTGTGAGAGCAGCAATCTAACTACTAGAGGAAACCTCCATAATAGCCTTGGGATGGTTGTTCCTGTGCCTGCCATTCCGGGTAGACTCAGCTAGATCGGCGATCAGTTGCCACGCTTCTGTCACCGTCTTGTACTTAATCAGAGAGCCATTACTCGCAGCATCTAATATAGTCTTGTCTTGAGACTTCATGCCTTATGTGAAATAGCTAATCAACACCAACTGGTCAATCTTGTGGTAGGGACATGAGTCTAGGAGATTCCTGAAGTGTTCCCAATACTCGTAAAGAGTCTCTGATTCACCTTGGATAATGCAGGAAATTTCTTTCCTCAGTCTATCTGTAACTTTAGCTGCAAAGTATTTGTCCAGGAATTTCCTTCTGAGCAGATCCCAATTAGTGACAACTTCTTCAGGTTGAGTGTAGAACCACTCCCTTGCCTTCACTACAAAAAAATAAAATTAAAATGGCATTAAGTTTTCGACGGTTTTATAAAAATGCCATTTTTTCTGCTAATTTCGGCGATTTTTGCTGGTGCCAGAATATTTATGATTTTTCTTTCATCTTTTTAACATAGATATGTTTTAACTTAGTGTGGTTTCTCAATAGAAAAGTGAATGACGAAACCTAATCCCTTGCTGCTATCATTCATCTTCTTGCTGCCGCTCATCCCCTCGTCGCAACTCATATCCTTGCCGTTGCAAGAAACAATGTTGTTGCCTTCAGCGAGTTTCTGATCTGGTTCTCGATCTAAAGGTTTGTCGCTACCGCTTATTTCACCGCCATTGTTCATCTCCTTGCCATCACTCATTCCCTCGCCATATCAAGCAACATCATGTCGCTACCTTCAATGAGGTTCTGGCTTCGATCTGAATGTTAGTCACCGCTGCTCATTTCCTTACCACCTTTATTTATCACCTCACCGCCGCAAGCAATGCTGTTGTTGCTACCTTTGGCGAGCCTCTGCGATTTGGTTTTTCCTTCATCTTCTTTTGATTTTTCTTTCCTCTTCATACTTTTAGATCTAGTTCATGCTCTAGTAGGAAGAAACAAAGAATGATTGTTCTTTTTTCTTATTGTGTATTTTTACTTTGATTGATCTTCTGTGTTGTTGATCTTGTTGATGAGGGTGCTAGAGGTGGTGGAATTTTACCACACGTTGATGAAGAGAGAACCATCGCAACCACCTCGATACGAATGCAACTCCAACGAAATTGTGGAGGCAGTGCTGGCTCTGGCAAATACACGGAATCGTGGTAAGTGCTCTATTTTTTTTCATTTTTTTGCTAAATTTACAATTATGCTCCGTGATACTGTGAAAATCAACTAGTCAAGTTTTAATTTCATGGTAAGGTGTTAGGATTTTGATTCTTTGGTGTGTGAGTATGAAGCTGAGAAGGATACTTTGAACACCTTAGTTCCTGGCATACTTTAAATGTATGGATGGAATACACTGCATCCGTCTCAAAATATCTGTCGGTGCATTACTTTTTAGTTATTTTTAAATTATGAAAAATGGCTTCTGTGCAGATGTGGGGAGATCTAATTAGAAGGCAAAATGGTTGTTGAGTCGCAGAGAGACAGTTAAGTGTTTCGATGGCGTTGGGCGTAACCGCCGTTCCCTTCACGTACGTGGTTCACATCCTTGGTCTGGTTGCCATCACCTCCTCGTCCTTGTTTCCCTTCTACTTTTATAATGTTTAATTTAATTTAATTTAATTTAATTTATTATTTTTTAGTTGTATATAGAGAATTTCCTGTATGGCTGAAGTATGTTTTAAGAATAAGCTTCAGAACAGACAATGAGTCTTTCAAGGTGTGACACATAACTAAATTCAACATCTTCTTTTCTTTTTCTGATGAATTAAACCAATTGAGAACTTGATTTGCAGAGAGCAATGCAAGGATTTACTAGAAGATTGTAGGATTGATGAAGAGTGAGGGTCTCTTGGCTGGAATTGGTCTATCACGTAAGTTTTCCAACTTTCCACTATGTTTATTGGGTTGTAACTATTAGGAGACTTATTTTTATTGATTATATCAACATTGCTCTTTTGAGTGCTACAATGAAAACAGAAAAGAATGATACTGTTTAAGTAATTTTTGAGCTAATGCAGAAATGATTTTCTCGAGTGTATTTAGCTAATTGGCTTTATTCTAGTACGTATTGAGAATTTACTCTACTGTCTGTTCAAATATGTTAGAGTTATAGATGTCATTCAAAAGAAATAGCTGGTTTTAATGTAGAAGATTTGGAGGATTAGATTATAGATCAAACTAATTGAGAAGTCGCTATTCATAAATTGAATGCATTAATTAATTGAGCATGCTAAATAAAACCACTAATACACTCATATACTGATCTGCATTGTGAAAAGGATGAAAAGCAAATGAAACAATAACTGTCTTGGAAACATTGATATCTGATAGATCTTTTACTTAGATGATTCTAGCATCAATTTTTGTTATTCTTCCTCTTATTGTTTCATTTCATTGTCCATGCTGGATTTTTTTTCTTATTCTTCTTCTTTCTTGTGTTAAGTTGTACCAAAATGCATATGTTAGAGTTAACATAGGTCTAGTGCTTGTTTATGTTCATAAGATTATGATGTTGAATTAGTGGATAGCTTTGTTTTGTGAAAATGGTATAAAAAAAAAAGGGCTAAACTTTTTTGGTTATTTGAATGGAGATATAGATAGGGCAAATTGATTGAACTATAGGTTCCAGGGAGTAATATAAATTTGATTTTGTTCTTGGAGCAGGACTTGTTTGGTAATGAGCTTGGAAGATAATAAATCCATATCATCACCTTCCTTTGAAGCAACTATTGCTTTATTACTTTATTTGTGTGTTATAAATAAAAGGTTCCTAATTTTTGTATTCTAATATTCCACAAATTCTGGATCCCAAGGGACAGTACTGGATCCCAACCCCATCTCAGATTCTGATTGGTCCTACCCAGTTTTCTTGCCCTGTTTGCTGCAAAACCTTCAACAGATACAACAATATGCAGGTACTTGCCTCCATGGAAATCTACTTCGTTTCTTTATTTCTCTTTCTTCACTTCAATTTCACCTTTAATATTTTGTATGCTTGCTATAAATAATATAATAACAACAAGGGAGAAAGGGTGGATCAGTTCCTTGTGCACTACTATAGTTCATTCCTTACTATTATTATTCTTCTTCTCCTTCTCTCCTGAAAATCTTATTCTCTACCACTTTATTTTCCAAGAAGAAATAGGGTAATTTTATATTGCAACTCAAAGTGGTGACCAAGGTATTTTTGAGATTCTAATAGCAGTTTCAGGATTGTACAATGAAGTTGTAACATAGCTTAATTCATATTTCTTTTTGCTTTTGATGTTGCAGTCCTTGAAAGGATACTTAGGACATATGATGACTTTGTCTGGCCTATTGATACTTCATTCATTGTTTGCTTCATTATTCATGTTGAATTTCTTGATTTGAAGATATGCCCTCTAAATGTGAGTTCCTATCCCTGAATAGTTTAACAATATTTGATATTGGAGTACTTAAACAATATTTGATATTGGAGTTCCTGTCCCTGTAGTTTCTCTTCTATATACCCCTGGATGGTTACTAATTAAGTAGAATGATTAAACTCCCAAAATAAAATTCTAATCATATTTATTTTGGATATTTGATTGTCTCTTTATGATAGAATATTTTGGTGCATCTAATTCATCAAATCTAAGGCAGAGGATCAACCTGATTATTATTCAGGGTCCAATGTTCAGGAAGATCTAAACCATCAAATCTGCAAAAGCCAGTGTGAGACTGACAAAAGAGGTGTCTTCTCTTTTATATGAATATAGCTGCTTCTATTATGAGTGATAGAAATAATATGTTACGTTCATGATTCATCAAACTAGGTTGGTGAAGGATACTTTTTCTCAGATTTCTGCTGTAGCAGGTAGTAAGAAATAAGACGCCGAGAAGCCCAAAAGGGAGCGTGCTGTTGCAGCTGAGCATTGTCAATATGCAAATCCTTTTATACTAGGAATGTTATTTGAGTATTACCTTTATAGAAATGCTATGGATTCATTCACTTTATTTGTAAAAGTTGCTTAAATTTATTTGTTTTTACACTGCTTGTGGTAGTAGCATCTTTACTTGGCTCGGTACTCTGTTTTGTTGAGGTAATAATTTCACTACTTGAGGCAATTATTTCCACTGATGGAAGACAAAAAGAACCTTACTACACCTGATTTCTGAAAAGAACCCTTAGGAAAATTTCTAAGGTATGGTTTTGAGCTATTTTGATTTATTTTGTATCTTAAATTTATTGGTATTATATAAGCTAGAGAGACTATATGCATAATCTGAATAATCTAATGTATCTTGCCATGACATAATAAATAATCTAATATTTTGATTTCTCCGTATAATAAATAATCTAAAATTTTAGGAGTTCGATCAATGGAACTGAAGGTACAGGCACAAATTTGGATTTGGATTTATAACAAGTACGGACAAGTGGTTATCGCAGAAAATACTTGATGAGGTGAAGGTAAAATATTCAAGTGTTTAATTTTGTATTTATTTATCTCTGACGTACATAATATTGATAAGTAGAACATATAGCAGTCTTCATATTCTCCTTTGCCAAGTTATTACATATCTTTAGAAGCCATACATTTAGTATGACTAGTTCACCTAATGCAAAATATGACCAATCAACACTATTTTCTGAGCCTCAAGCATAGATAGAAAAAGGCAATTTAAGATTCTTAAGAACTCAGCATTCTCTATGGAAACATCTGACGGTTTGCTACTGATTTTGTAGGGAATATGAATTCGTTCCACTTTCTTGTTAGTGGATATATCAACTGTTAGATATAATTTACTCACCAATTTGATTGGTGATATCATAGAAAGTCACATAAGGTGAAATTGTCTTGAATTGGCTGAAATCTTCTCTTTCATTGTCTATATGTTCACTAAAGGTTACTCCCAACCTCATCTTGTTGGCAGGCAGTATACCATGTCCTGTTTTGTTATCTTTGGTTTCTCCTGCACTTACAAAATATTTTTTTCATGAAAACTTAAAATATACAAAAGAAAAGGGAAAAAGATCTTGTGCATATTCTACAATAGAAATATGACAACCATGAAATGGGCTAAATAGAGCATAATTTTGATACATCTATATTGATCTTCTTATTTTATTGATACTAATTTTCTAGTTGTTCATGAATTACTAATTGGACTTTCTCCTTTGTAAAGCTTTTGGGCCTTATACAGCGGCAAGTGAGAGAATTGAGAGGAACTAGTCATGCTAATTATATTGCAATAGTGATGTTAATTAGAATTCCAAATGTTGAAAAGTCAACTCTTGCCCATTCCTTGCATCAAGTGGGAGAATTAGTGCAGCAGGTATTAAATTTAAAATTTTCTTACAATTTTGATGTAGAGTAGTTGACATGCTCAACTTTTGAAAAACACAAGTTGATGTGTATTTTGTCAGTTTGATGAGTTCTATCTTGTAAATTTATTCCCTATGGAAAAATTCACTTTATAGAAAAAGAAAAGTTGAGGCATGCAACTGTGAGTCCAGAACCTGGGGAGACTAAAGACATAAGAAGTTTTAAGGTTAGCTATGTGTTTTATCCCTGCAGTTTGTATAATATTTTAATATTTTTGTAGAATTACATAGTTGTAAAACTCTATAATAGTTTTCTTTCGTTCAATATTTCGTACTTCTATTTGTTGACTTCCTAAATAAATTTATTCTTTTATAGGTGAAACAAAAAAGATTATTCAAACCCTATGTCTAATGCTACCTTCTAACTTGCTCTCTGTTCTTTAAAAGTTTTTGACAAAGTTTTGCTGTTTAACTTTGATAAAAAGAATATAATAAAGCTCAGAAGAATGACATGAGGTTTGGGGGACAAATGATCCTCACAAAAGCAAAAACAGATAAAAGAAAAGCAATTAATGAAGCATAGTTATTCCTATCTTATTTTTAGGAACTAGTAAGAAGAAAATTTTGCATCCAATTTTCAGTGCATTAGTCTTCTGGTTTTTGTGTATGATTACATGCTACCTCTTCTAATTTTTTAATAAATTTTTCCTTACAATTTCTTGTCATATTGCATTCAGTTCGTTTACAATCTCTTTGGGTTTCTTGGTTTAGGCATTTAGTTTGTACTTATTTACACCGAGCGAGAGAGAGAGGAAGAGAGAGATGATCGACCACTAGAAGAAGAAGATATTAACTATTACAGGGAGAAGAAAAACATTCAGTAATAATGCACTCTATGTGTTTGTTATTTTGCTTCTTAGAAATTGGAATCATTTAAATATATTTTGTTGTCTAGTTGTTGTAGCTGAATCTTTAGCTCTGACCTTGCAAGCATCTTGCAATTTAAAAGTTTCAAAAGAACTTTTTGAAAGGTTATTCCAATATTATTAATTTGTTATATCCTTGGATTTAACTTTCGCTATATCTGGAATCCTGTTATATTTCAACCTGCAGATGTCTAAATGCGCGGAAAGTCTTACTTCTTGATGACCATATTCAGGTTTGTTGTTCCCTGACAAGTAGTTTACTAGCTTCCACTTTCCATGATATTTAACTTTCAAATTCCTCCAAATTTTCTGGCAATAAACTGATGCATACACAACATACTGTTTTATTGCATCTATGCTTGCAATGAATATGCTGGCTGAAGTAATTGATTCTCTTTTGTCTGGGTAAAATTTGTGCAGGTGGATTTGACACCGCACATGCAGCTACTCGGTGAGTGAGCGAGCCAGCATATATATTTCTCTCTCCTCACCTTTCTTTCTTTTTGTATTAATTCATTTTTCTTATTATAACTATTATATAATCAAATGAAATGGCAAAGAGGCCATCACCAATTTTGATCCCAGCATCTATGAAAACGAGCTTAATTCTAGTAATTATAACATATATTTTCTTATTTTAACTATTAATTGTTAAATTTATTTTTCTCAATATGAAATTTCACTTTTATTTATAGGTCCGGTTTGTGCTATTTTAAATTCATGACATTGGCCAAACATCGATACAGTAATTCTTTATTTTTTTTTCAGGTGTTGTATGACTACGAGGACCGAATCAACCAAGCTGTCTTCCCAGGACTGCAAGGTGGTCTGCACAACCACACCATTACTGGTTTAGCTATTGCATTGAAGCAGGTATGCTCCTTGTTTTTTGATTCATATTTTTTCATTTGTGACGTATTCTGATGGAAAGGGTCTATTTTTATTCATATTATATTATTATGGTTCACCGTTTATGTATATATTTGCAAGTGCCATAGACAATAAATTGGATTTGTAGTACCCTGCTTTTTCATCTTAGCATAATATGAAGGTTTTTTGGGGGTGGATTTGGAGATTGACCTAATTTGAATGATATCAATTGGATAATGCAAATGGGTGGGAGGAATAAGTTTCAAAATTTTTAAATGATACTCTTGAAACCAAATTGTCTGAATCCATACTGAGTTCTTTATTATTTTAACTTTGTAAAATATTGCTATTGCAAGAATGTTCAGATATGCTCTGTGTACAGTATTTATAATTCATTTCCCGTGTGAATGCAGGCTATAACTCCAGAGTATAGGGCATATCCAGAGCAAGTTCTCAGCAATTGTTCAAAATTTGCACAGGTGCATTATAGTTGCACTCATCGAAAAATAAAGTAGCTATTGTTGCCCCACCAAGTTTCCGAGATGAAACTCACACAAGAGACCAAGAAACTAAGGCATGCTTGTTTTAAAGTTAATTACGAAAGGAGGAATCTTTTGGCCTCAAAATCTTATTCATCATCACTTAACTAAGCTACTTGTCTTGTATATTCATATTCTAAGTAGTAAAAATAGCACTTATTAGATGTTTTAAATACATTATTAGATATTAACATAGTTTAGGGAACTGAATGGTAGATTTGACTGATTAGTGTTTATTGCAATGCTTGTATTTTGGTAAGTTTAGCAAGACAAGGTTTTGTACAGGAGTTATTACTTTTGATTATCAATAATAAAAAAATTATATATTATATTAATATTTTATTTATAAATTATATAATATTTTATTTATGGATTATGATTTTTTGCTATTGTGAAATTTTAATCACAAAATTATTTACTTCACGTGATAAAAATAACAGTAAAAATTATTTTTTTAAACGATAAAAAATGTCACTGTCAGGGTAAAACGGCAGTTCAAAAATGTCATTTTAACCAACCAAAATGCTACTGTCAGGGTAAAAATGACGGTTTAAAAATACCATTTTAACCAACCAAAATGCCATTCTATCAGGGTAATAATGGCGGTTCATACTGCCGTTTTAACCTATCCAAAAAAC
>NC_029788.2:85377639-85384992 GCF_000816755.2 Arachis ipaensis | reverse complement strand
ATGGTAGATTTGACTGATTAGTGTTTATTGCAATGCTTGTATTTTGGTAAGTTTAGCAAGACAAGGTTTTGTACAGGAGTTATTACTTTTGATTATCAATAATAAAAAAATTATATATTATATTAATATTTTATTTATAAATTATATAATATTTTATTTATGGATTATGATTTTTTGCTATTGTGAAATTTTAATCACAAAATTATTTACTTCACGTGATAAAAATAACAGTAAAAATTATTTTTTTAAACGATAAAAAATGTCACTGTCAGGGTAAAACGGCGGTTCAAAAATGCCATTTTAACCAACCAAAACGCTACTGTCAGGGTAAAAATGGCGGTTCAAAAATGTCGTTTTAACCAACCAAAACGCCACTCTGTCAGGGTAATAACGGCGGTTCAAACTGCCGTTTTAACCTATAGAAAAATTACCATTTTAACCCTGGAAATAACGGCGGTTTGAACTGCCGTTTTAACCAACCAAAATGCCACTCTGTCAGGGTAATAATGGTGGTTCAAACCATCGTTTTAACCTATCCAAGAACCGCCATTTTAACCCTGGAAATAACGGTGGTTTTAAACCGCCATTTTAACCTATTCAAAAATCGCCGTAATAACCAGAATGGCGCCCAGAATTACGTCGTTTTACGAAACCGCCATTATTGGTAATAATGGCGGTTCAAACCGCTGTAAATACAAAAAAAACCACCGTTTTCACCAGAATTTTTTGGAGTGCTTTCCCTTAAGAGAAAACGAAAAGGCATACAACCAAATAGTAGTCTCATCTGCACCATGATACCTAGTAGTTGAGCAAGCTCTCTGAAAGTCTCTGAGGTGCTTGATAGGCTCTTGAGCAAGTAAGCCATGAAACTTAGGCAGTAGATTGATTAGCACAGTCTTCAGTTCAAAATCTGCAGCCAGATTTGGATGACCCACTTGATACGATTGCAGTGTAAAGTCCAGAGCTCATGCTTCCTGGAGAGTAATCCTTCTGGGCTCCGCCATATTACCTGTACTTAAATCAATAAAATCAGTAGAAGAGGAGATTGTTTCTTCCTCAAATGGCGCTTCAGATTTGCCCTCAGATAAGACTGGTGAATTGGTAGTAACCACTTCACCACCCTCAGAGGCTAACTGATGCTGGGCTCGCCTAATACGTGAAATAGTTCTTTCAATTTCAGGATCAAACGTGGCTAAGCTCGGATCAGGTAGTGAACGCGTCATTCAATGAAAGAAACATATAGCTCATGGTAATAAAATAAAATAAAATATGCAAATATGTAAATTAAAAATATTTACACCAACCAATAATTTAGCACACTGTTGCAACTCCCCGGCAACGACGCCAAAAATTGACAGGCAGAAAAATGCCGATTAAGAATTTATAAAGGAACTAACGTTGCAAGTACAGTTCTTAACCGACAAAAATTTTGCTTATCAATTTAAAAAGGGTTGTCATAATTTAGGAATAAAATACTGGGAGTAGAATTCCCAGGTCGTCTCCCAACGAGTAGAGTCTCCTATTAATCAACTCCAAAGTCAAGTTGGGAGCCTACTCCATTGACATGGATGCCAATTTTGCAAACATGTAAAAGGAGTAGAAAGGGGACATGGTAATCAAAATTAATTTAGTAAAAGCTATTTTTGAAATAATAAATTAAGGGAAGATGATACTCAAACAAATAATGAAATTAAATGTGAAAATAACTCTTGCATTAATACTTTCCAAAATCAAAGATATCCATATGTAACTCTAAACAAACTAAATGGAAAATAAAAGAGTAAGGAAATAAGAAAGCAAACTGTAATGATAGAGACTTCAAACGGAGGTAGTAATTCTCTCAAGATCCAATCCAAAGGCATAAAACTAGAAAACTATGAATGCAAAGAACCCTAAAGGAAGTGGTATATTTCCCTCTAAGATTCAAAACTAAAACTAAAACTAAAACTGTGTAAATGTGAATGTGTGTTGAGTCTCTGCTTGTCTCCTGGCTCTAGTCTGTGTTTCTGGGCCGAAAACTGAGTCCAAACTCAGCCCAAAATCGCCCCCAACGTCTTCTACAATTTCTGCACGTGTCACGTGTACGCGTCGGTGTGTGACTTCGCTGGTCACGCGTACTCGTCAGTCACGCGTACGCGTCGCTGTGAAAAGCTCTAAGTCACGCGTACGCATGAGCCGTGTGTGCGCGTCGATCCTCGCTAGTCAGCTCTTTAGTTCCTTGTGTTCCTTCCATTTTTGCAAGCTTCCCTTCCATCCTCTAAGTCATTCCTTCCTTATAACGACTGAAAACACTTAACACACAGATCACGACATCGAATGGTATAAAGGAGAATTAAAAATTGATAATTTAAAGGCTTAGGAAGCAGGTTTTCGATCATAGCACAAAATTAGGAAAGTAAATGTAAAACATGCGAATTACATGACTAAGTGTGCAAAGAACTGATAAAGACCACTCAATTTAGCACAAGATAAACCATAAAATAGTGGTTTATCAGGTACTTCTTAGCATCTTGTGGTTTACAGTTTCTTCTTCCGCGGCACATCTCAACAGAACTTATTTCTAATGGACTTCTTCTCCCTTCTTTTATAAAAACTTGTGCCTGGCTCTTTCTTAAAATGTCAAGCTTGTCACATTTTACAATTTTTTCCCTTTTTCATTTAACTTTTCTTTTCACCGTTTTCATTAGGTTTGTAATGATCCTTTCACCCCTAATATTATTATTTTACCATTGTATCTTCATATTTTTCCTAATATACCTTTTCTCCTTGATTAAGTTAATTATTCATTTTTAATTTGACTTTATTATTGAAATTACTAATATGTCCCTAAGTACTCTAGTTTTACCGTTTAACCTTATTTACCATCAAAATGTTACTGGGTTAATCCTAATAGTTGCCTATGATTAAAATTCTTCCTAATATTTTTATTAAATGCCAATTTTCACCCTAAGGGACCTAGAACTAAATTTACCCTTTATTAATTTACTTATTCTAGTTACTGCTTTTTACCGTTTTACTGCTAACTTTTACTAAAACTTTTATTTAGGTTCAAAACTTTTTTATAATTATAATTTTGACTCAAATAATTTATATAATTACTATTTTACCCCCTAATGACACTAAATTCAGAATTTTACTTATTTTTATTTAAATTATATTTTTAACTCTCTTTTTATTCAAAAATGACCATAACACCCTTTTTACCTTTTTACCTTCGTTCCATAGGATTGAAACTATTTTTATAACTACTTTTTAACTCTTTTCTATCCTAAGAACTTTGTTTTCCAGTATTACCACCGGATACATAAATGCCACAGACACATAATTGGGTGAACCTTTTTAGATTGTGATTCAGCTTTGCTAAAGTCCCCAATTAGAGGTGTCCAGGGTTCTTAAGCACACTCTTCTTTTGCTTTGGACCTTGACTTTAACCGCTCAGTCTCAAGTTTTCACTTGACACCTTCACGCCACAAGCACATGGTTAGGGACAGCTTGGTTTAGCCGCTTAGGCCAGGATTTTATTCCTTTAGGCCCTCCTATCCACTGATGCTCAAAGCCTTGGGATCCTTTTTATTACCCTTGCCTTTTGATTTTAAGGGTTATTGGCTTTTTGCTCTTGCCTCTTGGTTTTAAGAGCTTTGGCTTTTTCTGCTTGCTTTTTCTCTCTATTTTTTTCGCTAAATTTTTTTTTCTTTCTGCAAGCTTTGTTCTTTGCTGCTTTTTCTTGCTTCAAGAATCTTTTTTATGATTTTTTAGATTATCAAATAACATATCTCCTTGTCATCATTCTTTCAAGAGTCAACATATTTAACATTATTAAACAACAACTTCAAAATACATATGCACTGTTCAGGCATTCATTCAGAAAACAAGAAGCATTGTCACCACATCAATATAATTAAACTAAGTTCAAGGATAAATTCGAAACTCATGTACTTCTTGTTCTTTTGTTTTTAAAACATTTTTCATTTAAGAGAGGTGATGGATTCATAGGACATTCATAACTTTAAGACATAGTTACTAAATACTAATGATCATGTAATAAGACACAAACATAGATAAGCACTTAACATAAAGAAAACGAAAAACAGAGAATGTAAGAACAAGGAATGAGTTCACCTTAGTGATGGTGGCGTTTCCTTCTTGAGGAACCAATGATGTCCTTGAGCTCTTCTATGTCTCTTCCTTGTCTTTGATGCTCCTCCCTCATTGCTTTTTGATCTTCTCTAATTTCATGAAGGATGATGGAGTGCTCTTGATGTTCCACCCTTAATTGTCCCATGTTGGAACTTAATTCTCCTAGGGAGGTGTTGATTTGCTCCCAATAGTTTTGTGGAGGAAAATGCATTTGAGGCATCTCCGGGATCTCATGTGACATGCGTCTCTTGAGATCCATGAATGGGCTCTCTTGATTGCTCCATCCTTTTCTTAGTGATGGGCTTCTCTTCCTCAATGGGAATGTCTCCTTCTATGAAAGCTCCAGTTGAGTAACATAGATGGCAAATAAGATGAGGGAAAGCTAGCCTTGCCATGGGGGAGGACTTTTCGGCTATTTTGTAGAGTTCAAGGGAGATGACTTCATGAACTTCTACTTCCTCTCCAGTCATGATGCTATGAATCATGATGGCCCGATCCACAGTAACTTCAGATCGGTTGCTAGTGGGGATGATGGAGCGTTGGATGAACTCCAACCATCCTCTAGCCACAGGCTTGAGGTCCAGTCTTCTATGTTGAACCAGTTTGCCTTTTGAGTCAATCTTCCATTGAGCTCCTTCCACACATATGTCCATGAGGACTTGGTCCAACCTTTGATCAAAGTTGACCCTTCTAGTGTAGGGACGTACATCTCCTTGCATCATAGGCAAGTCAAATGCCAACCTCACATTTTCCGGACTAAAATCTAAGTATTTCCCCCGAACCATGGTGAGATAATTCTTTGGATTCGGGTTCTTACTTTGATCATGGTTCTTAGTGATCCATGCATTGGCATAGAACTCTTGAACCATTAGGATGCCGACTTGTTGGATGGGGTTTGTTAGAACTTTCCAACCTCTTCTTTGGATTTCATGTCGGATCTCCGGATACTCATTTCTCTTGAGCTTGAAAGGGACCTCGGGGATCACCTTCTTCTTGGCCACAACATCATAGAAGTGGTCTTGATGAGTTTTGGAGATGAATTTTTCCAGCTCCCATGACTCGGAGGTGGAAGCTTTTGTCTTCCCTTTCCCTTTTCTAGAGGATTCTCCGGTCTTGGGTGCCATCAATGGTAATGGAAAAACAAAAAGCTTATGCTTTTACCACACAAAACTTAGAATTTTGCTCGCCCTCGAGCAAGAGAAAAAAGAATAGATGAAGAAGGAGAAGAAATGGAGGAGAGGGAGAGAGAGATGTGTTTCGGCCAAGAAGGGGAAGAGAGGGTTGTGTTGTGTGAAAATGAGGAAGAATGGAGGGCTATATATAGGGAAGGGAGGGGGGATAAGGTTCGGCCATAAGGGTGGGATTTGTGTGGGAAATTGATTTTGAATTTTAAAGTTAGGTGGGGTTTATGAGGTAGGTTTATGGGGAAGAGTGTTTGTTGGGAAGAGAGGATGAACATTGAGAAGAGGGAAGAGAGTGAGTGGTGGTAGGTGGGGATTCTGTGGGGTCCACAGATGCTGAGTTGATCCTGTGGGGTCCACAGATCCTGAGGTGTCAAGGAATTGCATCCCTACACCCATTAGGCAGGTAAAATGCCTTTGCATACAATTCTGGCATTTAAACGCCGAATTGATGCTTGTTCTGGGCATTCAACGCCCAGATACAGCATATTTCTGGCATTGAACGCCAGCCAGATGCTTGTTTCTGGCGTTCAGCGCCAGCTCTTCTTCATTATGCATTTCTGGCGTCTGAACGCCAGGATGCTACTTGTTTCTGGCGCTCAACGCCAGAAACATGCTCTGTTCTGGCGTTGAACGCCAGACAGATGCTCCTTACTGGCGTTTAAACGCCAGTGAGATCCTCCTCCAGGGTGTGATTTTTCTTCTGCTGTTTTTGATTCTGTTCTTAATTTTTTTATTTATTTTGTGACTCCACATGATCATGAACCTATAAAGACATATAACTAATAAAAATATAATTAAATAAAAATTGGGTTGCCTCCCAACAAGCACTTCTTTAATGTCAATAGCTTGGCATGATTGCACCAAGGTACTTGGTAACTTGCTCCTTAGTAACATCCTCATTCTCTTCAGAAGAGGAATACTCATCAGAGCTCATGAATGGCATAAGGAGGTTTAATGAAATCTCTATGGTCTCTAGTTGAGCCTCAGATTCCTTTGGTTCCTCAAAGGGAAACTCCTTATTGATCACTGGATGTCCCAGTTGGTCTTCCTCCCTGGGATTCACGTCCTCCTCCTCTTTTGTGGTTTCGGCCATGATGGTCATTTCGATGGCCTTGCACTCTACTTTTTGATTTTCTTCTGTATTGCTTGGGAGAGTATTAGGAGGGATTTCAGTGATCCTTTTACTCAGCTGGCTCACTTGTGCTTCCAAATTTCTAATGGAGGACTTTGTTTCATTCATGAAACTTACAGTGGCCTTAGATAGATCAGAGACTAAGTGTGCTAAATTGGAGGTATTTTGTTCAGAGTTCTCTGTCTGTTGCTGAGTGGATGATGGAAAAGGTTTACTATTGTTAAACCTATTTCTTCCACCATTATTAAAGCCTTGTTGAGGCTTTTGTTGATCCTTCCATGAGAGATTTGGGTGATTTCTCCATGATGAGTTATAGGTGTTTCCATAAGGTTCACCTAAGTAATTTACCTCTGCTATTGCAGGGTTCTCAGGATCATAAGCTTCTTCTCCAGAAGATGCCTCTTGAGTACTGTTGGATAAAGCTTGCATTCCATTCAGACTCTGAGAAATCATATTGACTTGCTGAGTCAATATTTTATTCTGAGCCAATATGGCATTCAGAGTATCAATTTCAAGAACTCCCTTCTTCTGAGGCGTCCCATTACTCACAAGATTCCTCTCAGAAGTGTACATGAACTGGTTATTAGCATCCATGTCAATGAGTTCTTGAGCTTCTGCAGGCGTTTTCTTTAGGTGAATGGATCCACCTGCAGAAGTATCCAATGACATCTTAGCTAATTCAGACAGACCATCATAGAATATATCCAGGATGGTCCATTCTGAAAGCATGTCAGGAGGACACTTTTAGGTCAGTTGCTTGTATCTCTCCCAAGCTTCATAGAGGGATTCACCTTCTTTCTGTCTGAAGGTTTAAACATCCACTCTAAGCTTACTAAGCTTTTGAGGAGGAAAGAACTTGGCTAAGAAAGCCGTGACCAGCTTATCCCAAGGGTTCAGGCT
>NC_029788.2:85355271-85377623 GCF_000816755.2 Arachis ipaensis | reverse complement strand
ATAGAGGTCCCTGTGTGAGTAGAAGAAAAGAAGAAGAAAAGAATGTAATGTAAGGAAAGAAACACAAGGGTGAGGAGAGCAAAGATGTGAGATAAAGAGAAGTGTTAGTAGATGAATAAATAAATAGAAGGAGATGAGAGAGAAAGAGAATTTTCAAAAATTATTTTTGAAAAATGATTAGTGATTTTCGAAAATAGTTTTTGAAAACGGTTAGTAATTTTCGAAAATTAGGAATAAAATTAAAATCAAAAATTAAAATAATTAGTTAATTAAAAAGAATTTTTGAAAAAGAGGGGGATATTTTCGAAAATTAGAGAGAGAGGGTTAGTTAGGTAGTTTTGAAAAAGATAAGAAACAAACAAAAAGTTAGTTAGTTAGTTGAAACAAATTTTGAAAAGATAAGAAGATAGGAAGTAAGAAAAGATATTTTAAAATCAAATTTTTGAAAAAGATAAGATAAGAAGATATTTTTGAAAAGATATGATTGAAATTAGTTTTGAAAAAGATTTGATTTTTTTTTTAAAATCACAAGATATGATTCTAGAACTTAAAGTTTGAATCTTTCTTAACAAGCAAGTAACAAACTTGAAATTTTTGAATCAAAACCTTAATTGATGATGTTATTTTCGAAAATTATGTGATAAAGATAAGAAAAAGATTTTTGAAAAATATTTTTAAAATTTTTGAAAATAACTAAGAAAAATGAAAAAGATTTGATTTTCGAAAAAGATTTCGAAAAAGATAAGATTTTTAAATTGAAAATTTGATTTGACTCATAAGAAACAACTAAATTTTAAAAAGTTTTGAAAAAGTCAACTCAAATTTTCGAATTTATGAGAAGAAAAAGGAGAAGATATTTTTTTGATTTTTTAATTTTTAATTATGAGAGAGAAAAACATGAAAATGATGCAATGCATGAAAATTTTTAGATCAAAACAATGAATGCATGCAAGAATGCTATGAATGTCAAGATGAACACCAAGAACACTTTGAAGATCATGATGAACATCAAGAACATATTTTTGAAAATTTTTATATGCAAAGAAAACATGCAAGACACCAAACTTAGAAATTTTTCATGTATAAACACTATGAATGCAAGAATGCATATGAAAAACAAGAAAGGACACAAAACAAGAAAATATGAAGATCAAACAAGAAGATTTATCAAGAACAACTTGAAGATCATGATGAATGCAATGCATGAATGCAATTTTCGAAAAATGCAAGATGAGTATGCAATTGACACCAAACTTAAAAATTGACTCACGACTCAAACAAGAACAAAAAATATTTTTGATTTTTTTTATGATTTTCTAATTTTTTTTGGATTTTTCAAAAATTAGTGTGAAAAAGAAAAATAAGGATTCCAAAATTTTTAATATGAATTCCAGGAATCTTGCACTCTTATTCTAAAGCTCCAATCTAAGGGTTAGACATGGCATAATAGCCAGTCAAGCTTTAGCATGTATTGATACTTTCCATGTATAGAGCAACTAAGTGTGTGAGGATCAATAAGCTCTTGTGATGATAAGTTGAAACCCCAGTCCAAAAGATTAGACATGGCTTACAACCAGTCAGGATTCAACAAATCATCATGAAACACTAGAATTCATTCTTCAAAATTCTGAAGAAAAAAATATATTTTTGAAAACATTTATTTTAAATTTTTTTTTTCGAAAACAGATGAGAAATTTTTGAAAGATTTTTTTAAAAAAAAATTTTTTGAAAACTTTTTTTTTTGAAAATAAGAAGAAAATTACCCAATCGAAGCAACAAGATGAACCGTCAGTTGTCCAAACTCGAACAATCCCCGGCAACGGTGCCAAAAACTTGGTGCACGAAATTGTGATCTCAGGCAACGGCGCCAAAAACTCTGTACGCACGTCTTAATAAATCGTTTTTCATTCACAACTTCGATACAACTAACCAGCAAGTGCACTGGGTCGTCCAAGTAATAAAACCTTACATGAGTAAGGGTCGATCCCACGGAGATTGTTGGTATGAAGCAAGCTATGGTCATCTTGTAAATCTCAGTCAGGCGGATAATAATTGATTATGGAGTTTTCGAAAATAAATAATAAATAGATAGAAAATAATGATAGAAATACTTATGTATATCATTGGTGAGAATTTCAGATAAAGGTCTAGAGATGCTTTTGTCCCTCTGAACTTCTGCTTTCCTGCTGTCTTCTTCCAATCAGTCCTACTCCTTTCCATGGCTGGCTTTATGTAAGGACATCACCATTGTCAATGGCTACTTTTCATCCTCTCTGGAAAATGGTCTGATGCGCTGTCACTGCATGGCTAATCATCTGGAGGCATCACCGTGGTCAATGGCTGCATCCTATCCTCTTGTGAAAATGGTCCAAATACTTTGTCACAGCACGGCTAATCATCTGAGGTTCTCAATCATACTGGAATAGGATTCACCCTCCTTTTGCGTCTGTCACTACGCCCAGCACTCGCGAGTTTGAAGTTCGTCACAGTCATTCACTCCCAGAATCCTACTCGGAATACCACAGATAAGGTTTAGACTTTCCGGATTCTCATGAATGCCGCCATCAATCTAGCTTACACCACGAAGATTCTGATTAAGAGATCCAAGAGATAATCATCCAATCGAAGGTAGAACGGAAGTGGTTGTCAGGCACGCGTTCATAGGGGATGATGATGATTGTCACGTTCATTACATTCATGTTGAAGTGCGAATAAATATCTTGGAAGCGGAATAAGTTGAATTGAATAGAGAAACAGTAGTACTTTGCATTAATTCATGAAGAACAGAAGAGCTCCACACCTTAATCTATGGAGTGTAGAAACTCTACCGTTGAAAATACATAAGTGAAAGGTCCAGGCATGGCCGAATGGCCAGCCCCCAAAACATGATCAATATGATCCTAAGATGAACTAAAAATCATAAGATGTCTAATATAATAGTAAAATGTCCTATTTATAATAAACTAGTTACTAGGGTTTACAGAAGTAAGTAATTGATGCATAAATCCACTTCCGGGGCCCACTTGGTATGTGTTTGCGCTGAGCTTGAATGTTACATGTGCAGAGGCTCTTTCTGGAGTTGAACGCCAAGTTGTAACGTATTTCTGGCGTTCAACTCTGGTTCGTGACGTGTTTCTGGCGTTTAACTCCAGACAGCAGCGTAGAACTGGTGTTCAACGCCCTTTTACATCATCTAAACTCGGCCAAAGTATGGACTATTATATATTGCTGGAAAGCCCTGGATGTCTACTTTCCAACGCAATTGGAAGCGAGCCATTTTGAGTTCTGTAGCTCCAGAAAAGCCACTTTGAGTGCAGGGAGGTCAAAATCCAACAGCATCAGCAGTCCTTCTTCAACCTCTGAATCTGATTTTTGCTCAAGTCCCTCAATTTCAGCCAGAAAATACCTGAAATCATAGAAAATACACAAACTCATAGTAAAGTCCAGAAATATGAATTTAACATAAAAACTAATGAAAACATCCCTAAAAGTAACTAGATTCTACTAAAAACATACTAAAAACAATGCCAAAAAGCGTATAAATTATCCGCTCATCACGTGGCCATGTGTAGCTGAGACTGGTGCGCGCATAAACTGACGCACTCGCGTGGTGATTGCGAAACCCCACTGACGCGTACGTGATGCAAGCCTAGAGTGGGTTGGAATTTATCTCAAAATAAAATTGGCATTGCAAGTATAGTTCCAAACACAACAATTGATCAATATCAAATTTCAATATGAAAATGTCACAATCAATACAAAATTAACCGGGTTTAAGTTTCGGGTCGTCTTCTCTAGGAATTGTAATAAAATGTCATATTATTGGCTATGAGAAAAATGGGGATTGGATGGTAATTGGCAAGAAATTAAAATGGCAAGAAAGTAACTTAGTATGCAAGGAATTAAAAGTCAATGCAAGTAAAGGCAATGAAAATAGAATTTAAAT
Source organism: Arachis ipaensis (assembly GCF_000816755.2). Lineage (NCBI taxonomy): Eukaryota > Viridiplantae > Streptophyta > Magnoliopsida > Fabales > Fabaceae > Arachis > Arachis ipaensis. The sequence continues at coordinate 85,373,677 of NC_029788.2, read as the reverse complement.
GGTAAAAAGGCTGTTGGTGAAAATTGGGTAATTAAGGCTTGCTATCCTAGTTGTGGATCACAAACATGGTAATTGTGTGTGAATTAATCCTAATTGGTCAACCCTACATCGAGGATAAGTTAACTAGGCATAATTAATCTCAATCCATAAGTCCTAGTCAACTCACTAATTACTTAGTGAAAGACTAGCGTCAATGGAAACCAAATTAATTAACAATCCTCACACAATGTGGAATGGACATCCACCACTCAAGTTCACCCAAACACTCAATTTCTCAACCAAGAGTGGGATAAACTAAGCTAAAACCAACCTAAGCATTTTATCAAACACTTGGGAGGCATAAAAATAAAGCATGATAATATAGCAAGAAATAATAAATACTACAACTACCAAGCAAGGAAAGTAAAGATAGCAACTCAATAAAGCAGTTGGTTAACGACTTGGGTTGTGGTTTCAACGTGTCGAGGTAGGGGCTTTTTGTACAAACTGATTTATTTTAAATTGGAAATTGTTATAAATAGATATGTTGTGCGAAATGTATTTCTGGTGGTTATGTGAGTCTTATGAATTGTCTGATTTTATCTTGAATGAATATGGTTGCCTGTTTAATTGAAACAACGTTTGGTTTTGGTAAATTGGAGATTTCTGAATTGGTTGATTTAAAATGATTTTCATAATATGAAAGTTGGGTTTTGCTTTATTGGAAACTAATTTGGTCTTGAGCCTGTTGGAAAGTGTTGAGGATTGGTTTGGTTGGGACCCGAAAAGGGTGGCAAAGTCCAAGTTTTAGGAGAGATACTGCCGAAATTTTTATAAAATCTGAGATTTTGATTGGAACGTTATTTTGAAAATAATGAATTATGCTTTGAATTAAATGTTTGATAAATAAATTATGTTTGAACTTGCCTTATTAAAAAAATTTTATATTTTGGATGTAATTATTAAGAAAGGAATTATGTCTTAAAAATCAATTTAAATATGAAAGTTTTTATGTTTTAGAATTTGATTTAAGTAAACAGATTTTGGAGGGATTTTAATGGATTTAAAATAAACTTGGTTTTCAATTAATCTATTTCACTTTACGACATTTTAGGAAGAGCTTGAAGTATTTTCTGAAACTTTGATTTATTAAAATTGAAACACTTTCCGAGCATTTGGTAACAGATTTAAGAATGAAACTGAAATTGGTTTTCGGTTTAAAAATGATTTGGTTTTGGCTTAAGCTTGGTTGGTTTTGAAATTGGTTCGGAATAATTGGAAACACGATTTGGTTTTGGTTTAAACTCTATTCTATTTATTCAAATTAAGAAGTTAAAGTTTTAGAGGTTTTCAAGGAATTTAAGAAATGAGTTAGGTTATTCTTCCCTGAAGTCTTGAGACTCTGCTGAGGAATTTTACGACCAAACAGTGACCGGGGTTGTAGCCAAACAAAGGATTCAAATTGGATGGAAATTAAGAGCAATCACAGCCCTGAGGATCTCAAGACAAGGCACATACCGGAATCAACTCAGAATAAGTATTGCAGTGACAATAAAATATGTAAATAGACAGTGATCAAGAAAAAGATCAATCCAGAATTAAAGTAGCATCGGACTCACCAATAGCAACTCTAACAGATTGGTAATAGCATCAACGCCGGTATTCCAAATAATAGCAGTAGAGAAACAGGTGCAGCAAAGGGGCATGAACGACGGCGACGACTAGGATCCAGATTGACGATGGTGACAGCAATACAAAACAGGAACATATACTATTGTATTCAGAATGAAAATATAGTAGAGAAATAAAATCGGGAAGCAGTGGACGAGCAAGAGTGTTGCAGTTTCAAGAATGGAATTGGGAACGCAGGGGAAGCTGCTGTCAGGTATATCTGTGGCGCTTCCCTTCAAGCTCAATGATATTGAACTGTGACGGCGAGCTCCCTTCAATGGCAGTGCTGACGGCGGTGCGCGGCGTTGGTAGCGACGATTCTAACGCGGCGAGAAAGATAGAGCTTCTTCTCAGTCAGCGGCTTGCAGCTCACAGTTTCCTCCCAACGTCGTTCTTCCCCTCCTCATGTGTGTGTCTGCGTTTTGGGAGAAAGGGGATAAGGGGTGAGGGTTTGTGAATTGGGAAAATTAGGGTTTCTGAATTAATTTGGGGATTTTGGGATTTAGGGTTAGAAATGAAACATTTTATAAAGGAATAAGAATAAATATAAATAGATATTTTAATAAAATTGAAGGGTAGAGTAATCTTAAAATCAAATATACTCTATTAAAAATATATAAGAACATTATTTATCAATATATTGTTAAATTCAATTAATTATTTCTAGTTTAAATTATAAAATAAGCATATTAATCACATTTTTATAAAATGTATTTTAAAGTTAATATTAATTATTCAAATTAAATGATATAACTTTTTATTATTTTTCTATTATCAGAACTTAATTCCAAATTATATAAAATGATCAATTGTAATAAGATTACACAAAAATATTAATTAATTTAACTTCAAATATTAATAAAACTAATTTAATTACTCTTAATTGATTAATTTATAAAATAAGGAGTTCAAATTAATAATAAGTCATAACTTTTTCATAATAAAAATTACTTAAATTAAATTGTACAATTCTTTCTTATTTTTAAATTACAAGAATTACACAAAATATTTCATTATAATAAAATTACTTAAGAATATTAATTAATTTAAAATAAAATTATCTCCGAGTCTATTTTATTATTTCTAATAGAATACTTATAAAGTTTAAATTTAATAAGATAAAATCACAATTTATTCATATTCAGATTTTCAAGAATGCGGGATGTTACACAACAGGCTAAAACGAGTGAACTAGGCCCAAGTGGGTCCAATCTCACGTATAAAACACTTCAAACTTAATCATTTTCAGCACATTTGCATTGAGAGAGTGAGAGAGACACGAATAGAGAAAAGAAGGGAAGAACCAAAACCTAGAGCACTATTCACCTTCTTGTTTTACTCATAACTTTTGATTTGGAGGTTCGATTGACGAGCCGTTTGTGGCCACGCGTTTGTCTCAAAATTCTCTTCTATTCTATTTGAACAAAGTGGTATAAAAATTCGAATGTTGTACCCATTTCTTCCTTCTCTTTAATTTCTCGAATTTGATTTTGAGTATTGAGAGATTTTATAATTGTGATGATTTAGGGGAGCTCTAGAATGAGCTATATCGGGTTTAATCCATCTGAGAAGTGGGTAAAAGGTGAAAAAATCTTATTCTCTTTGGATTTTTTGATTTCATGAAGATTAGGTATTGAGAATTGTGATTATGTATGAATTGGTGAAAAACTAGATTGATTAGCTTGGTTTGGAACTTGCTTGGTGTGGTTTGGTGTAGATTTGAATTGCGGAATCAGGTGGTGAGGCTTTGGTGGGCGTCAAGTTTGTCGGAGTAAATTCGAGTTGAGGAAAAATCACTGTCTTTGAGGTACGAGTTTTAGTTTCGACTAGGCATTTTGTAAGATTATGTGAATGCCTAGGGCAAGATCGAATCAAATTTGGTTGGTGTTGAGTTGAATTAGTTGTGATTTTGTAAATTGAGTGGGTATTGATTTGGTATGAACGTAAATTGTATGAGTTATATTGATTATGATTGTGAATTGATGTGGAAATTGGACTGGAGACCAAGATAGGGTGAGTTATCCCCTGTATGGGAATTCACGGTAAGTGATGAATTGCCATGATTAATTTGATGATTGGGATGATGAGTATTTGGTTGTGTGATTTGGTGAATTGTGATGAATGAAGTTGAAAATGTGATATGTTGGGTGACTAAGTGTTGGATTGATTGATGGATTTCGAATAGAATTGTTTGATGGATTTCGAATAGAATTGTTAGGTGATTGATGGTTAGAAGGGTAGAGAATAAATGAACATATGTTGAGATTGTTTAAGAATGAATTTGGTATGGTGTGGTTTAAATTGGATAGAGATTTTGGTGAAATGAAGTAAAGGTTCAAATTTGGTAAATTCCAGTTTTTAACTAACTTCAATGCACTGTAACTTGGCCCTTGGACCTTCAAAAATTTGTGAAACTTGTTTTTATGAAAATTGGGTTTGAGTAGTTTATAGCATTCGAAAAACGGATCGAAAATGATTTTTATCCAAAAAATTATGAGCATTTGAAGTTTAGGGTTAAAAGTTGAAATTCTGTGATTATGCAACAAAACCAGAATTTCTGGTATATGTGCCACGCACATAATGGTGCCTACACACAAAACAGACTGGGTGTAAAGGCTTGTGCGTACGCATGCCAGGATTTTTACAATTGAGCGTACGCACAGGGGACATGCATACACACAAGCTGGGAAACCTCTCGGATGTGTGCGTATGCACAAGCCCTGTTTACACACTTTGTTTTCAACTGTTTGGCTTTCCTAGAATGCTTGTAAACTTCCATAACCTCTAATTGAGGTTTGACAAGTTGTTTTTAAGCCTGAGGATGAGTGGGAACACATGGGTTGGATGAAACACAAGATTTTGGATGAGTTTGTGATTAGAGCCGATTAATATTGATGAAAGCTTGTGAGTAATGAACTTACTGGGCAACAGATTGAGATAAGCCATGGTTAATGAGACTGATGATGATCGAGTATGGCGGATTAGCTGAGATGGCATGGTCTGGGTAATATCCCGCTTGTGTATGGATTGTGCAACTATTTGTGGCAAGGTCTGGGTATTATTCCGCTAGCATAATGAATTGAATTTGAGCGAGATCAAATTAAATTTGGTTATTCCCGGATAAATGCTTGGTTAAACCAGATGACATGGCTGTAGAGAAGGTAGTTTGTCCCACCCACGGTGAGGACAGTGGTATTATCCCACTCACGGGTCAACGGAAGTGACAAATTGATAATAGGGGTTTATGAGATTTCACTTGATAAGTAATAACGAATTGGGGCTAGCAAGTTTAATAATCTGTTCAATTTCTAAAAGACACTAACGTTGATTGGTTGTGGCCTAAATGGCTGGACTGGAAAGGACAGTGGTGTCATTCCGCTTGTTTAGTGCGTAAGTAGCTATGCGTGGATAGTAATTTTATCCCGCCCGCTTAAGGACAGTGGTGTTATCCTGCTCACGAGACGAAGGAATGGGTATACTAAACAAGAGTGCGGTTAATAGACTTAATGATTTTTAAAAGCTGATTAAAGACTTTGCTATGAACTGATGTTTACTCGTGGCAAGGACGGTAGTTAAATCTAGCTTGTTCGAGGTACCCGGTTAGGACGATTGGTGTTATCTCGCTTACTCATGGTTTATTGAGATTGGCCAGGATGGTGGTTAAATACCGCTTGCATGTTCCGGGCGAGGACGATTGGTGTTATCCCGCTTGCTTGTGAAACCTATGGGCAAGGACGGTTTGTAAAATTCTGCTTACCTGTGTCAGGCCTGGCAACAGAATCGATGCATGAGCTCATGGCCAGTAGGACAGGCATGTATTATTTATATTTGTATGTATTGTTTTGGTATGTATCTTGTACTTAGTGTGCCTTCTCGATTAAATGTATCTACATGCTACTTGATCTAAATGCTTTATCTGTATCTCTATCTGTGTATTCCTTATATTGTTTTGCCTGTAATTGCATAACTGAGAGATCCCTCATATTGGCGGTGATGACGCTGAGGGTTTATGCTTGTTCTGGTGTGATGATTGGAGTTGTGACACTAAAATACTGAGTTGGAACCATTGTGATTAAAAGAGAACATGAATGACTGAAATTGAGAGGAATTGGAAACCTGAGAGCATGTATTAGCTGAGACTTAGTTTTTGATTATCCTGTTTAGTTTAGAAGGACACCAGGCTTGAACTTTAGGTCGATTGGAGTATAGGACTGCCTAGTGAGTTCATGTAGTTTTACTTTATCTCTATTTGGAAATGTTACCCTTACTGAGAACCCAAAAGGATATTGTTCTCACCTGTTTATGGATTTATTTATATTGCAGATGCAGGACGCGAAGCACCCCGTTGAGTATGTTGGATTTCTCTGGGAAGCGAAGATTTACTTTTGGGAATTTATATTCTGTAATTAGTTTATGTATATTCACCACTTTTGTATTTTTATTTGTATATCCCTCTTAGAGGTTGATTATTGAGAAACAGGATTTATATTTATATCTTAGTTTCTCTTAACTTTTAGGCTGTACGTATATATATTCTGTATATTCTATTTTTGCACATCGACATGTTTTTTCGTTAACACCCTGTGTGTGATGTCGAGTTACCGAAATTTGAACTATGTTTTCTTTCAAGGCTTCTGATGAGTCCATATTTTCCGATGTATTTTGGCTTGATTTGAATGGATTCTGGCACATGAACTCACACTTAATCACCAAAAGAGCATACTTTTGTGTTTGATCCCTAATTTGATTCTAAACGTGAAAACATATGTTTTAATGCTTGGATTAGTGATTTTTAATTCCACTTTTATGTCATTTGATGCCGTGATATGGATTGTGAGTGATTTCAGACCTTAGAGGCAAGAATGGATGGCCAAAAGTGGAAAAAAGTATGTACAAGGGAGAAAACATGAAGAAAACAAGGAAAAGCACACATAGCGAAGTGTGCAACGTGGGGAAACAGCAAAGTGTGCGTACACACACATCTATGCATACGGACAGGTCCCTGCACGTGGATACATTAATGAAACATGTGATGCGCGAATTTGGAGGCCTCTTGGCCCATTTTGGAAGGTTGGAATGCTGTTTTGGAGTGCTATATGAAGGAGGATTCAACACTTATCAAAGGGGACACATTGGAGCACATTTTTACATAGTTTTTCATAGTATTAGGAGTAGGAGTAGTGTAGAGTAGAGAGCCCTCCTAGGGTTTATGTAGTTTTTATGTAGCATTTTATAGCAAGCTTAATTTTGAATTTTTGCTTCTTTAATTGTAAGTACTCTCAAGTTCATCTTTAATTATAGCACTTTTACTTTCATTCTCTTTTGGTTCAAGTTACTTGTTCATACTTGCAATTTTGTGTTTCTTGGAGTTTTGATCAATGAATTTTATGTTTCATGCTTCCTTTATATTTGATTGCTTGTTTACATTTGGTTTTGTTGATAGTTGGTTATAGTTTTCCATTTTACTTTGCAATTTTCCATACTTTACTTTTATGCACACAAGGTGTTTGTGAAAATGCCAACTTTAGATTTTGAGTAGATTTCCACACCTTGGCTTGTGGTTTGAGTTCCTAGGATACTAGAGCCATAATGTCCGACATTTATGGTAATTTTTGGGTAGTTAGTTGACTCTTGTTTCCATTGATGCTAGCCTTTTATCAACTAGTTTGGTAAGTTGGTAGGATGTATGGATTAAGGTCAATTATGCTTGCTTGACTTACTCCTCGATGGTTGGGGTTAACTAGGCGATATTGACTCATGGTAATTACCATAGTTGTGGTTATGGCAATGATAGGAATCCTAAGAACCTCATTCTCAAGTCAAGGCCCTTTATTGCATTTCTAGCATTTTCACTAGTTTTGATCTTACGATTCTCTTTACTTCCATTAATTACAATTTTGCTCACCTCTTAGTTCTTTCATTGCTTAGTTCTTTCAATATTTCATTTCTTGATTCAAAATCCCCTCTTTGTCCTCACAACTGAAAGCGTATAACACTTCGATTGCATTCCTAGGGAGAACGACCCGGGAGGTAAATACTCTCGGTTTATATATGTTTTGATTTGAATTTACTATTTGATCTTGGGAATTACTTGTTGGTCTAGGCTATACTTTCAACGATGGAATTCTATTTTGTGAAAATCTAGACTAGCAATAGTTCTCTCCGTATCAGCTTCTAGATAAATTATCCTTCAAAATATATGTACGAATTTTTGTTTTTAGACATCGTAGTACCTCACCACCTCTAATTTACGACTTAAGTGTAAGGCTTTGTGTGACTGGGTGTTACAACTCATAACACAATATAATAATATATGCAAAACTAGACTACTTTAATTAACGACACAAACGTAAAAATATATGCTCCTACATCAGATTATGTTTCTGAATCTATCATATATATTAGGTATCTAAAAACATAATTTGAGTTACGATAACTTAGTCTGGCTTTTGATATGATATACCTATCTCGCAATCCGGATCTTTAAAAGTTCTTGTTCTAGATCACTAGATTTATATTTTTGAGAATCAATGAAATTCTTAAAGTTATATTTGTGTTGTTATCATAAGAAAGGGAGAGATTATTATCTCTACATACTTAGATTGAATTTTAATGATTAACAAACTAACAATCAATACAAGAAAAACACCCATTCAGGTACACTTGAAAAGTGTAGCCAAAAGTGAAAAAAAATGATGCCTTAGGCTACGGCTACGCTTTCTGGGCTATGGCTACGCTTTTTGCGGTGATTCCTATTCGTCCGTTGCCTATTCTCAAAGGCTATGCTTTTCTGCACCAAGGGCTACGCTTTTGGCGTTTGAGAATAGGGTGCGCTTTTCAAGTGATGCTGTCCAGGACCAAAGGCTACGCTTTTCAGCTCCATTTTTACCAAAATAGGCTACGCTTTTCAGTGCTACTACATCACCTGTAAAGCGTAGCCACATTGTATACTATAGCTACTCTATATAAGTGTAGCCTTAAGTGCCTCATTGGTTTTTTTTTTTTTAATTATATTCTATATAAGTATCATCTAATAAAAGTAATTAGTCTACCATACATGTATCCATTCTCAATATTAGTCCATCTTAACCCATAAACCACAATGATAAACAGCTTAATCTTCATTATCATCCTCAATATTATCCTTCATAATTATATAGAAAAGTAATTAGAAAAATATTTATAATGATATTTGTAATTATAAAAATTAAAAAATCAAACTAAAAATAATTAGAAACCAAACTGAAAATAGTTGTATAAATTATCAAAGCTATGTCAACTTAAAAAATAAAGTTAGCACAATTCTTGGTGCTACTTCAGTTAGCACAACTCTAATAATCTTTATATGACTTCAAGTATGAGAAGCTCCCAACAATATAAACAGATGCACAAATCCAGGCACAAATTCAAAAGTGCAAAAAAACAGGAATTCTAGCAAACAGAAGTGCACAAAACTAGAATTACAACAACCAGAATTGCACAAACAATTTTCAGCCATAACAATACAACTTCAAGTGTTAAAGTGTCAATAAAGCCAACAACATATGATTTTCAGCCATAGCAATTAACTTAACCATATGCAAATATAAGAGGTATAACATATTATACATATACCTAATATATTATACATATAAAAAAGGGGAGCAAAAGAAATCCTAATATATTATTATTTATTTTAAATAGGAATCCTAAAGTGTACTTTAGTTTTGGTTTTGCAACTGCGTTCTAAGAATTTAATTTTATATGATTTTTTAAAAACCGACTACTGATTTAGTACACTTCAGAAAAACAGCAAGCAGTAACCAACTTAGAAAAATCATATAAAATCCATCTTTGGTTGGATTCTCCTAAAGTTTAGTATGGTTGAACCAGACTTACCCATCTTTCACCTATTTCAAGTTCCAGAGCATTTTCACTTCTCTAGAAAAAGTTATGTCTCTCGAAATATAGTTTTGTTTTAAGGAAAGGGTGCTGTCGCAGCAGTGAACAACCCTGCTTCGAGAAGACACAACTTTCTCTATAAAATTTGAATTGTCCTGAAATTTTGACATAAAATACTAGACATCCTAATATTTTACTCCTATTTAGTTTCACCTCCAAAGAGTTTCAGAGTATTGAAATATGTGGGTTTGAAGTTGCTGTTCCAGAATTTGTACAACATTGTTTCTGCAGAAAATGACCATTTTCTAAAAATCATATCTCCCAAACCACACATCGAAAAATTCTGAAATTTTAGAATAATAATCTAGACATCTTAAGGTTTCATTGAAAAATAATTTCACTCATTTTGAGTTGCTAGATTGCTCCCAGTTTTGTTTACAAATTGCTACCCAAAACTGCATAATTCTGCAACATGTAACCTCGGGTTTTGAGAGGTCAAAAATTGATTCCTAGCTTTTCACTCACTCTAACCTTGCATTCTAAATTTCTTTTACCTATTTTAACTTGTTGGAAAGGTTAAATCAGCCCCAAGTACTCAGAATTAATAAATCACCATTTTTTGTCACTTTTCACATTTAAGCATACTCATATGAAATCAACAAATAGACCAGCATCATCTCAAATAATCATTAGCATGTATCATCAATTAATTCAAGTTTCTTAAGTGTCATGCTTGTGTAAAAAAGTAAAAATAGATTATAATCGAAACTAATATTTTTAAGCTAAAAAACAACTCATAGACGAAAATAATGTTTTGAAGTTTATGATTCTAAGAAAAAGCTCACTATTTTTGAATTGTAACGATTTTACCAATTTGATTTCAAATATCCAATATTCAATAATAGTAACAAACATCTCATACTAAATTTTTGTAATTATCCACTTAAAAATAGCTTTTTTTTTAATCCATTCCAAACACAATAAATTATCTTAAAACCACTTTTCATCTAAAGTATCCAACATAAATTGATTTCATATATTAAGTTATTCTAAAAAGCAATTATACAAATAAGACTCAATAAGTTTAATTTTTTAGCATTCCAAAACAACCTTAATAATTCACCTGTCATTCCCATTTTTCGAATAAAAAACATACAAATTTTACATCAAGTAACATGTATACACTGGCGATGTCAATAATTCAAATCCAAAGACCATGTGAGAGGGCAATGGAGTTATAATCCAAAGACCATAGAGAAGTTAGATTTCCAGAACTTTTTGCTATAGGAGATTTTTTTTTTTTTGAGAAGAAACATTGTCTAATTATCGACTAAAAAAAGAAATGCAAGCACACACAATTAAAATCATAACAAACATATGGGAAGTTAGTTAAATTGATACAATCTTTCAATGACCAAGGCATCAAGTCACATTATCAGTAAACATGCAAATAAAGCCAAATTTATATATTTATCCCAGCTAAGAAAAAGTGTAAAGATACAAAGATTTCATCGCAGGAACTCACCAATGTAAATGTTCTGAACAATGAAAAGCATAGAGAATTAGAGATAAAAGACTGATTTCCAGGTAACAATTTCAACTTGGTACAACAGAACAATTTTCTTAATGGAAAAGAAGTTAAGCAACGTAGTCAAGCACAATGCCAATTGCTAACTGCTAAGTGGGAAAATAAATATTAAAAAAATAAAATAAAAATACATGTCTGCATATCCGTTCCAATTCAAGTATGGCAATAGACATAGTCCCAAATAATGAGTTCAAGAACATCTAAAATGGTACCTAAATACCTATAAAAAGTCCAGAAAATAGGATAAAGTTAAACCAGACCAAAAGGAGGACAAGAATTATACCTCCAGAAGTTCAGAACCCCAAGGTGGACTTGTTCGAAGAGTGTGTCGATTATATTCAAGAAAAAAGTCTATGATGCGTTCGTTGATAGGGTATAAAGAAGAACATAGCCGTAAACGCAGTCGAAAAACACGTTTACCATCTTCCAAATAGTCCAATCTCTCCTAGGTATCAAAAAATAAAATAGAAAACAAAACAAACAAAACATAATAAAAAAAATAGCCCAAGTTCAAACCTATAGTGACACCAATCAAGACCTACGCCCCACATAAACTCAAGCACATTACAACAAGATATCAAACAAGTAACTATATTACAATTTACAAGGCCAATATTGATGATAACCAAAAGAAGACAAAATCATCTTGTTTGATTACTAACGCTCAAGTTAGCTTACAGTAACGAGAAAGAAAATGCATGAAGAAAGAAATAAAAAATACACATGACCTGGATGTACATAGATACATAAAAACAAGTAAACCTATTAGACAAGTTGCACAGAAGCATACAAAAGGAAATTGAAAAATACTTGATCATCAAAACTCATGAATTGGTAATTTAAGGTCAGTTTAGATGCTTACCCCATTTCAGCAGAAATTAGAACACTTAATTGACTGCAATCACTGCATATGTCTCAAATCAAGCTTGGATTCCCAAAATACATCTTAAAATTCACAGGTACTTCAAGTTATTGATTCAATCAACAAAGCAATTTAAAAGCATAAGAATAATCTCTCTTGAGAATACTCTGCTCTCCTTAAAAGTGAAATTTAAACAAGAAAAAATCAACAACAACAATAACAAAAATAAGAATAATAATTCAGTTGACACATGGTGAAATTTACATTGGTGATTTTAGTTTGATCTGGCAGTCCACAAATAAACAACGCAGAATACACAAGCTAAGACCCCCAATTAAAACCCTAAAACCAAAACTCAAAATCCAAAACCTCCCAAATTTCACAGAACCATCATCATCATCAGGCGCTTACCTCGCTTGTTAGGGATCGATGCTTGCCTCATCGGAAGGAAGATTGAGCCCAGCTGCAACAACTTGAGCTGTGTGTTTTGTTCTTGACAATGGGGATTAGGAACCCTAATTGCCTAAATCAGACAAAAAAACTAAAAGCCTACTGGTGCGCAGAAATTGTGATTACACTTTAATTATGTAAAATTCATTGCTCTTTCTTTCCCTGGTAATGGCGCCAAAAACATGATGCCAATACCATGGTTCACAACTTCGCACACTAACCTGCAAGTGCACTGGGTCGTCCAAGTAATACCTCCCACGGAGATTGTTGGTATGAAGCAAGCTATGGTCACCTTGTAAATCTCAGTCAGGCGGATATAAAATAATTATGGAGTTTTAGAAAATAATCAATAAAATAGGGATAGAAATACTTATGTAAATCATTGGTGAGAATTTCAGATAAGCGAATAGAGATGCTTTCGTTCCTCTGAACCTCTGCTTTCCTGCTATCTTCATCCAATCAGTCTTACTCCTTTCCATGGCTGGTATTATGCAAGGGCATCACCGTTGTCAGTGGTTACATCCCCTCCTCTCAGTGAAAATGGTCAACGCACCCTGTCACGGCACGACTATTCATCTGTCGGTTCTCGATCATGCTGGAATAGGATTCACCCTCCTTTTGCGTCTGCACTAACGCCCAGCACTCGCGAGTTTGAAGCTCGTCACAGTCATTCAATCATTGAATCCTACTCGGAATACCACAGACAAGGTTTAGACCTTCCGGATTCTCTTGAATGCTGCCATCATTCTAGCTTACACCACGAAGATTCCGATTAAGAGAGCTAAGAGATACTCATTCAATTCTAATGTAGAACGGAAGTGGTTGTCAGGCACGCGTTCATAGGGAATGATGATGATTGTCACGTTCATCACATTCAGGTTGAAGTGCAAATGAATATCTTAGAAGCGAAATAAGATGAATTGAATAGAGAACAGTAGTACTTTGCATTAATCTTTGAGGAACAGCAGAACTCCACACCTTAATCCATGGAGTGTAGAAACTCTACCGTTGAAAATACATAAGTGAAAGGTCCAGGCATGGCCAAGATGGCCAGCCCCTCTCATCTAAGAACCAGGCGTCCAAAGATGTCTAATACAATAGTAAAAGGTCCTATTTATAATAAACTAGCTACTAGGGTTTACAGAAGTAAGTAATTGATGCATAGATCCACTTCCGGGGCCCACTTGGTGTGTGCTTGGGCAGAGCTTGAGTGTTGCACGTGTAGAGGTCATTCCTGGAGTTGAACGCCAGTTTTGGTGCCAGTTTGGGCGTTGAACTCCACTTTGCAGCTTGTTTCTGGCGCTGGACGCCAAAATTGGGCAGAGAGCTGGCGTTGAACGCCAGTTTGCGTCAACTATTCTTGGCCAAAGTATGGACTATTATATATTGCTGGAAAGTCCTAGATGTCTACTTTCCAACGCAATTGGAATCGCGCCATTTCGAGTTCTGTAGCTCCAAAAAATCCATTTTGAGTGCAGGGAGGTCAGAATCCAACAGCATCAGCAGTCCTTCTTCAACCTCTGAATCTGATTTTTGCTCAAGTCCCTCAATTTCAGCCAGAAAATACCTGAAATCACAGAAAAACACACAAACTCATAGTAAAGTCCAGAAATGTGAATTTAACATAAAAACTAATGAAAACATCCCTAAAAGTAACTAGATCCTACTAAAAACATACTAAAAACAATGCCAAAAAGCCTAAGCACTTTGTTTTCCAGTATTACCACCGGATACATAAATGCCACAGACATATAATTGGGTGAACCTTTTCAGATTGTGACTCAGCTTTGCTAAAGTCTCCAATTAGAGGTGTCCAGGATTCTTAAGCACACTCTTTTTTTTGCTTTGGACCTTGACTTTAACCGCTCAGTCTCAAGTTTTTACTTGACACCTACACTCCACAAGCACATGGTTAGGGGCAGCTCGGTTTAGCCGCTTAGACCAGGATTTTATTCCTTTAGGCCCTCCTATCCACTGATGCTCAAAGCCTTGGGATCCTTTTTATTTGCCCTTGCCTTTTGGTTTTAAGAGTTATTGGCTTTTTGCTCTTGCCTCTTGGTTTTAAGAGCTTTTGGCTTTTTCTGCTTGCTTTTTCTTTTTCTTTCTATATTTTTTTCGCCTAAATTTTTTTTTCTGCAAGCTTTGTTCTTTGCTGCTTTTTCTTGCTTCAAGAATCATTTTTATGATTTTTCAGATTATCAAATAACATGTTTCCTAGTCATCATTCTTTCAAGAGCCAACATATTTAACTTTCTTAAACAAAAACTTCAAAAGACATATGCACTGTTCAAGCATACATTCAGAAAACAAGACGCATTGTCACCACATCAATATAATTAAACTAAGTTCAAGGATAAATTCAAAACTCATGTACTTCTTTTTCTTTTGAATTAAAACATTTTTCATTTAAGAGAGGTGATGGATCATAGGACATTCATAACTTTAAGACAAAGTTACTAACTACTAATGATCATGTAATGAAGACACAAACATAGATAAGCACATAACATAGAAAACGAAAAACAGAAGAAATAAGAACAAGGAATGAATCCACCTTAGTGATGGTGGCGTTTCCTTCTTGAGGAACCAATGATGTCCTTGAGCTCTTCTATGTCTCTTCCTTGTCTTTGTTGCTCCTCCCTCATTGCTTTTTGATCTTCTCTTATTTCATGAAGGATGATGGAGTGCTTTTGATGTTCCACCCTTAGTTGTCCCATATTGGAACTCAATTCTCCTAGGGAGGTGTTGATTTGCTCCCAAAAATTCTATGGAGGCAAGTGCATCCCTTGATGTATCTCAAGGATTTCTTGATGATGAGCTTCTTCATGTGCCTGTTGAGATTCATGAATGTGCTCTCTTGTTTACTCCATCTTTTTCTTAGTGATGGGTATGTGAGATGAATCTTTCCATCTCCCATGGCTCAGAGGTGGAAGCAATTGTCTTCCCTTTCCTCTTTCTTGAGGTTTCTCTGGCCTTAGGTGCCATTAATGGCAATGGCAACACAAAAAGCTTATGCTTTTACCACACCAAACTTAGAATTTTGCTCGCCCTCGAGCAAAAGAAGAAAGAATAGAAGAAGAAGAAGAAGATATGGAGGAGATGGAGGGATGTGTGCATGGATGTGAGTGGTGAATGGAAAACAGAAGGGATGATCATGAATGGAGAGAGGGAGGGTGAGGTGGGTGGGGATCCTGTGAGATTCACTGATCCTGAGATGATCCTGTGGTGTCCACAGATCCTGAGGTGTCAAGGATTTACATCCCTGCACTCATTAGGCATGTAAAATGCCCTTGCACACAACTCTGGGCGTTCAGCGCCAGGTTGGTGCCCATTTTGGGCGTTCAACGCCCATTTGTTGCCCATTTCTGGCGTTGAACGCCAGAACTATGCTTGTTCTGGGCGTTCAGCGCCAGCTTTTCTCCAGGGTGCAATTCTGGCGTCCAGCGCCCAGATGCTGCCCATTTTGGGCGTTCAGCGCCCAGAGGTTCACCTAAGTAATTCACCTCTGCTATTGCAGGGTTTTCAGGATCATAAGCTTCTTCTGCATAAGAAGCCTCTTGAGTATTGTTGGATGCAGCTTGCATTCCATTCAGACTCTGAGAAATCATATTGACTTGCTGAGTCAGTATTTTGTTCTGAGCCAATATGGCATTCAGAGTATCAACATGAGCCTGTAGACTTCAGGATCTACTCCATTAGTCTTAACAGTATCAAATATCTGCAAGAATTCAGTTAAGAACTGAAAAGGATCTTCAGATGAAAGTCCATGAAACTTGCAGTTCTGCTGCATCAGAGAAACTAATTGAGGTTTCAGCTCAAAGTTGTTTGCTCCAATGGCAGGAATGGAGATGCTTCTTCCATGTAAATTGAAATTAGGTGCAGTAAAGTCACCAAGCATTCTTCTTGCATTATTATTATTTTCGGCTGCCATCTCCTCTTCTTGTTCGAAAATTTCTGAAAGGTTATCTCTGGATTGTTGTATTTTAGCTTCTCTTAGTTTCCTTTTCAGAGTCCTTTCAGGTTCTGGATCTGCTTCAACAAGAATATTCTTGTCTTTGCTCCTGCTCATATGAAAAAGAGAGAACAGAAAAATAATAATAATAGAGGTCCTTTTTACCACAGTATAGAGGTCCTAGTGTGAGTTAGAAGAAAAGAAGAAGAAGAAATTCGAACACAGATGGAAGAGGGGGTTCGAATTTGGGTGAGATGAAGTGTTAGTAGATGAATAAATAAATAGAAGGAGATGAGAGATAGGGAGAATTTTCGAAAATAATTTTTGAAAAAGAGTTAGTGATTTTCGAAAATAGTTTTTGAAAAATGTTAGTAATTTTTTTTCGAAAATTTTAAAATCAAAAGTTAAAATAATTAGTTAATTAAAAAGAAATTTTTGAAAAAGGGGGAAGATATTTTCAAAAATTAGAGAGAGAGATTTAGTTAGGTAGTTTTGAAAAAGATAAGAAACAAACAAAAAGTTAGTTAGTTAGTTGAAACAAATTTTGAAAATCAATTTTGAAAAGATAAGAAGATAGGAAGTTAGAAAAGATATTTTGAAAATCAAATTTTGAAAAAGATAAGATAAGAAGATATTTTTGAAAAGATATGATTGAAATTAGTTTTGAAAAAGATTTGATTTTTAAAATCACAATTAATGACTTGATTCACAAGAAATCACAAGATATGATTCTAGAACTTAAAGTTTGAATCTTTCTTAACAAGTAAGTAACAAACTTGAAATTTTTGAATCAAAACATTAATTGGTGATGTTATTTTCGAAAATTTGATATAAAAATAAGAAAAATGTTTTTGAAAAATGTTTTTAGAATTTTCGAAAATAACTAAGAAATTTGAAAAAGATTTGATTTTTGAAAAAGATGAGATTTTTAAATTGAAAATTTGATTTCACTCATAAAAACAACTAGATTTTAAAAATTTTTGTAAAAGTCAAATCTAATTTTCGAAATTTTAAGAGAGAAAAAGGGAAAGATATTTTTTTAATTTTTGAATTTTTATGATGAGAGGGAAAAACATGAAAATGATGCAATGCATGAGAATTTTAGATCAAAACATTTGATGTATGCAAGAATGCTATGAATGTCAAGATGAACACCAAGAACACTTTGAATGTCAAGATGAACACCAAGAACATATTTTTGAAAAAAATTTTTTAATGCAAAGAAAACATGCAAGACACCAAACTTAGAAATCTTTGATGCTTAGACTCTATGGATGCAAGAATGCATATGAAAAACACCATACAACACAAAACAAGAAAACATCAAGATCAAACAAGAAGACTTACCAAGAACAACTTGAAGATCATGAAGAACACTATGAATGCATGAATTTTCGAAAAATGCAAGATGAACATGCAATTGACACCAAACTATAACATGACTCAAGACTCAAACAAGAAACACAAAAAATATTTTTGATTTGTATGATTTTCTAAATTTTTTTGTATTTTTTCGAAAATTATTTGAAAAACAAAAATAAGGATTCCAAAATTTTTAATATGAATTCCAGGAATCTTATACTTTTTAGTCTAAAGCTCCAATCAAAGGGTCAGGCATGGCTTAATAGCCAGCCAAGCTTTAGTATGTAACTCAGACATGACACGTCTGACATACCCTATCCAGAAGGATTGGGCATGGCTCCATTGAGGTGATTAGTTGAAGACCAATCCCAAAGCAGTTTGGGTATGGCTTTACAGCCAGATAGGCTTCAACATGCTTCATGAAACACTAGAACTCATTCTTAAAAATTCTGAAAAAAAAAATATTTTTTGAAAACATTTATTTTTAAAAATTTTTTTTTCGAAAACAAAGGAGAAAATTTGAAAACTTTTTGAAAAATTTTTGAAAATAAAACAAAAAGAAAATTACCTAATCTGAGCAACAAGATGAACCGTCAGTTGTCCAAACTTGAACAATCCCCGGCAACGGCGCCAAAAACTTGGTGTGCGAAATTGTTACTCA
>NC_029788.2:85351633-85355079 GCF_000816755.2 Arachis ipaensis | reverse complement strand
ATGATGATGATTGTCACGTTCATCACATTCAGGTTGAAGTGCAAATGAATATCTTAGAAGCGAAATAAGATGAATTGAATAGAGAACAGTAGTACTTTGCATTAATCTTTGAGGAACAGCAGAGCTCCACACCTTAATCCATGGAGTGTAGAAACTCTACCGTTGAAAATACATAAGTGAAAGGTCCAGGCATGGCCAAGATGGCCAGCCCCTCTGATCTAAGAACCAGGCGTCCAAAGATGTCTAATACAATAGTAAAAGGTCCTATTTATAATAAACTAGCTACTAGGGTTTACAGAAGTAAGTAATTGATGCATAGATCCACTTCCGGAGCCCACTTGGTGTGTGCTTGGGCTAAGCTTGAGTGTTGCACGTGTAGAGGTCATTCCTGGAGTTGAACGCCAGTTTTGGTGCCAGTTTGGGCGTTGAACTCCACTTTGCAGCTTGTTTCTGGCGCTGCTGGACGCCAGAATTGGGCAGAGAGCTGGCGTTGAATGCCAGTTTGCGCCATCTATTCTTGGCCAAAGTATGGACTATTATATATTGCTGGAAAGCCCTGGATGTCTACTTTCCAACGCAATTAGAAGCGCGCCATTTCGAGTTCTGTAGCTCCAGAAAATCCATTTTGAGTGCAGGGAGGTCAGAATCCAACAACATCAGCAGTCCTTCTTTAACCTCTGAATCTGATTTCTGCTCAAGTCCCTCAATTTCAGCCAGAAAATACCTGAAATCACAGAAAAACACACAAACTCATAGTAAAGTCCATAATAGACTAAAAACTAACTAAAACATACTCAAAACTATATGAAATTATCCCCAAAAAGCGTATAAAATATCCGCTCATCAGAATACTCTGCTCTCTTTAAAAGTGAAATTTAAACAAGAAAAAATCAACAACAATAATAACAAAAATAAGAATAATAATTCAGTTGACACATAGTGAAATTTACATTGGTGATTTTAGTTTTGATCTGGCAGTCCACAGATAAATAACGCAGAATACAGAAGCTAAAACCCCAATTAAAACCCTAAAACCAAAACCCAAAACCTCCCAAATTTCACAGAACCATCATCATCATCGGGCGCTTACCTCGCTTGTTAGGGATCGATGCTTTGCCTCATCGGAAGTAAGATTGAGCCCAGCTGCAACAACTTGAGCCGTATGTTTTGTTCTTGACAATGGAGATTAGGAACCCTAATTGCCTAAATCAGACAAAAAAACTAAAAGCCTACCTATTGTGATGAGGGAAAGTGAATCGAGCATGAATGGATGGAGCAGAGGCGGCACGAGGAACAAAGGAGACGCAGAGCACAAGAAAGCAGCGGCGAGCAAAGAAGCAGAAGAGCACGGCGAGGCGGTGGTGCGACGTAGGAGAGTTGCGGCGTTGTTGTGTCGTAACAGAGCCACGGTGGTGGTGTGGTGTAGCAGAGCCGCCGTGTGAGGATGTGGTGCAAGGAGAAAAGGAAGGTATGGACGAAGAGAGGAAAGAACTCTCCTAGCTCTTAGCTTTCTGCGAAAGGAGAAGGAGGGCGCGGGTGTTAAAAGGGGGAAAAAATTCTAAGTGTTATAGCATGCTCATATTAGAAAACACTTACAAAGCGCACCTAAAGCCTAATGATTTGGCTACTCTTGAAAAGCGTCTTCTTTGGTGAGAAATGTGTACCCATAGATACTAAGATAAGACTACGCTTCATAAGTGATTTTTATTGTATCTAAGGTTACACTTTTTAAATGATGTCACAATTATGTTTCCTATTCTCGTATAAAATGGTAACAGGAAGAAAAGCGTAGCCTATTCTATGAATAGACTACGCTTTTCAAATGTAGCTTAAAAAAAAGTATGGCTGAATGGGTATTTTTCTGTAGTGAATCAATTTAATAATTTTATTAGTTGCTATCTAATATTGTCACAGGTGTTTACTATTTTAAGGATTTTTCATCAAGTAATATAACTAAACTCAGAATCTAAACCTGAGAAAGTATTAAACAACATAAAAAATAATCGAATAAGTAAACAGTTAACCTCAGAAGTAGCACTTCAAGTGATAGCATACTTCAAAAATAACATCACTATTCCACGTGCAAAGAACTTAAAGGAATGAAAGTTTCCAAACTCAAAAAGCATCCTAGCGAAATGTACACTTTCACTCTAATAGTTTAAATCAAACGTACTCAACAAGACAAATTGTTTAAAAGTATCCTTTAGCTCATCTACTACAAAGTACATTACGAAGCTACTAATAGGGGAGAAGACATTGATGTAAGCAAAAAGCATTTGTCCTTTATACCTGCTTGAGGAATAAGGTGACAATGACAAAAAAAGGTTTCTTACGGCTCTCAAATGCTACTAAGACTATATATATATATACAAGACAAGACAATGAAAAAAATGATGCATCCTTTTTAGGTGAGTTATAACCTGCACGGTCTAAATGAAGAGATTGATGTACCTGTGTGCTGTCACATTTTCATTGTCAACACATAGCACAAATTTTAGTGGTGTGGCAAAAATTTCTCTACTTTATTACTAGAAAACTTGTTTATGGGTTTATGAGAAAATTGTTTATTCCCCTAAACGTGGGGTTTATTTCATAAATAAGAGAAGTTTGCGTTAAATTTTGGGCCGATAAAAAATATATTTGAATTGTTTTAAAAAATGTATTGGGCCTTCAATTGTTAACAACCAATAGTTAACGTATATTCCACTTTTCAGAAGGACCATGGTGAAAAAAATTATAGCAATTTATAATAGTTTTGTGACAACAATCCTATAGCTCAGTACCTCTTTGTTTCTCCCATTGCTTTAATTGGATATTACTAATAAAGACATTAAAAATCTTATGTGTCATATTAATATTAGATATTTTTATTAAACTGGTTAATAATTTATTTTTTAATAAAACAGAATAAAATTGATTTATTATAGCAACAATAATAAATTCAATTGTCTGCATTATAATTATTAGACCCAGTTTGATCCGATCGAATTACAAAATCTAAATCGAATATCTTTAAATTTTTTTGATAAAAAGACAAATATATCTCTGACTTTTTGTTTTGCAGACATTTGAATCCCTAAAAATTTAAAAATATAATTAGATCCCCAAAAAAAAATTGGATTTATTGCTATTGTTATACAAAAAATCGATTTTATTTTAATTTGTTAAAAAATTCAAAAATAATCGGTTCATTAATATGTCAAATAATAATGCGATACGTAAGCGTCCTTACAAAAAGACGTTTTACACGTCTTTATGAAAGTATCCCCTAAAGTTAATGAGACGGATATTAGGACAAACACTGAAGCGGAAAGAATACAATAATTTGCCAATTAATAAAATTAGGGAGATAAAAAATAATTAATTTAAACCGTCTAAATTTATTTTATTTATTATTTATTTATTATAAGATATATTAAATAAAATAAAAAAATAAACTTTAATAA
>NC_029788.2:85349680-85351414 GCF_000816755.2 Arachis ipaensis | reverse complement strand
AAATTAGATAACCGAACCTAACCCATTGGATGAACTCTTCTATATGTCCATTGTTCAAAAAAGACAACATTACAATTAATATTTTTTATCTACCTGTTAAAGAATATATTAATAGTCTAATGGTCATATTGAAATTTATCAAATAACAGGACACATACACACTTACCTGTGTCAGCAGTGACAGGAGCATCAATCTCTTCATTTGGACCGGTGTAGGTTATAACTCACCTCCTTTTTAGACTTTTTTATTGTTCACTTCACCTCATGAGTTCTACTCATGACAAAAAGAAAAAGTGGTTTATAATCTAGCACACATATTGTATATCCTATTTATATTATGTTTAGTGTAATTACCTAAATCAATACCCAAAGATTTTAAAAGCGGACATTTTAGTCTCCAAGAAAAATTAATACACAGATTAATCCCAAAAGATTTACTCCGACAGACAAATTAGTCCCTAGTCCAATTTCTGGCGATACTTATCAATCGAGATTGCTGAGTTGGCACGTTCAGTATCCAACATGGCCAGTAACATGCACAGGTGTCCGTCACGGACAAATTAGTAAAATGACGCCATTTTAGGTATGGAGGAAGGGGATAATGAAAGTCGCGTTTCTTCTCCTTCCTTTCAACCCTTTTCATTACAAAAGACCCCAACCCTAAACATTCTTCAATTTTTACAGAGATCCTTACCATGTTGCCTTATCACCACCCACCTCATCTCCCAACATCACGATCATGAGGGACGTTGTTCAATTTCATCCATCGACATTAGCATTCTGTTACCATTCGCGAGGCGTCTCTTTTGGATGCGTCAGCACCATTTTGCAACGAAGAGGCACTGAAGTGGATGTGATCACCATTGAAGACGCATATTGAAGAAGGTGAGACTGTGTTTGAATATGTTAATAGTAGTTAGAATCGATATATTATTTCGCGGTGTATGTTGCAGTACAAAGCACAATGCTATGCCTATAGAGTCTTTTTGATTTTGTATGCATATTCCTTGACAGTTACTGAATGTGCTGAATGAACATTTTTTAGTTTTTTTCTTTTAGATAAATTTTCAAAGTAGAGCTAAGGTTATATGACTGTGTTTGTTGATTATAAGTATTTATTCACACAGGTAGATGGAAGAATTTACGATTCTTATTTTTCACCATTATATTGCTAAGCTGATAGTTATGTTAACATGACTTTGTTTAATCATTGCAGAACACTGTCCCAACTACATTGTGTCAATTTGTACATAACTATGGAGCATCTAATCCACCAAGTGCAAGGGACAAGCAACCTATCATTAGGGCTCATTATCCTGCAACAATCGATTCTAGCACACCACCTCCTATTCTGCCACCTAGAACTACTCACGGGGTCTCATCAGAAACTGTTACAGCAACAAGTAAGGGGATTGCATCGAGGATGTTTAAATCCTGGTTTCAAGCATCCGAGGAAGAAGTGATGAAAATGTATAGGAAGAAGTGATGAATAACGGCAAACTAAGGGAAAATGATTGGTCTATTTTGATGTCTTAGTTTAATCTTTTTTTTTGTTATGGAGAAAACTTGAAATACTGTTAATGCTCCATTGGATGAGAGATTGTTCCGGACAAAACTCTCTTTTATTTTCAAATCATGTTTAGACTGGTGTATGTATGAATGTTATCTTTGGTTTAAGTAACTACTATGTTTCAAAGTGGCTATAGCAACATATTTCGTATTGCAAGAATTGCT
>NC_029788.2:85299244-85348713 GCF_000816755.2 Arachis ipaensis | reverse complement strand
AGAGTTTGCTATATCACATCCAATGCGTATATGAATTTATAAACTCAAGTCCAGGAAATAAATCTATGAAAACACTATTGCTTTTTTTTTTTACTAATTGCTTTGGTATTATGTTTTTAATTTGCCAGATCAGATACAAATATGATTGTGTAATGATCTTATAATGGTCATCCAGGAAATTTTTTTGTAAGACTTATAAACACTAATGTATTGCAAATATTTTGTTTCATCTAACTTTAATTCAATTCACAAAGAAAATAGATTACAAATGTCATTCAAACCTTGAATTGAATTAATACTTATATATATATATATCAGTTACAAAGAAGCAATTGCAATCCCCATTACCAAAACCAACAATGCAAATACAATAATAACAAATACTACATTGAAACATCTCGTCTTGCACTCAATCTCCGAGACTAAATTTTGATGAATTTCTAAAATGTCAACTCTACTCTACAACTCCATCACTTTATGCTCCAAACCAACAGTGCTAGTAGCAAACATGTGTGAAACATGACTGACAGTCTCACAACCATCCATTGCAACATCCTCCAAAATATCATAATCCAAATTGTTGTCAAAAGTTGGTCAACCCATGCAAAAACTTGTAATGCAGCAACTTTTCCTGCTTATCACACAATTATTATTTATTATAATTCATAGTAGAAGGTAAATTAGTAGAATCCCTATAATTAATTACCTTATATAGTGGGCATCCAAAAAAAGTCTACCTGAATTCTCAAGAGTCCTTAAAATAAAAATTATTGCGTACAAATTGCACATGCATTTCGGGTGTTGTCCTTTCGGAAATTCAACTTTTCCTAGTTTGCTGTTGTCAGCGCATTTGAGATGACTACCACTAGATCCACCATGTCTTCTTCCTTGGCGATTCTATGATGAAGAGCTTCCTTTGCTTGTCGCCATTGCAACTGAAGCAGGGTTTACAATGGAGCTTATGATGAACTAGGGTTTACAAACACAACTTCAAAGATGAAGAATTTCAAATTTATTTGCAACGAGAAGTTTGGTTGATTTCATTGTTCACTACTGTGCAGGGACTATTTTGTCATTCTCGCACACGTGGACACTTAAGTGCCACGTGTGCGAGTGAACGTTCCAACTCAACAGTCTCTGTTGATGCGTCATGCAAAAAACTAGAGTGGGGACTAATTTATCTACCGGAATAAATCATTGGGAATTAATCTATCTATTAATTTTTCTTAAAGACTAAAATGTCCACTTTTAAAATCTTCGGAGACTGATTTGGATAATTACTCTTATGTTTATTTTTTATTAAAAGATATCCTTCAATTTGTTTAAACATTATAAACATATTAGAAATGCTTTCAAATGGACTTGAAGTCTGTTAAGACCTCAGAATCTCTTCTAATAAATATGATAATATCAGTTAGTATTAAGATGATTTTTAGTTGTTTCTTAAAACAACTCTTATACCTAAGAAGTTATTATCTTTTCATAATGCTATTAGAATTTGTTTTAACCTACAAGCAAAAAATCACTTGAACTAAGATGCTAACATATTCTACTGTGTACAAGTCCAAAGAGATAATAAAGATATATAGTTTATAAATTTTTAGGGAAAAAATTGTAAACACCATTCAACTTCCTTTTTGTGCACTTTTTATTGATTTAAGGGGAGGGAGGCGAGACAGAGAAGGGCAATAGAAAAGCAAAGAAAAATCACAAAGGAAAACATGAAAAATGCAAACAAAGAGGAGAAAAGTAAAGGTGAGGCGGAGAGAAAAGGACATGATAGAAGTGAACACAAATGAGAGAGAGAGGGGAGGGGGGTAGTGGAGGAATTTGAAGACGACTACAAAGACAGGGACAGAGTAAGGTCAAGCAAAGGTGGAGATGATGTAGAAGGGGGCAAAATGGGAATTAGGAGTGATGATAGAGTTTAGGTGGTGGGGTTTGGGAGTGACAAATTAGTGGTGATAGAATTGTTGGTTAGGGATTTGGAACAAGGATGAGATCTAAATGAGTTGGGAGGTGACGGTTAGAGTTGGGTTTAAAATTTTGGAGTTAAATAATAAAATAAAAATAATGACAGAAATTATTTTGTATATTGCTTTAGTTTTGGTGTTGTGTAGGTTAGTGGTGCGTGCAGGTGTTGAACTTGTCTATGGTGTCAAGAGTTTCTCAAAGTTAACGAGATGCTGACATTGGCTTCACGTTAATGGCAAGAAAGTCGGGTAGAGACACGTGTCCTTGGACCTGCCTTCTCGCACAAAATAACAATAGAGAAGCCTGCAACACCTACAAAAAGAATTATGTGTGGTGGAGAAAGTGGGGCTATGACACCCGTCCTCCATGCATGCTATGTATGTAGCTGTCCCCCACCCACCAAATTTCTATATAATGAACTTTTTTCTAGTTAATACATATATATCCTATATATTAACATTATTAGCTAATGTATATAATTTTTAAAAAAATGTTAGTACATAAATTAGGGTCTAATTTCTGGTTAGTTAGTGACTTCTTTAAATTTATTTCCTTTTGTTAAAATTTGTTAAATATAATAACATTGTACGTGCAATACTCTAAACCTTATGTCTTATTATTAATTTTAAAAATTATAGCATTAGTATTAAACTAATGAATGTCGAAGAACCAAAATTCGAATTTTGAAATAGAGAGCAGAGAGAGCAGGGGAGAGTCTTTGATGGTGGCACATTGCGAGGCAGCCGGCCATGCCGGCAGAAGTAATAAGGAGGAGAGTGGAGGGGGACATGCATCAGGTGAAAAGGAAGGGATTAAAGGAGCCAGTAACAAGATTCAAGGTCAGTGGATATCTTTCAGAGATAAATTTATTGGTGCCTCAGCAAGGAGAGCTTTGGAAGTTGCTGATTCTTTTGATGGGGATAAGATGGCTATAGTAGTTGGTAAGCAAGGCGATTCGGAGATACCAAATGTGACGTTCACTGAAGAAGCAAAGGAGATAAATACAGAGCCCTACAAAGATGCCATCGTGATCAAAGTTCTTGGAAAAAATTTTAGCTATACGGCGATCACGCACAGGCTTAAAGGAGTCTGGAGAACCAAAGGAGGATATGAGGTACTAGATGTCGGTTTTGGCTATTTCTTAGTCAAATTTGATCTTTTGGAGGATAGAGAAAAAGTTCTCCTTGGAGGACTGTGGATGTTTATTGGTAGTTATGTTGCAGTTAAACCTTAGAGTTCTTCATTCAGACCTTGTGAAAATACTTTTGGGTCTACCATGGTTTGGATAAGAATCACAGGTTTAAACATTAACTATTATCAAGAGAGGGCCATGAAAATGATTGCGTCAGCCGTTGGCAAACCAATCTGCATCGACTTAGCCACTAAGTCTGCGGAGAGGGGAAAGTATGCAAGAGCATGTGTGCAAATTAACTTGGGACTTCCAGTCATAAAAAAAATTCAAGTTGATGGTCATATGTATGACATAGAATATGAGCACTTGAATTTAATTTGTGAAAAATGTAGCTGTTTTGGGCACGTAACAAGAGAATGTATGAAAGAGAATAACAATGGTATTGAGAAGGAAAGCATGGTGAAGGAGAAAAATTTGCCGTCACTGTTTCCGGTGGATAACAACGAGAAAATGGCAGAAGGTAGTCAAATCCCAGTAAAAAATCAAAATTCAACTTTTGAATTTGGAATTAATGCCAAATCAATTCCAATTATGGAGAAGCATGGAGCAGCAGGTCTTATGTATGATAATTTGCAAGAATCACGCATGGATAGGGATACTCGTGCAAAAGAGGGTGAATGGGTTACAGTTAGTAGAAAAGGCAAGGAAAAAGTGGGTAAAGGCCCCAATGTAGTGCCAAAAAAACCAATGTAGAAATATGCTCTAATTTGGTGAGTAAGAAATTTTCTTTTGGGTCTAATAACATGCATGTTGGATCCTCATCAAATGCAAAGGTGAAGTCTTTATCCAATGCAAAGGTGGAGCCTAAGGAAAAGAAGGATCCTCCATCCACGCTTGGCTCTTTGGGAACAACTCAGGTGGCTTTCAAGGATCAGAGTACTCCTTTTTTTAAAGCAGGGCACAAAAGGCAGCGTCCTATTTCGCTTCAAAACTCACCTACTGAAGCATTGTCAACGGATTCTTGAGTACAAAAAGAGCTTGATAAAGCTAGTGCAACAACAAACTTGGAGAATCAACCTCAATAGAAGAATGATGGTTCTGCGGCGCAAGTCCACCAGAAGACACTTGGAGACAGGGGTCCATCAACGTGAGGTAGAATGATTATACATTCCAATTATTTAATTTATTTTTATGGATTGTGACCATTTAAATATTATTAGTTGGAATGTAAGGGGGCGTCAAATAAGATGTCTCGGGTGCACTGTAAGGAGTTGGTACGAAAATTTTCAACCAACTTTTTTTATTTTGGTGGAAACTCATATTGGGTTTGAAACTATGAAAGAATTTTGGGGGAGATTAGGCTATTATCCTGTAGGAATTGTAGATGCTGTTGAACACAAGGGAGGAATTTGGTTCCTCTCTGCTAATTTAAAATTTTCTTGTAAAATTCTTTGGGCTACGAATTAATGTGTAACTTTGGAAATTGATGGTGGTGGGCGAAGATGAATCTGCAGTGCGGTTTATGGCAGCCCTCAAGCCACTAATAGAGTAGAATTATGGAGTCATCTGCTTGATATTGGTTTGTGCATTCAGGACCCGTGGGTGGTGGTTGGGGATTTTAATGATATTTTGAGTGTTCATGAGGTAAAAGGGGGTAATTTCTATTCGAATCGTAGTAGTGTCTTTGCAAGTACTTTAGATTCTTGTGGTCTTTTTGATCTGACAACCTCTGGAAGACGGTTTACTTGGTTCCGTAAAATTCAAGGAAACAAAGAAATTGCAAAGAGATTGGATAGAGCTTGCTGTACTACAGAATGGCGCCTTCTTTTTCCAGAAGCTTTTGTTGAAGTTCTTAGCCGTTCCCACTCTGATCATTGTCCCCTACTTATCTGATGTCAAGGAGTTCCTATCAAGAAAGGAAACCGGCCTTTTAGATTTCAAGCGGCATGGGCAATGCATCCTGATTACAAGGCCATTGTTCAGAAATCTTGGGATAGTACAGATTTTGGCATCCATAGGAAGTTGTTGGGGGTTCAAGAAGCTTCGTTGGAATTCAACTCTATGGTCTTCGGCAATATTATTAAAAAGAGGGAATTAGAGGCTTATTTGAATTGCATTCAATGGAAAATGGAAGCTGGTGATGATCCGATTTTGAAGCACAAAGAGGAAGAATTGAGAGCTGAGTATAATCTAGTTTTGGCCCAGGAAGAATTGCTTTGGTACCAGAAGTCAAGAGATCAATGGGTTCGATATGGTGATAGAAATACTAGCTTTTTCCATATGCAAACCATCCTTTGAAGAAAAACTAACAAGGTTCATGGGTTGCTGGTCAATGATGGGTCCTGGTCTGATGATCTGGAAGTTTTGCAAAGAGAGGTTGTTCATTTCTTCAAAAATATTTTTTGTTCTATTGAGCCTGTTGAGGTTAATTGCATGGGAGAAATTCCTATGCCATCTCTTAGCCAGGATGCTTGTGATAATTTGTCTAAACCAGTAACAATGTTGGAGGTTAAAGAAGCTCTGGATAATATGAGCTCGTTCAAAGCTCTTGGGCCGGATGATTTTCAAGTTTTTTTCTTCAAGAAATATTGGGATGTGGTGGGTCATGAGGTGTGGCGTACTGTTCAGAAAGCATTCTTAGGGGAGACATTAAGCCATTCTTTGTTGAAAACTTTGATTGTTCTTATCTCTAAGTGCGACCCTCCAACTAGATTGAAGGATTTTCGGCCAATAAGCCTTTGTAATGTAATTTATAAGTTAGTGACTAAAGTGCTAGTTAATAGATTACGACCATTTTTGGATGAAATTGTTAGCCCAACTCAGGGAGGGTTTATACATGGTAGAGGAGCGCCTGATAATATTATTGTGGCCCAAGAAGTTCTTCACTTTCTTAAGCGGACAAAGTCTAGAAAAGGAGCTATGGCTTTTAAGATTGATTTAGAAAAGGCTTATGATAGAGTTGGTTGGAATTTTCTTGAGCAGACTCTTTAATCTTTTGGCTTTCCTTCTCTAATTATTCGGCTTGTAATGAATTGTGTTCAGGCTTCAAATATTTTCATCCTTTGGAATGGGAATAGATTGGACAGCTTCCAACCTCGAAGAGGGCTCAGGCAAGGAGATCCAATTTCTCCTTATTTATTTGTGTTGTGCATGGAGAGATTGGCGTGCTTCATTTCCAAACAAGTTGATGAGGGTATTTGGGATGGTGTGGCTGTTTCTAGAGGAGAACCTAGAGTTTCTCACTTGATGTTTGCAGATGGCCTCCTCCTTTTTTGTAAAGCGAAGAAAAATCAAGTTCAGAATGTTGTACGCACCTTGGCGAGCGATTTATAAGACAACAGAAAAGCTTCGTGATAGATTTGATTGGTGTACATGCAGGATGTCTCAATCCTTTTGGTATCATGCTTGGTGACCATGTGCAACGCTAGCTCCTTTGGTTCCTTTTGTGCACATCTCTGATTCTCACTTGAAGCTAGAAGATGTATGGCACCATGGACATTGGCGGTGGGATATTCTTTGCACAATGATTCCGGAAGAAGTTAAACTTGATTTGATGCTCTTTGATCCTATCAAGTAGGCAGGAGATAAAACAGGTTGGTTTTGGACAAACTCAAATACTCTCACCTACTCGACTAAAAGCGGGTATGAATGGCTATTGAAAAAGAAATTTGGCTGGAATGATAATAAAAATTGGCTTTGGCTTTGGCGCTTGACAATACCAGAGAAGATAAAGTGTCTGCTTTGGCTTTGTCTCAACAACGGAGTTTCCACAGCTAGTTACCGGTTTCAAAGAGGTCTTGGTACTTCTGATTTTTGTCAGAGATGTTATCTTGCTCTAGAGGATATTAACCACTGCTTTAGGACTTACCAAAAAACTCGTCAGATTTGGATTAGCTTAAATTTGGAATTGATCGCTGAGGACTCTAGTTTGGATTTTGTGTCTTGGATTCATTCTAACCTCAACAAAAATGAGTTTCTCTTTGCAGCGGCCTTTTGGTGGATTTGGAGGGATAGGAACAATGACATCTTCCATCAAGATGATCCATGGAGTAAAGAGAAAATTGTTCACTTAGTTCAATATGCTGCTCGAGATTTCTCTAAGGTTGTTACCAACCAAAAACATATTATTCTTTCCTCTTTGCAATATAACTGGGAACCACCTCCAATGAATGTCTGTAAAGTGAACTGCGATGCAAGCATTTTTGAAAATGAGCAATTAGCTGGCTTTGGATGTATTATTAGAGACAGCATGGGAATTTGGATGAAAGGTTGTTCTGCCAGTATACCTCTTTCTAGTGTTCTCTGTTGTGAGTTTCATGCTATTTGGAGAGGGCTTGTTATGGCTTGGGATTGCGAGTGCAAAGAAGTCATATGTGAAACTGATAATCTTGATGCGTTTCTTCTTGTTTCGCGAGGCACAACCAGCATGATTACGAATGACTCTGATTTGCTTGACAAAATCAAAGAGATGCTTCAGCACAATTGGACAGCTACTTTAGTGCTCATCAAGTGCACAGCAAACAGAGCGGCTGATTTAATGGCTAAGACTGCTGCTTTAAACAAGCAGGTGTACCTAGAGTGGTTACTGCCCCCTAATAATTTAGACATTCTTATTAGAGAGGAGTGCTACTCTTTCTCTTAGGTCCTTTTTCTTTGTGGTATGTTTAATCACCATAAAAACTAATGAATGTCAAACATTATTCTATAGATTCATGTTTCTGATTATATTAAGTATTACTATTAAAACGTTATTATATGTTTATATTAAAGTATTTCAAAGATTTCTAATGATAAACATAATTTGGATATTTTTTATTGTATGTCAGCTAAAATTTGTTTAGGTTGATTCATATTCAGGTGGCGAGAGTTTTAAAATTGAGAAAATTGGTTCCACCAGAACGGTATACTCATTTGGTGACTAGTGCCTTACGGGAAACAGGTTTCTGATGCCAGGGCATTTTGGCCAGTTTTACTGACCTTTTTTTTACTGTTTTAGGGTACTTTCATGCATTTTCTTAGTTAATAAGCAAGCTTTGGGTAGATAATCACTTACATCTTGATTCAAGCAAACATTGTGAATTTTATATGATTTTATGAGAATTATGCATGAATTGAATGTTAAAATGGATGATGCATGATCTCATGAGTTAGAACCTAGCATTGATGCACTTTACTTGCTTGATTTCAGGACAAAGGAAGCAAGGAAGATGCCACGTTAATAGCCACGTTAGTCTAACTAACGTGACCATTAACGTGGAATAGGAGCCAGCTTGCAACGTTAATGAGAAAAGTGATCGCCAATAATGCCTTCGTGAGCCATCATAGCCCACGTTAGTTGTCACATTAACTACATTAACGTGGAAGCTAACGTGGAGGAGAAGTAAAGCTCCAATGTTAGTGGTAAAAGTGAATACCACTAACGTTGGAAAAAGGGGCACACTTAGCCACGTTAAGAGTCACGTTAATTACATTAACGTGAACTCTAACGTGGAAGGAACAAAGAAGGGCCAACGTTAGTGACACTCACCTTTGTCACTAACGTTGGACCAAGCCACTATTAGCCACGTTAGTTGCCACGTTAATTACATTAACATGGAAGCGAACGTGGAGGAAAGAAATGATGAGCCAACGTTAGTGACACTCACCTTTGTCACTAACGTTGGAGATGGCAATCACCACCACGTTAGTGGCCACGTTAATACAATGAACGTGAGGCACTAACATGAGAAGGGGCGTTCGGAGTGTTAGTGACAAAGGTAAGTGTCACTAACGCTTTCGAAGCTGAGGCATGCCCACATTAAGGATCACGTTAGCTACACTAACGTGGACTCTAACGTAGGGAAGAAGGACAACAAGCAAATGTTATTGGAAAAGGTGAATGCCAATAACGTTTGCGAAGGACCAAGAGGCAACGTTAGTGGTCACGTTAGTGCCACTAACGTTGAAGTTAACGTGGACCATCTTGGGTTAGGAACGTTAGTGAAAAAGGTGATCGTCACTAACGTTCTCGAACCCACATTTTCACTTAACGTTAACACCACTAACGTCCTAACTAACGTCCATGCCTAACTCACACTTTCTCTGCAAACAAAGCTGAGCCCACTGAAGACTGCAACTGCTTCAACTAAAGATCCAAAGGCCTATATCCAAGACTTGAAGAGCCAACTATAAGATCAGAAGAGTAGTATATATAGGAGTAGTTTTGAACTAGAAAGGGAGCTTTTGGGCATTAGGAGAACTACTCTCTGTATAATTTTACTTTCTCTGCAACTTCTAATTTTACTTTTAGAATGTATTTTCCATCTTTGCTTTCCATTCCCAGAGCTATGAACAACTAAATCCCTTTCATTGGGTTAGGGAGCTCTGTTGTAATTTGATGGATCAATAATAGTTTTCATTATTCTTCTTCTTTCTTTTCTCTTGATTTTACTGGAAAGCTTTCAATCTTCATCCAATTGGGTAGTTGTCTTGGAAAAGAAGCTATTCATACTGGGATCTTTTCGGAACCTTGGAAGAGGAATGAAGATATCATGCTAGAAATGCTTTCTCATGTTGGACCAAATTGGGGTTTGAATAGATATAGTGACATATAATTCTCCCAATACTTTGATTTGGAAATACATATGGTATAATCAGTGACCATACTTCATCTCTTCTCATGAGCAATTAGACCAAGGAATTGGCTATTGATCAATATTTGAGAGATTGAATTACCAAGGAATTGGAATTCAATCACTTAAGATTGCCAAGGAGATCAATGAATGCATTGATTGAGGAAGAGATGAAAACGAACTTGATCCAGAGAATACAACATCTCCTGAGCCCAATGAACTCCCCATTTCTGATCTTACCCATTCTCTTTACTTTCTGCCATTTACTTTTATGTTTATCTTCCCCATTCCCCTTTTAAGATTCTGCAATTTACTTTCCGTCATTTACATTCAGTTCTTTATTTCCAGCAATTACATTTTCTGCCATTTACTTTCCCGCCATTTAATTTCCTGCAATTCTCCAATCAAATTCTGCTTAGCTCAACTAGAACATTCCTCCAATTAAAGTTGCTTGACCAATCAATCCCTGTGGGATTCGACCTCACTTTATTGTGATTATTTACTTGACGACAATTCGGTATACTTGCCGAAGGGAAATTTGTTGAGAGACAAGTTTCCGTGCATCAAGTTCATGGTGCCGTTGTCGGGGATTGATTTTGTATCAACAATGATTAAATTGGTGGATAACTAGATTGAGCATTTTTCTTTTGTTTGATTTAATTTTTGTTTGATTGATTTACTTTCAGTTTCAGTCATTTTCTTCCCTTTACCCCTACCTATTTGTGGTGTTCTCTTATTTGTTACAATTCGGTTCACTAACCCACTAACTGTTTGATATATTGCACCACTCACACTAACAGCATTTTTAACAAGAATACTCTCTATTTCCCTTTTGCTTTGGCCTTGTTGGTTGTATAACAGGTAGAAGAAGTAGGGCTTCAACTTCTTTTGATTCCGAACCTGAGAGGACCTTCCTTAGATTAAGGAGGGAAGCAAGAGGAAAGAGAGTTGTTAGTGCTGAGGAAGAGGAAGAGTACTTTGAACCAGACATGGATGAGAATATGGAGAACCATCATGAAGAAGAGGCTCACAACCATGGCAGAGAAGGTCCAGCGCATCATGCTGGGCAAGAGAGAAGAGTTTTAGGCTCTTATATAAATCCAAACCCAAGAAACTGTGGAAGTAGCATCCAAAAGCCAACCATACATGCCAATAATTTTGAACTAAAGCCACAGCTCATCACCCTTGTTAAGAACAACTGTTCATTCAGAGGAAGTGTCCAAGAAGATCCCAATCAACATCTCACCACATTCCTGAGGATATGTGATACTGTGAAGTCTAATGGTGTTCATCCTGACACCTATAGACTACTTTTGTTTCCCTTCTCACTCAAGGACAAAGCATCTAAATGGCTGGAATCCTTCCCGAAAGAGAGTTTAACAACCTAGGAAGATGTGATGAACAAATTCTTGGCAAGATTCTATCCTCTTCCAAGAATCAACAGGTTGAGAGCTGAGGTACAAACCTTCAGGAAACAAGATGGTGAGACTCTATATGAAGCATGGGAGAGGTTTAAGGACTTGACAAGAAGGTGCTCGCCAGATATGTTCAATGAATGGGTGCAGTTACACATTTTCTATGAGGGTCTTTCTTACGAATCAAAGAAGGCAGTAGACCACTCATCTGGGGATCTTTGAACAAGAAGAATACCATTGAAGAAGCCATAGATGTCATTGAGACTGTAGCGGAGAATGACTACTTCTATGCCTCTGAAAGAGGCAACACTAAAGGATTAATGGAGCTAAACAATGTGAATGCACTGCTGGCCCAAAACAAGATGATCACCAAGCAGCTGGCTGACCTTACCAAGAAGATGGAGAGGAACCAAGTAACAGCAATCACCACCTCATCAGCAACCCAAGAAGGAGTGAATGCAGAAGCAGAGGGTGATCAGGAACAAGCCAACTACATTGAAAACTCACCTAGGCAGACCCATGATCCATACTCCAAAACTTATAATCCTGGTTGGAGAAACCACCCAAACTTTGGGTTGGGGAAATCAACAAGATCAAGGCCAAGATCAGAGACGTCACAACCCCAACAACAATGCGGTTCACCAACATTTCACACAGAGATCATATCAGCACCCACCTAACAACACCTCTCAACATCCATATCAAAACCAAAATGGCCATTCTCATCCCTCCAACCCCAACTCACCATCATCCGAAGATAAACTCTCAAGGATTAAGACTCTACTTGAAGGCATATGTAAGGAACTCCAAGATAACAAGGTGTTCAAGGAGGAGGTGCGAGCCAATATCAAAAACCAGGGAGACACCATTAAGAGGCTAGAATTTCAAGTGGGATACCTCTCTGAGAAGATTCCCAAACCTACTGACAGCTTCCCAAGTGACAGAGAAAAACCCAAGAGGTGAAGCAAAGAAAGTAAGATGGGAAGAATGCAAGATGGTCAATATAAGTGATAGGGGGACTGAGGAAGAGCTGAACAAACCCTTCGAACACTCTGGAGATACTTCAGCAGAGAAGCAGGAAGAGGGTCACCAAGAAACCACAATTACACAGAAGGAGATGCTGAAACTCTATGCACCTTTTCCCCAAAGACTCAAGGATAGTGTAGAAAAGAGAATATACTCAAAGTTCCTTGATATGTTTGCATCTCTCCATGTAAACATACCATTCATCAAGGCTCTCCAACAAATGCCTTCATACATTAAGTGTATGAAAGAGCTGCTGACCAGGAAAAGCTCACTCAAGGGAGGGCAAATAATAGTGATGAATAAGGAGTGCAATGCTCTCATTCAACCAGAGTTGCCTACAAAAAGGAAGGAACCAAGGAGTTTTCACATCTCCTGTGCCATAGGAGACACACTGATTAATTTAATGCCTCTATCTCTCATAAAGAAGCTGCAGATTAATGAGCTAATGCCCATAGACGTAGTCATCAGGCTGGCTGACAAAATTCAAAAACAAGCAGTAGGAGTGGTTGAAAACATGTTGGTGAAGGTTGGAAACTACTTCCTTCACACAGACTTTGTCATATTGGAAATGGAAGAGAGTCACCTTCACCCAATCATATTGGGAAGACCATTCCTAGCTACAGCCAGAGTGCTCATAGATGTAGAGCGAGGAGAGCTAATACTGAGGATACATGACGAACAACTCATATTCAATGTCTTCAAACCCTCACAAGAAGCATATCAGGAAAGCAAGGAACCAAGGGGAGAGCACGACAAAGCACTGGTGGAAGAAACAAGCATTGAAGCACAAGATGTACACTTGGGAATCCCTTTGGTTGATGAACAAGACAGTCAGCAGTTGTCACAGCTAAAGGAAAACCAGGAGGAACCTAAACAACCAGAGTCATATGAGACCAGCAACAAAATTTACTTGGAAAAGGAGGTCACAAAGAGCCTGCAACATCAAAAGGAACAAAGAAGAAGGCACCAAGGAGATGGAGGAACAAGAAGATCCCTACAGAGGACTTCTCTCCAGGGGATAAAGTGATCTCAGCTTATTTCCCAGTTATCCCACCTCATCTCCCCACCATCCCATCTCAGCTACCTAAAATTTTCACCATCAACAGGATTCTCTCCTTAGAACATGTGGAGATCCTTGATGAAGCCAATGGAGATAGATTTACTGCGAGGGGGGAAGATTTGAAGCATTACCAACCACCCTGACAAAGGCAGAACGTCAAGCTAGTGACGCTAAAGAAGCGCTTCATGGGAGGCAACCCATGTTTTATATGCTTTTAGAGTAGTTAATAATGCAAGGTTTATGAATTCCAAATCAACTTTGAGATATGCTTGAATGAATCCTTTTATGCAGCACATAGTAAAGAACAAGTTTCGTGTTCAAAGCATACTAAGAGAGCATAAATGCAATTCATATCATGTCACTCTTAGAGCCTTGAATAAAACTTTGTACACCACACGGCCACAACTTAAGTTTGGTGTCACCAATGTTGCATACATGGACAATTAAACAGTCAGTTGGTTTGCATTCATGAATAGCACTTAGTTAGTTAGAAACAAAAACTTTAAAAAGTAGTTATCCCATTTTTTTGAATTTTGCCGCCACTATCCATAATTTCATTAATCACATCCCTTTTGTTTTGTAGGAGAATTGATGGGACAATTGAAGGAGGAGGGTTCGGCCACTTCAAAAGGAGAGGACTATACACGTGTCTTCAAGGGGAATGCATTGGGAAATGTTGTCATGCAACATTGAAAGAATGACACGCTTGGAAATCGAACCAACCCCATCGTAAAGTTGATGATTCTTGTGCTCATCCCATACTAAATCCCATCCGTTCATCATACACCCACTCCATCAATCCACACCTTTCATTTACTCACCATTTCCCTATATAAGTGGTTCTTATTCCGTACCCCCTTCACATTCCATTCCCATTCTCTATACTTCCCACTTTTGGCACCCATCTCCTCTTACCCCATCAAAAGCACTCTCACCCACTCCCTTAACTATACCCCATCTTAACCGGCCGAAGTCCAGCATTAACCAATAATTCTCAACACCTTCCCATCTCAAAAATCACTCATGGCATCATCAAGCTGCAAAAGGCGAAAGGGAAAGACACCAGTGGAGAGCATTCCTTTTGACGAAGGAAGGTTCAAGACCACTTTCCATGAGCTTCAATTCGAACGTATCAAGTACAAGAAAGTATTGCCAGAGATGACGTTCCAATTCAACTATGATGAGTGCCCGCAGATTGGAGAAAAGATTGAACAAAGGGGTTGGCAAGAGCTCACGAACCCAGGAACAAGAATAAATGCAAATCTCATTAAGGAGTTCTATGCCAATGTGGCCAGGGAAGACAATACCAAGGCTCCTACCTTCAAAAGTTACGTGAGAGGAATAGAGGTGGACTTCAGTCCTAATGCTATCATGAGGACTCTTCATCTGAAATCACAACCCTCTGATAAGCCAAGTTATCAAGCAAGAATAAGTAATGGGCCAGACAATGATGAGCTTGAAGAAATCGTGAATGGCATGTGTGTCATAGGATCAGATTGGGAGAGGTATGCAGATAAGAGGCCACGGTTCATCAGAAGAGGAGACCTCATCCCGAAAGCCAAGGGATGGTTTGAGCTCGTGAGAAGATCTATCCTCCCAGCCTCAAACAATTCTGAAGTCAACATTGCTCGAGCTACCATGCTACATTGCATTATGAGCGGTGGAGACATCAATGTACATGAAATTATAGCTGAAGGAATCCAAGAAGCAGCCGAAAAGAGTGATTCGAGTGCTCAGCTTTTGTATCCCAGCACCATCACGAGATTATGTAAGAAAGCTAAGGTGATCTTTGAAGACAGCAATCCCCATTGGGTAAACCCTGGGAGGTTAGTTACGCTCCAGCGTATAACTTATGTGGCACCCGCCCAACAACAAAGAAGGCCTCAAATAGGGAAAAGAACATCACAAGAAGGACCTCATCGAGAAGAATTTCATCAAGAAGAATACCAGCAAGGAGAGTACTATGATCCAACCAACATAAGCTTTAATCACATTCACAGAGCCATTGAGGAGCTAACAAGGAGTTATATGGATGAACAAGAACAACAACTGCACATTCAAGCCCAAAGGATGGATCGTCAAGAAGAACTGCTCTCTAATTGGATGGGTCAGCAGAGGGAATGGCAGAAGCAACAAATGGAGCAGCAACAGGAGCAATACTCCCAGCTCACTCAAGCCATTAATCAAGTGACTGAAAGGCAAGAGCGTCAAGATAAACGCCTTCAAGAACTCAACCAACGTCAGCTAGCTCAAACAAAAGCATTCAATGAGTTCAGCGTGCTTAATGAAGGACGGCAACTACATAGGGAAGAGTTCAACATAAACACTCAAGCCAAGTTGAACTATTGACTGGGCATATGCATAATTTGCACTCTGCAATCCCTAGGTATGATACAGTCCAAAATGATCTAACAGAACAAAAGGAAAGGAAGATGAAACAGCAGAAGGAAACATTAAAAAAGAAGATGGAAGATGCTGGTTTCTGGAAAAAGTTGATTGGAAAAAGCAAGGGAAGTGGGGGTTCAAGCACTCACGAAGGACACAAAGAGGATAAACAAGAGGGAGAGCATGGGCAACCCCGTGAGTAAAGGTGGTGGAGTTCCCTCTTTGTTCCATCTTTTTCAAGTTTTAAATAAGGAAAATCATGTATGAAATAAAACATGTTTCCATGGTAGTTTAGGATTTTCAATTCTGTCTTTAAGTTTTCATTGCTTAGGTCTATGCTTGCTGGTCCTAATGTCACTGCTGCATTTTCACTTTGCTTACTTGTATGCTTGTCTTTTTAAGTCAAATAAAAAGAGATGTTATGAAAGACCAGAGTGAGGTTCAATTTGTGGAGTAAGTTCTTAAGCTTGTGGTGTAGTAATTACTTAGCTAAGTTGGTTCACCAACAAGGTAGGAAGGCAACTATCTGTCCTGAATCATATGCTTGAAACACACCCCATGAGACTAGCTAAATAACAAGATCCTAATAAGAAAAAGGGAAAGAAAGATGAAAGTTGAGAAATAAAGAAAAAGAGTAAGAAATAAGGCTAGGCACCAAGGGTTGAATCTTGAGGCATGTGTCTGTGGTGCTCTTGTGTAAAGGATATACTTGGATGAATAAGCTCTCAGGGGTGCCTTATCACTTGGTAACTTAGGTTAACTAACCCGGGATTATCAGCTGAAAGTCCACTATCAAGAGTAATCTTTGCTACAGAACACTTAGTAACCCAAAGAGGTGTTGGACATCAAGGTCTCAAGAAGAAAAATAACAAACTATGTGCCTGTGGTGTGTATGTATGGGGGAAAGAGACTTGAGGGAGTAAGTCCTTAGGGGTGTCTTAACACTCAGCACCTTGGACCAACTGGTTCGGGAGTGCTGACTGAAAGCTTATCTTAAAGAGTCGCCCTCTCACAAAGCACCTAGTCTAAGAGCACAATTAAACCTTGAAAAGACAAAGGGATCAATAAATAAAAGTCTCATAGGGTGCAATCAAGTAAGTATTCCAAGGCATGATAAAGGTCTGAAAGCCAGTAAAGGAATGAACCTAAGTTGCTATGCATGAAACCCCATAAAACCAAGTAGCTTTGATGCACTTTACTTGCTTGATTTCAGGACAAAGGAAGCAAGGAAGATGCCACGTTAATAGCCACGTTAGTCTAACTAACGTGACCATTAACGTTGAATAGGAGCCAGCTTGCAACGTTAATGAGAAAAGTGATCACCAATAACGCCTTCGTGAGCCATCATAGCCCACGTTAGTTGTCACGTTAACTACATTAACGTGGAAGCTAACGTGGAGGAGAAGTAAAGCTCCAACGTTAGTGGTAAAAGTGAATACCACTAACGTTGGAAAAAGGGGCACACTTAGCCACGTTAAGAGTCACGTTAATTACATTAACGTGAACTCTAATGTGGAAGGAACAAAGAAGTGCCAACATTAGTGACACTCACCTTTGTCACTAACGTTGGACCAAGCCACTATTAGCCACGTTAGTTGCCACGTTAATTACATTAACGTGGAAGCTAACGTGGAGGAAAGAAATGATGAGCCAACGTTAGTGACACTCACTTTTGTCACTAACGTTGGAGATGGCAATCACCACCACGTTAGTGGCCACGTTAATACAATGAACGTGAGGCACTAACGTGAGAAGGGGCGTTTGGAGCGTTAGTGACAAAGGTAAGTGTCACTAACGCTCTCGAAGCTGAGGCATGCCCACGTTAAGGATCACGTTAGCTACACTAACGTAGACTCTAACGTAGGGAAGAAGGACAACAAGCAAACGTTATTGGAAAAGGTGAATGCCAATAACGTTTGCGAAGGACCAAGAGGCAACATTAGTGGTCACGTTAGTGCCACTAACATTGAAGTTAACGTGGACCATCTTGGGTTAGGAACGTTAGTGAAAAAGGTGATCGTCACTAACGTTCTCGAACCCACATTTTCACTTAACGTTAACACCACTAACGTCCTAACTAACGTCCATGCCTAACTCACACTTTCTCTGCAAACAAAGCTGAGCCCACTGAAGACTGCAACTACTTCAACTAAAGATCCAAAGGCCCATATCCAAGACTTGAAGAGCCAACTAGAAAATTAGAAGAGTAGTATATATAGGAGTAGTTTTGAACTAGAAAGGGAGCTTTTGGGCATTAAGAGAACTACTCTCTGTATAATTTTACTTTCTCTGCAACTTTTAGTTTTACTTTTAGAATGTATTTTCCATCTTTGCTTTCCATTCCCAGAGCTATGAACAACTAAACCCCTTTCATTGGGTTAGGGAGCTCTGTTGTAATTTGATGGATCAATAATAGTTTTCATTATTCTTCTTCTTTCTTTTCTCTTGATTTTACTGGAAAGCTTTCAATCTTCATCTAATTGGGTAGTTGTCTTGGAAAAGAAGCTATTCATACTGGGATCTCTTCGGAACCTTGGAAGAGGAATGAAGAGATCATGCTAGAAATGTTTTCTCATGTTGGACCAAATTGGGGTTTGGACGGATATAGTGACATATAATTCTCCCAATACTTTGATTTGGAAATACATGTGGTATAATCAGTGACCATACTTCATCTCTTCTCATGAGCAATTAGACCAAGGAATTGGAATTCAATCACTTAAGATTGCCAAGGAGATCAATGAATGCATTGATTGAGGAAGAGATGAAAACGAACTTGATCCAGAGAATACAACATCTCCTGAGCCCAATGAACTCCCCATTTCTGATCTTAGCCATTCTCTTTACTTTCTGCCATTTACTTTTATGTTCATCTTCCCCATTCCCCTTTTAAGATTCTGCAATTTACTTTCCGTCATTTACATTCAGTTCTTTATTTCCATCAATTACATTTTCTGCCATTTACTTTCCCGAAATTTAATTTCCTGCAATTCTCCAATCAAATTCTGCTTAGCTCAACTAGAACATTCCTCCAATCAAAGTTGCTTGACCAATCAATCCCTGTGGGATTCGACCTCACTCTATTGTTGAGAGACAAGTTTCCGTGCATCAAGTTTATATCATGTATCTCAAATAGGAAGGGTAAAATACAAGAAAGACCTCATGACAGTATTGATAGACAGATGGCGACCCAAGACATACACATTTCATCTTTCAGTAGATGAATGCACAATCACACTTGAAGACGTGGCACACATTTATGGTCTCCCGACCGACGGTTGTGCTGTATGCTGAAGAACGGACAGTAGTTTTGCCTACCTAGTCGACAAATGCGGGGCCAACTTTGGGATACCACCAGGTGAAAGTGATCATGTATCTAGTGCATTAAAACTGTCTTGGATCAGACACATTCGTGATACCGAGGCGTTAGACGCTATAGAATCTGTACAACGCTATGTACAATGTCACATATTTTGCTTGATTGGGACCACTTTATTTCCCCACAAGTCAACATCGATGGTGAGCTGCAAATACTTGCCCCTGTTGAGGAATTTTTCGGAAATCAAGTCTTATAGTTGGGGATTGGCATGATTGGCATATCTATATAAGTCTTTGTGTCGGGCCTCGTGTTATGATACGAAGGAGATGGATGGTCCAATAGTGTAACACCCTAATCACCCTAAGCCTTACCTCTAGTCTAATGCATATATATATATATATATATATAGAAAGGATTAATAGTTCTAGAAGCCCGATGAGAAAAATAAGCTCAAATACAGAATTACAAAGCGCGAACGTTCACACGAAGCTACAAACTTAAGGCACAAGATAAAGGTACAAGATAACAAAATATACGAGTATAATAATCATAAGATACTAGTGACGATCGGATTTGTGCTAGTGAAGAATTTCACAAATAAGTTCTCGTTGCTAGTATAGTTTCTAAACCAGCAAAGAACCCTTTCGTACAAAAGTTTGGTTGTCATTTAAGCAAACCCAATAAAATTTATAACCGAAGTATTTAAACCTTGGGTCGTATCTCAAGGAATTGCAGGGAAGTATGACTTATTATTGGTTATAGAAAAGTATCTTTGTTTTGGGTTTTTGAAATAAGGAACAAGTAATTTAAATGGCAAGAAAAATAAATTAATAATTAGAAAAACTCTTGGCAAGGTATGAGAACTGAAAATTCGATCCTAGTTATCCTTATCAGGTGTGATGAGAATTGTTTATTGCTCCCACTTAGTTAACCCTTACTAAATAAAGGAAAGTCAAGTGGACTAATCAACTTGATTCCTCAAGTCCTAGTCAACTCCTATGGAAAGACTAGCTTTAGAGGAATCCAAAATCAATCAGCAAATTCCTCATCAGCTGAGTTTGATAACTCAAGTGTCACCACTTACTCAACCAAAGCCAAAAGAGAAGAAAATCTACTCGAATAAAAATGCCTTGACCAGGAGAAGATTAATTGAAAGCATCAATAACATAAATTAAAGAAAGTAATCACAAATCTGAAATACCTCAAATTATATTAAATAAATATATCAATTCTAACATGGGAAAGTTCATAAATCCAATTGGGAAAGTAAATAAATCAAGAGATAAAGTAAATGAGAGTAGAAGAGAGATTAAATTTAAGGAACATTGAACCTGGAATGAAGAATAAGAAATCCTAATCCCAAAAGAAATCCTAAATTCTAAAACCTAAAAGAGAGGAGAGAGCCTCTCTCTCTAAAGACTACATTTAAAAACTAAAAATTGTGCTAATGAAAGTTATATTGATGAATGGATGGGTTCCCCCACTTTATAGCCTCTAATCTGTATTTTCTGGGCCAAAAAATGGGTCAAAAATAGCCCATAAATCGCCCCCAGCGATTTCTGATACGTCCAGCACGCTGCAAAGTCACGCGTGAGCGTCGTCTACGCGTGAGCGTGGATTGGATTTTTTCCAGGTCACGCGTGCGCATCGCCTGGCTTTGGGGCAGCTATAGCAAATTATATATTGTTACGAAGCTCCAGATGTTAGCTTTCCAACACAACTTGAACCACCTCATTTGGATCTCTGTAGCTAAAGTTATGGTTGATTTAGTACTAAGAGGTCAGGTTGGACAGCTTTAGCAGTTCCTTCAGTTTCTTGTATTCCTTCCACTTTTGCATGCTTCCTTTCCATCCTTCAAGCCATTCCTACC
The DNA here is from genome assembly GCF_000816755.2 of Arachis ipaensis. Lineage (NCBI taxonomy): Eukaryota > Viridiplantae > Streptophyta > Magnoliopsida > Fabales > Fabaceae > Arachis > Arachis ipaensis. The sequence continues at coordinate 85,327,921 of NC_029788.2, read as the reverse complement.
CTGTAAACCCTGAAATCACTTAACACACATATCACGGCATTGAATGGTAACAAGAAAGGATTAATATTAGCAAATATAAGGCCAAAGAAGCATGTTTTCAATCATAGCACAAAATCAGGAAGGAAAACGTAAAACATGCGAATTGTATGAATAAGTGTGAGAATAATGGATAACATCCACTAGATTAAGCACAGGATAAACCCTAAAAATGGGGTTTATCAACTTCCCCACACTTAAATATTAGCATGTTCTCATGCTAAGCTCAAGAGAACTAAAAGAGTGAAGAGGAATGGTAGAATGTATGAAATGCAACCTATCTGTATGAATGCTGCTAAATGCAAAATACTTTTACCTACTTGGTGAAAAGTAAATAAATATTTCAAGAACAAATATGAAATGGATTTCACTATTTCAAATCATAAAAATGAAGTACAAATAGACTTTCCAGAAGAAGATAGCTCATGAAAGCCGGGAACAAAGAATCGAGCATCGAACCCTCACCGGAAGTGTATACACTCTAATCACTCATGTGTTTAAGGTTCGATTCTATCAATTCTCTACTAACCTTGCTTTCTAAGGCTTGCTCTTCATCTAACAATCAACAAAATTTAATGCACAAAATACACATATCAAGAGGTCTTTTAAGGGTTGTAATGGGGTTAGGGTCAAGGTAGGAATGTATTTGGTCAAGTGGACTAAAATCTAAATCCTTAATTAACCTAAACTTCTCACCTAACTTAGGACAATCCACGTAATCATAATATAAAGCCTAACTACCCATTAATTATGTTTTCCACATATTCATGCATCCGAATTTGAGTACAACTCATATGCATTGCTTTCACCATTTACTTTGGGGCATTTTGTCCCTTTTTTTTTTGCTCTTTTTCTTTTCTTTTTCTCTCTTTTTTTTTCCTTTTCTATTTTTCTTTTCTTAATAATTTTTTTTCTTTTCTTTTTCAATGCATATGATTAAGGTATTGAATGCATAAACATGTTCTTAACATTCTTGTTCATATTTTCTCAAGAATACACAACACCCAATTCTCAAACCAAATATTGGCAAACCCAATTTCTCCACACTTAATTCAAGAGCACTTTCACTAGTCTAAGCTAACCAAGGATTCAAATTAAGGACATTATTTTTTTCTGCTTAGAGTTAGTGATGAGCTAAAGTAAAGAACAAAGGGGTAAAATAGGCTCAAAATTGGTTTGCAAAGGATAATGAAAGATTAAGGCCATATGGGTATGTAAGCTACGTGAAACAAAGGCCTCAATCATGTAAGTGTATGCATACATCAAATAATGGAAATATAGAATTAAGCAAGACAAAGATCATAATTTTAGAGAGAATAACACACACTAAAATAAAATATTGGTTGATAAAATGCAACCAATCAAATAGGCTCAAGATCTCACTGGTTTTGTGTGTTCGAGCTCTAAACCATGTTCCAAAATAAAATTTCTTCAAACAAGTTTAACAAAAAATTTTATTCAAATTAGTGAAATACTCTAAAAGGTTTCTTGAAGAAGAAAATATTACTTCAACCAAGTAGTTGGTAAAATATGCACAAAATGTAACAAACATGCAATCAAACATGCTAATGCAACAACTACTACAAAGAAAATTTAAACATTGGTGTTGAGACAGGAAGGTACTAACCCACGGAGATCGGTATCGACCTCCCCACACTTAAAGATTGCACCGTCCTCGGTGCATGCTGAGATGCGCAAGTGGGCGGGTTGGTCCAACTGATGCTCTTTCTTTAGTGGATTATGTAGATGAACTTGTTGTTCGCCCCATTTAGAAACTTCTCCTTTCCTTTCTCGGTGGCTACCCTGAAAGAAGAGGAAAAGTAACCAAGAAACAAATATATAAAACAAATAAAATATGGGTGTTAATGCCAAATAATAAGGGTCTCAATTACATGGTAGCTACAACATGCAAGTGAGAAAACAGTAGAAGCAAATGGCATATTAATAGTGCAAAAGTTGCAACAATGGAAAAAAGGCAGTAGGTAATGAAAGACAGTATAAACTTAGGTCAATGCAAAAGTAATGCAAGTATCATAAAAGATTAGCATTTACTTAAATAATAGTACCCAACAGTGTAAAATAAGTCACTAAGCACAAAAATAATACCAGAAAAGATACAACAGTTGAATAAGAACATTTAACACCAATAATAAACTTAGAAAATAAAACATGCACAAGATGAAAATGCAATGAATGAAAGTATGCAAAGAAATTAAGTAAAATAGAATGAAAGTGAAGAGGGATGAGAAGTTAAAGAGATGAAAAAGAATTAAGTAAGAAAGGAGGAAGAAAGAAGAAGAAATTAGGATTAGAAAAGAAAAGATAAGGTAAGTGGCGGCACAGGGATCTGGTGGTGTTGCGCGAGTGACGCGCACACGTACTCCACGCGTACGCGTGGGTTGCGCAAATGGGGAGATGACGCGTTGATAAACCCCGATTTTGTAGAATATCTTGTACTTAATTTGGGGGATTTTATCAACTTTTCTCACATTTATTCAATGAAATAGCATGGTTTTGTAATTCTCCCTAGATTTGTGCTTAAGTGTGAAAACATGCTTTTTAGGCCTTAAAATAGCTAAATTACTTTAATTCCATTCGATGCCTTGATATATTTGTTAAGTGATTTCAGGTTTAGAAGGAAAGTATTGGATGGAAGAAGTGAGGAGAAAAGCATGCAAAGTGGGAAAACTCATGAAGAAACGAAGGAACCGCAAAGCTGTCAAGCCTGACCTCTTCGCACTCAATCGACCATAACTTGAGCTACAGAGATCCAAATGAGGCGGTTTTAGTTGCGTTAGAAAGCTAACATCTGGGGCTTCAAAATGATATAAAATTTTCCATAGTTTTCTGACGTATAGGGGCGCGCACGCACACTGTACGTGTGCACGCCGATGGAGCAGCGTGGGTCCACTTTAAGCAACTCGTTGGGGCGATTTCTAGCCCATTTTGGGCCGAATCCAACTAATTTATGATGCTATTGAACCCAAGGATTGAGGAAGGAATGAACCAAGTAGCCATAGTTTAGTTTTCATCATGTTTTAGGTTAGAATTCTAGAGAGAGAAGCTCTCCCTTCTCTCTAGAATTTAGGATAGTTTAGGTTTAATTTTCTCAAATCCAATTTTCAATTCTTGTTTTGATTTAGTCTTCCTTCTTAATTTCTTGTTGTTACATCCTTGTTCTTCTAGTTTCTCTTGTTAATTTCTTGTTTTGCTCTCTTTTGTGTTGATGAACAATTGTTGGATCTTGATTTCCTTTAATGCAATTTTATGTTTCCATGCTCTTTTATGTTTATCCTAGTTGCTATTGTTGATCTCTTGCTTGTGGTAGTCATGGGTTTCACTAATTCTAGCATTTTGTGATGTTTACTTTTATTACACACTAGGTGTTTGATAGAATGCTTCCTTTAGTTTTTGAATAGTTTTCTTTACTCTTGGCCTAGGCTAAAGGAATTGAGTGACCTTGAATCATTGGGTCTCATTGAATTGGTGGTTTGAGAACCCTTGGTGGTCAATTTGATAACCATTGATACTAGCCTACTACTAAATCAATTAGTAGCTAGGTTAGAACCTATGGATTGATGTTGATCAAGCCATTTGATATACTTCAAGCATAGAAGTAAACTTGATGAGCTTGGTTCCTCATAATTGTCAATATTTGGGTTGTAGACAAGGATGGTGATCTCAATTACCTATGTCTAGCTAAGAGTTCTTTTTCTTTATTTTATTAGTTCTTATCATTTACTTTCTTGTAGGTTACTTTTCTTGCCAAACTATAAAATCAAACCCCCTTGCATCTTTATAGCCAATAATTGAGCACTTCATTTCAATTCCTTGTGCGACGACCCGGAGTTTAAATACTTTGGTTAATTCTTATTGGGGTTTGTACTTGTGACAAAACCAAATTTAATTTGATTTGAGGATTGACTATTGGTTTGGGGTATACTAACAACGGAATTATTTTGTGGAATTCCGAACCGATATAAATTCTGCTATCAAATTAATGGCGCCGTTGCCGGGGAATTGCAATGGTGCTATGTTATTGGCTATTGTATATATGTTAATAGGCTTCTTTGTTAGTTTTGCTTGCCTTAGGAGTTAGTTTTTATTAGTTCTTATTAGTATTAGTTTTTATTCTCTTTTGCTATTATGAATTCTCATCCTCACTTTGGCTATGAGTTTGGCTCAAATTATGTTGTAGGGAATGGGAACTATAATGACAATATGCATCAAGGATGGAACAATCAAAGGTATAGGGGGCCTGGTGCACGAAATTGTGATCTCTGATAATGGCGCTAAACTTGGTACGCGCGATCATGATTCACACTTTTATTCACAACTCCGATGCAACTAACCAGCAAGTGCACTGGGTCGTCCAAGTAATAAACCTTACGTGAGTAAGGGTCGATCCCACAGAGATTGTCGGCTTGAAGCAAGCTATGGTCATCTTGTAAATCTCAGTCAGGCGGATTCAAATGGTTATGGAAGATAATTAAAACATAAAATATGATAGAAATACTTATGTAATTCATTGGTGGGATTTCAGATAAGCGTATGGAGATGCTTTGTTCCTTCTGAACTTTTGCTTTCCTATTGCCTTCATCCAATCCTTCATACTCCTTTCTATGGCAAGCTTTATGTTGGGGGATTACCGTTGTCAATGGCTACCGTCCGTCCTCTCAGTAAAAATGGTCCAAAATGTGTTGTCACCATACGGCTAATCATCTGTCGGTTCCCACTCATACCGGAATATGATCCATTGATCCTTTTGCGTCTGTCACTACGCCCAACACTCGTGAATTTGAAGCTCGTCACAGTCATCCCATCCCAGATCCTACTCGGAATACCACAGATAAGGTTTAGACTTTCCGGATCTCAAGAATGCTGCCCATGGAGTCTAGCTTATACCACGAAGACTCTAATATCTCGGACTCGGTCCCCTATATTAGATATCCAAGAGATATTCATTCAAGCTTGTTTTCATGTAGAACGGAAGTGTTTGTTAGGCACGCGTTCATAGGAGAGAATGGTGATGAGTGTCACATAATCATCACATTCATCATGTTCTTGGGTGCGAATGAATATCTTAGAACAAGAATAAGCATGAATTGAATAGAAAACAGTAGTAATTGCATTAATTCATGAGGAACAGCAGAGCTCCACACCTTAATCTATGGGGTGTAGAAACTCCACCATTGAAAATACATAAATAATAATGGTGTTCATTGGCTTCGGCCCCAGAGGGGGAACTAGAATAACCAATACAAAAATACAATAGTAAAAGGTCTTATTTATAATGAACTAGTAGCCTAGGGTTTACAGAAATGAGTAAATGATGCAGAAATCTACTTCTGGGCCCACTTGGTGTGTGCTTGGGCTGAGCATTGAAGATTTCACGTGCATAGGCTTCTCTTGGAGTTAAGCGCCAGTTCTGGTGCCAGTTTGGGCGTTTAACTCCAGCTTTTATGCCAGTTCCGGCATTTAACGCCAAGAAAGGGTCTCTGACCGGCGTTTTGACGCCAGTTTGGGCCATCAAATCTCGGGCAAAGTATGGATTATTATATATTTCTGGAAAGCCCAAGATGTCTACTTTCCAACGCAATTAAGAGCGCGCCAATTGGGCTTTTGTGGCTCGAGAAAATCCACTTCGAGTGCAAGAGGGTCAGAATCCAACAGCATCTGCAGTCCTTTTTCAGCCTCTGAATCAGATTTTTGCTCAGGTCCCTCAATTTCAGCCAGAAAATACCTGAAATCATAGAAAAACACACAAACTCATAGTAAAGTCTAGAAATGTGATTTTTGAATAAAAACATAAAAAAAATTAACTAAAACATATTAAAAACATACTAAAAACAATGCCAAAAAGCGTATAAATTATCCGCTCATCACAACACCAAACTTAAATTGTTGCTTGTCCCCAAGCAACTAAAAACAAAGTAGGATAAAAAGAAGAGAATATACAATAAATTTCGAAAACATCTATGAAGATCAGTCTTAATTAGATGAGCGGGGTTTTGACTTTTTGCTTCTAAACAGTTTTGGCATCTCACTTTATCCTTTGAAGTTCAGAATGATTGGCATCTATAGGAACTCAGAATTCAGATAGTGTTATTGATTCTCCTAGTTCAGTATATTGATTCTTGAACACAGTTACTTTATGAGTCTTGGCCGTGACCCTAAGCATTTTGTTTTCCAGTATTACCACCGGATACATAAATGCCACAGACACATAACTGGGTGAACCTTTTCAGATTGTGACTCAGCTTTGCTAAAGTCCCCAATTAGAGGTGTCCAGAGCTCTTAAGCACACTCTTTTTGCTTTGGACCACGACTTTAACCGCTCAGTCTCAAGCTTTTCACTTGACACCTTCACGCCACAAGCACATGGTTTGGGACAGCTTGGTTTAGCCGCTTAGGCCAGGATCTTATTCCTGTGGGCCCTCATATCCATTAATGCTCAAAGCCTTGGGTCCTTTTTACCCTTGCCTTTTAGTTTAAAGGGTTATTGGCTTTTTGCTCTTGCCTTTTGGTTTAAAGAGCTATTGGCTTTTTCTGCTTGCTTTTTCTTCTTCTTTTTTTTTTCGCCATTTTTTTTTAGCAAACTTCTTCTTTAAATTGCTTTTTCTTGCTTCAAGAATCAATTTTATGATTTTTCAGATTATCAATAACATTTCTCCTTTTTCATTATTCTTTCAAGAGCTAACAATTTTAACATTCATAAACAACAATATCAAAGATATGCACTGTTCAAGCATACATTCAGAAAACAAAAAGCATTGCCACCACATCAAAATAATTAAAATATTTTAAAAATTCAAAATTCTTGTACTTCTTGTTCTTTTTCAAGTAAAAATATTTTTTTATTTAAGAAAGGTGAAGGATTCATAGGACATTCATAGCTTTAAGGAATAGACACTTAGACACTAGTGATCATGTAATAAGACACAAACATAAATAAAACATAAAGCATAATTTTCGAAAAACAGAAAAATAAGAACAATGAGATTAAAGAACGGGTCCACCTTAGTGATGGCGACTTGTTCTTCCTCTTGAAGATCTTATGGAGTGCTTGAGCTCCTCAATGTCTCTTCCTTGCCTTTATTGCTCCTCCCTCATGGCTCTTTGGTCTTCTCTAATTTCATGGAGGAGGATGGAATGCTCTTGGAGCTCCACCCTTAGTTGTCCCATGTTGGAACTTAATTCTCCTAGGGAGGTGTTAATTTGCTCCCAATAGTTTTGTGGAGGAAAGTGCATCCCTTGAGGCATCTCAGGGATTTTATGATGAGGAATCTCTTCATCCTCTTGTTGAGGTCCATGAGTGGGCTCTCTTGTTTGCTCCATCATTTTCTTCTCAGTGATGGGCTTTTGAGATGAATCTCTCCATCTTCCATGACTCGGATGTGGAGGCAATTGCCTTTCCCTTCCTCTTTCTAGAGGTTTCTCTGGTTTTAGGTGCTATTAGTGGTTATGGAAAAATAAAAAGCGGGGCTTTTTCCACACCAAACTTAAAATATTTGCTCGTCCTCGAGCAAAAGAAGAAAGAAAGGAGGAGAAAAAGAAGAAATAGAGGAGATGGAGATGTGTGGTGGGTTCGGCCAAGGGAGGGTGATAGTGTATAAGGGGTTGGGTTTGGGAGGGAAATAGTTTGAATTTGAATGGTGAAGTAGGTGGGGTTTAATGATGGACGGATGTGAGTGGTGAATAGAGTATGGAGAAGAGGGTAAGATTTTATAGGTGAAGGGTGTTTGGGGAAGAGGTATTGAGGTGACTGGTGAAGGGTGTATGGGGAAGAGTGTTATAGAAAGGTGTGAAGAGGAGAGAAAAAGAGGGGGTAGGTGGGGATCCTATGGGGTCCACAGATCTTGAGGTGTCAAGGATTTTTCATCCCTGCACCATTCTGGCATTTAAACGCTCATTCTGTGCCAAATCTGGCGTTTAACGCCAGCTCTGCTACCTTTCCTGGCGTTAAATGTCAGTCTGCTGCCCCTTTCTGGTGTTAAACGCCACTCTGTTGTCCATTTCTGGCGTTAAACGCCAGCCAGATGCCCATTTCTTGCATTTAACGCCAGTCAGATGCTAGACAGCCCTTTCTGGCATTTAACGCCCAGAGTGCTGCCCATTCTGGCATTTAACGCCCAGAATGCTGCCAAGCTGGGCGTTAAACGCCCATTCTGCTATCCTTACTGGCGTTTAAACGCCAGTAAGCTTGTCCTCCAGGGTGTGCTATTTTTGATACTATTTTTTTCTTGATTTTTGTAGTTGTTTTTGTGACTCTACATGATCATCAACCTAAAGAAAACATAAAATAACAATGGAAAATGGAAATTTAACATAGATAAATAAAAATTGGGTTGCCTCCCAATAAGCGTTTCTTTAATGTCAATAGCTTGACAGTGAGCTCTTATGGAGCTTCACAGATGTTCAGAGCATGGTTGGGGCTTCCCAACACCAAACTTAGAGTTTGGTTGTGGCCTCCCAACACCAAACTTAGATTTTGGTTGTGGGGGCTTTGCTTGACTCTGTATTGAGAGAGTCTTTTCATGCTTCCTCTCCATGGTTATAGAGGAAGCTCCCTGAGCCTTAAACACAAGGTAGTCCTCATTCAATTGAAGGACTAACTCTCCTCTGTTCACATCAATCACAGCTCTTGCTGTGGCTAGGAAGGGTCTTCTAAGGATGTTGGTTTCATCCTCATCCTTCCCAATGTCTAGGATTATGAAGTTAGCAGGGATGTAAAGGCCTTCAACCTTCACTAGCACGTCCTCTACCAGTCCATAAGCCTGTTTCATTGATTTGTCTGCTATCTCTAGTGAGATTCTTGCAGCTTGTACCTCAAAGATCCCCAGTTTCTCCATTACAGAGAGTGGCATGAGGTTTACACCTGACCTCAGGTCACTCAGAGCTTTCTCAAAGGTCATGGTGCCTCTGGTACAGGGTATTAAGAACCTTCCGGGATCCAGTTTCTTCAGAGGTAATTCCTGCCTAACCAAGGTATTTAGTTCATTGATGAGCAATGGAGGTTCATCCTCCCAAGTCTCATTACCAAATAACTTGGCACTCAGCTTCATGATTGCTCCAAGATTCTTAGCAACTTGCTCTTCAGTAATATCTTCATCCTCTTCAGAGGAAGAATACTCGTCAGAGCTCATGAATGGCAGAAGTAAGTTTAGTGGAATCTCTATGGACTCTGTATGAGCCTCAGATTCCTTTGGTTCCTCATTAGGGAACTCCTTAGTGGTCATTGGACGTCCAGCAAGGTCTTCCTCACTGGGGTTCACGTCCTCCTCCTCCTCTGTGCATTCGGCCACTTTGGTTATATCAATGGCCTTGCACTCTCTTTTTGGATTCTCTTCTGTATTGCTTGGGAGAGTACTAGGAGGATTTTCAATAACTCTCTTACTCAGCTGACCTACTTATGCCTCCAGATCTCTGATGGAGGATCGTGCCTTGTTCATGAAACTGAGAGTGGTCTTAGATAGATCAGAGACTATGGTTGCTAAGCTAGAGAGACTCTGCTCAGAATTCTCTGTCTGTTGCTGAGAAGATGATGGAAAAGGTTTGCTATTGCCAAACCGTGTTCTTCTACCATTATTATTATTGAAGCCTTGATTAGGCTTCTGTTGATCCTTCCATGAGAGATTAGGATGATTCCTTCATGAAGGATTGACCAGCTTTTCCCAAGAGTTCAGGCTTTCTTTAGGTTGTGAGTCCAACCATGTCCTAGCTCTGTTTCTTACAGTAAAAGGGAAGAGCATAAGTCTATAGACCTCAGGGTCAACCCCATGGGTCTTAACAGTGTCACAGATTTGCAAGAATTCAGCTAAAAACTGATGAGGATCTTCTAATGGAAGTCCATGATACCTGCAATTATGCTGCATCAGAGAAACTAATTGAGGCTTAAGCTCAAAGTTATTTGCTCCAATTGCAGGAATTGAAATGCCCCTTCCACAGAAGTCAGAAGAGGGTGCAATAAAGTCACCAAGATCTTCCTCGCATCTCCACCATTGTTGTTCTGTTCGGCCATCTCTTCTCCTTTTTCAAAAAATTCTGTCAGGTCCTCTCCAGAGTGTTGTGCTTTAGCTTCTCTTAGCTTCTTCTTTAGAGTCCTTTCAGGTTTCGAATCAGCTTCAACAAGAATGTTCTTATCCTTGCTCCTGCTCATATGAAAAAGAAGAGAATAGAGAAGAAGAGGAATCCTCTATGTCACAGTATAGAGATTCCTTTATGTGAGTAGAAGAATAGAAGGGTAGAATGAAGAAGAGAGAAGATGAAAAATTCGAATATTAGTTTAAAATAAAAGGAAAATATTTTTGTTTTTATTTAAATTTTGAGTTAGAATTCGAAAATTAAAAAGAGAAATAAAATAAAATTTGAAAACTAATTAAATTAATTAATTAAAAAGATTTTTGAAAAAAAAGTGTTAGTGATTTTCGAAAATTAGAAAGAGAAAAGTGGTTAGGTGATTTTGAAGAAGATATGATTGAAATAGAAAACTTTTAAAATCAAACAAAAAGTCAAGTGGTTAATTGAAAAAGATTTGAAAATCAATTTTGAAAAGATAAGAAGTTAGAAAAGATTTTGAAATTTATTTTTAAAGGATATGATTTGAAATTTATTTTGAAAAAGATTTGAAAAGGAAATTAAAAAGATTTGATTTTGAAAATTAAAGTTGATTACTTGACTAACAAGAAACTAAAAGATATGATTTTAAAATTTAAAGATTGACCCTTTCTTAATAGGCAAGTAACAACTTGAGATTTTTGAATCAATCACATTAAATATTTGTATTAATTTCGAAAAAAATAAGAAAAAAGATTTTGAAATTATTTTGAAATTTTCGAAAATATGAAAGAAAAAATGAAAAAGATTTGATTTTTGAAAAAGATAGAATTTTTAAATTGAAAATTTGACTTGACTCATAAGAAGCAACTAAATTTTAAAACTTTTTGACTAAATCAATTCAAATTTTCAAAATTTATGAGTGAAATAAGGAAATATATATATTTTTTTATTTTTGAAATTTTAATGAAGAAAGAGAAAAACACAAAAATGACACAAAACATAAAAATTTAAGATCAAAACAACTAATGCATGCAAGACACTTTGAATGTCAAGATGAACACCAAGAACACTTTGAAGATCATGATGAACATCAAGAACATGTTTTTGAAAATTTTTAAGAAAAGAAAAACATGCAAGACACCAAACTTAGAAATTTTTAATGTTAAGACACTAATAATTTGAAAATACATATGAAAAACAAGAAAAGACACAAAACATAAAAATGCAAAGATCAAACAAGGAAGATCATCAAGAACAACTTGAAGATCATGAAGAACACTATGCATGAGTTTTCAAAAATTTAAAGAAAATAAAAAAATGCAATTGACACCAAACTTAGAAATTGACACTAAACTCAAGCAAGAAACACAAAATTTTTGGTTTTTTATGATTTTATTAATTTTTTTGTATTTTTTCGAAAATTATTTTGGGAAGAACGAAAAAAAAGAAAAAAATTTTGTATTTTTCGAATATAAGAAATAGAAAGCTTAAAAATAAAATAAAATTACCTAATCTGAGCAACAAGATGAGCCGTCAGTTGTCCAAACTCAAACAATCCCCGGCAACGGCGCCAAAAACTTGGTGCACGAAATTGTGATCTCTGATAATGGCGCTGAACGTGGTACGCGCGATCGTGATTCACACTTTTATTCACAACTCCGATGCAACTAACCAGCAAGTGCACTGGGTCGTCCAAGTAATAAACCTTACGTGAGTAAGGGTCGATCCCACAGAGATTGTCGGCTTGAAGCAAGCTATGGCCATCTTGTAAATCTCAGTCAGGCGGATTCAAATGGTTATGGAAGATAATTAAAACATAAAATAAGATAGAAATACTTATGTAATTCATTGGTGGGATTTCAAATAAGCGTATGGAGATGCTTTGTTCCTTCTGAACTTCTGCTTTCCTATTGCCTTCATCCAATCCTTCATACTCCTTTCTATGGCAAGCTTTATGTTGGGGGATCACTGTTGTCGATGGCTTACCGTCCGTCCTCTTAGTGAAAATAGTCCAAAATGCACTGTCACCACACGGCTAATCATCTGTCGGTTCTCACTCATGCCGGAATAGGATCCATTGATCCTTTTGCATCTGTCACTACACCCAACACTCATGAGTTTGAAGCTCGTCACAGTCATCCCATCCCAGATCCTACTCAAAATACCATAGACAAGGTTTAGACTTTCTGGATCTCAAGAATGCTGCCCATGGAGTCTAGCTTATACCACGAAGACTCTAATATCTCGGACTCGGTCCCCTGTATTAGATATCCAAGAGATATGCATTCAAGCTTGTTTTCATGTAGAACGGAAGTGTTTGTCAGGAACGCATTCATAGGTGAGAATGGTGATGAGTGTCACATAATCATCACATTCATCATGTTCTTGGGTGCGAATGAATATCTTAGAACAAGAATAAGCATGAATTGAATAGAAAACAGTAGTAATTGCATTAATTCATGAGGAACAACAGAGCTCCACAACTTAATCTATGGGGTGTAGAAACTCCACCGTTGAAAATACATAAGTGATAATGGTGTTCATTGGCTTCGGCCCCAGAGGGGGAACCAGAATAACCAATACGAAAATACAATAGTAAAAGGTCCTATTTATAATGAACTAGTAGCCTAGGGTTTACAAAAATGAGTAAATGATGCAGAAATCCACTTCCGGGCCCACTTGGTGTGTGCTAGGGCTGAGCGTTGAAGCTTTCACATGCATAGGCTTCTCTTGGAGTTAAACGCCAGTTCTGGTTCCAGTTTGGGCGTTTAACTCCAGTTCTGGTTCCAGAAAAGGGTCTCTGACCGGCGTTTTGACGCCCGTTTGGGCCATCAAATCTCGAGAAAAGCATGGACTATTATATATTACTGGAAAGCCCAAGATATCTACTTTCCAACGAAATTAAGAGCGCCCCAATTGGGCTTCTGTAGCTCGAGAAAATCCACTTCACGTGCAGGAGGGTCAGAATCCAACAGCATATGCAGTCCTTTTTCAGCCTCTGAATCTCTCTGACCGGCGTTTTGACGCCAGTTTGGGCCATCAAATCTCGGGAAAAGCATGGACTATTAAATATTTCTGGAAAGCCCAAGATATCTACTTTCCAACGAAATTAAGAGCGCCCCAATTGGGCTTCTGTAGCTCGAGAAAATCCACTTCACGTGCAGGAGGGTCAGAATCCAACAGCATCTGTAGTCCTTTTTCAGCCTCTGAATTAGATTTTTGCTCAGGTCCCTCAATTTCAGCCAGAAAATACCTGAAATCACAAAAAAACACAAAAACTCATAGTAAAGTACAGAAATATGATTTTTGAATAAAAACTAATAAAAACATAATAAAAATTAACTAAAACATACTAAAAACATACTAAAAACAATGCCAAAAAGCGTATAAATTATCCTCTCATCAGAGCCTCAAAGGATTGATCACCCTTCTTGGCAACAACAACCACCGGTTTCCTATAGGTATAATTCCAATCCTAATGCATATCAATTTAATGGATGTGGTGACCCTTATTGTGATTGTCAACAACCAACACCACATTCCTATGAACCACCCCCTCAACATGACTTTGAACTACCTTACTCACAAGCCCCATACCACCAAACACCTCATTATGACCCTAATTCTTATCCATCATACCACCCACCCTGTGAACCATATGAACCACACATGGAACCACCACCATTCCAACACAATTACTCTCAAGAACCACCTCAATATACACCACCTCCAAACCCTTACCAAGATGAACCAACTTCCAATTATGAAACTTTCTTCCCAAACAATGAACCTTCTCTTCCACTATCACCTCCTGATGAAGCCCCCATGTAGGAATTGAGAGATCTTGAATCTCATATCTTAAGGCGACACGAGGAGGATGAAAAGAAGTTTGCGGAGTTAAGAGCAAAAATGGCTATCATGGTAGAAGCCGTTAGCAACATGGTCTCCTCCCGACTAAGCCGAAGCAACCAAGGCACTCCCATTGATGAATGTGGAGAAGCAATTAAGGAGCATAGTGAGGGAGTGAGTTTAGAGCTTCAAGGTAAAGAAGAAGAGTTGAAGCAAGAATTGCCATAAGGGGAGGAAGATAAGACAATTGAGCCGGAAGGAGTGGTTGAAGACCTAGGAGATGTTGGAAGTCCATGAGAATGTAGAGTTAAAGAGCCCTCTTCCAAGATACTTGATGTTGATATTGAGGAGGGTGTACAACCTCCAAAGCATATTATGATTGAAAACTTTGAAGAGGTTGATCAAGAGATGGATTCAATCATTGAGGAATTCCTATCTACAATTGAATCCTCCCCCATTGGGCTTGAAATTGAGGTCAAAGAAGAAGATGCACAATCTCTCATGCCCTTGGTGAGCAATGAAGAAGAAATTGAATTAGAAGTGAGCCACTGATAAACCACTATTTTATGGTTTATCTTGTGCTGATTTGAGTGGTTTTTATCAACTTTTCACCCACTTATTCATATGATTTGCATGGTTTTACAATTCCTTCCTGGATTTATTCTATGATTGAAAACTTGCTTCCTAAAGCTTTAAATTGTGTATTTTAATTTCTCCTTTATACCATTCGATGACGTGATTTGTGTGTTAAGTGTTTCAGGCTTCATAAGGCAGGAATGGCTTAGAGAATGGAGAAGAAGCTTGCAAAAATGGAAGGAGCACAAGAAATAAAGGAGACAACCAGCGAGAAGTGACGCGCACGCATGGCTCACGCGTGTGCGCAAAACAGAGAAAACACAGCGACGCGTACGCATGCTTGACGCGTATGCGTGGAAGCAGATCAGCACAACGATGCGAGCGCGCGCCTGATGCGTACGCGTGGAAAGGGAATTCGGCCAGTGACTCGTATGCATGACCGACGCGTATGCGTGACATGCCCGATCTGCAGAAAATTCAGAAAACGCTGGGGGTGATTTCCGGCCGCGTTTTGACCCAGTTTTTGGCCCAGAAACACAGATTAAAGTCAGGAAACATGCAGAGACTTAACATGTTTTTCATATTTCATTTTTTTAGGTCTAGATGTAGTTTTTAGAGAGAGAGGCTCTCTCCTCTCTCTTAAGTTTTTAGGATTAGGATTCCTCTTAAAGGATTTAGGATTTTTTGTTCTCAAATTTCAGGTTCAACGTTCCTTTTATTTTTTTTCTCAATTTAGTTTATGAACTCTTTATGTTTAGATTGATTTTCTATTTAATATAATTTGAGGTATTTTCAGAATTGAGATTTCTTTGATCTATTTATGATTATGGATATTTTCAATTTAAATTAGAATTATTTTTCTTTTGGCTTTGGTTAAGTAATTAGTAACACTTGAGTTATCAAACTCAGCTGTTGATTGAGATTGGGGAATTACTGATTGATTTGGATCGCTCTAAAGCTAGTCTTTCCACAGGAGTTGACTAGGACTTTAGGATCAAATTAATTACTCCACTTGAATTTCCTTTGTTTAGCAAGGGTTAACTAAGTGGGAGCAAAATCCAATTCTCATCTCACCTGATAAGGATAACTAGGATGGGATTTCCAGTTCTTATACCTTGCCAAAAGATTTTTAAATTATTAATTTATTTTTCTTATCATTTAAATTACTTGTTCCTTATTTTAAAAACCCAAAAATATACTGTTTACCATAACCAATAATAAATCATATTTCCCTGCAATTCCTTGAGAAGACGACTCGAGGTTTAAATACTTCAGTTATAAATTTTATTGGGTTTTGTTACTTGTGACAACCAAACTTTTGTATGAAAGGATTCTCTGTTGGTTTAGAAACTATACTTACAACGCGATTATATTTGTGAATTTCTTTACTGGCAGAAATCCGATCGTCAAAATGGTGCCGTTGCCAGGGAATTGCAAACGTGTGCCTTATTATTGGTTATTATAAATATTTTATTTTGCTTGTTTATTTATTTTTTATTTTTTTTTTTAATTTTTATTAGCTACTATGAGTTCTCACCCCCGTCGCTTTGAGTTTGGTTCTAATATTGTTGAAAGGAATGGAAGCTATAACAGGAACATGCATCAAGGTCGAAACAATCAGAGATGGACGGAGCCACGAGGATCTGATCAACCCTTTAGGCAACAACACCCTCCAAGATACCATGGACCACGACCATTCCACAATGCAAGCCAAGACAATAGTTATGGTGGACCTTCTCGTGACAACCAACCTCCACCAAATTACTATAGTCAAGAGCCATTCCGAGGTGCGTACCAAGATGATAGATACGGTGGACCCCCTTGTAGTTACCAATAAGCCCTACCCTATGCTTATGAACCACCTCCACAACATACCTTTGAACCACCATACTCACAAGCCCCCTGCAACCAAACACCTCCATATGACCCTAACCCATATCCACCATACCAACCACCTTATGAGCCATATGAACCATATATAGAACCACCCCAATTACTCCCAAGAACCACCACGTCAATATACACCATCTCCATATCCATCAATCCAAGAGCACTATGATCCTACTTATGATAGCTAAGCGCAACAAGAATCAAAGGATCGCCTCAAGGAAACAATGGAAAAATTTCATGCAACTCTTCACCAATTGAATCAAGCGATAAATCGATTACCTTCCCGACGTTCAGATACTCAAGGAACCCCATGGCTTCATGTGGACAATCTAATGAGGAACGTAGCATGAAGGAGATACTAAAAACTCCGATGGACAGTAAGGAGCATGACTTTGTACTGGAACAAGTGGAGGAAGCCAAAATTATCAAAGAAGAAGAATTGGTCGAAGACTTAGGAGATGCGGAACCTCCATGCGAACCTCCAGTCATAGAACCTCCCTCCAAGAAGCTTGAAATTGATGTTGAGGAGGGTGTACAACCTCCAAGGCATATCATGATTAAAGACTTTGAAGAGGTTGATCAAGAGATGGATTCAATCATTGATGAATTCTTATCTGCAATTGAATCCTCCCCCATTGGACTTGACATGGAGATTAAAGAAGAAGAAGCACAACCTCCCATGCCCTTGGTGAATAATGAAGAAGAGATCGAATTGGAAGAAAGCTACCAAGAGGAAGAGGTTGATATTGAAGAATCTTACAAAGAGGTAGAAATTGTCAAAGAAGAGCAAAAGGGAATTGAGCTGGAAATTACCTTGCCAAAGTTATTGGAGACCTCTCCCTCAAAGTCATCACCATCTATCCCTTTATTCAAGTGGGTAAATCTCTCATCTCTAAGCTTAATTAGCTCACTTGAATATGCTTTGCTTGAGACAGATGGGCAACTCAGAGCTCTTTGTGGCTTTAAGAGTAAGAGGGAGATGGTTAGTGGTAGGAGTCGTCATGCAAGATTCAATAAGGTGGAAAGCTCAAAGTTTAAATACAAAGGTTGGTGTAAAGATCAACTGAATGGGTCTAGGAAGTTGTTTGGCCGCTTTAGTGAGAATTCAGATTGCTTACTGATGCACAAAAACTTGTCTCTCAACAAATTTTCCTCGGCAAGTATACCGAATTGTGGTCAAGTAATAACTCACAAAAGAGTGAGGTCGAAACCCACAAAGATTAACAGATTAAGCAATCAATAGTTGATTAATTATCCTAGTTAGACGAATCATATTGGAGTGATAAGTAACAAGGAAATGTAAATGGCATAAAAGTAAAGAAAGCAATAAAGTGCAGAAAAGTAAAATGGCAAGAAAAGTAAATGTAAGAACTAAAAATAAAATGAACATTGGGATCAAGAGATATTACAATCCTCCAGATCAAGTTTATCCTCATCTCTTCCTCAATCAATGCATTCATTGATCTCCTTGGCAATCTTAAGTGATTGGATCCCAATTCCTTGGCAATTCAATCTCTCTAAGCTTGAACAATTTTCCAATTCCTTGATTTAATTGCTCATGGGAAGAGATGAAGTTTGGTCACTGATTATATCACACACATTCATAGATCAAAGTATTGGTAGGATTAAATGTCACAATATCCATCCAACCCCCAACCTAATCCAATGTGAGAGAGCATTTCTAGCATGATTTCCTCATTCCTCTTCCAAGATTCAGAGGAAATCCAAGTATGAGCGATTTCTCTTCCGAGACAATTACCCAATTGGATGAAGATCAAAAGCTCTCTAGTAAAATCAAGAGAAAAGAAAGAAGAAGAAGAATAAGAACTACAATTGATCCATTGAATCACAATAGAGCTCTCTAACCCAATGAAAAAAGTTAGTTGATCATTGCTCTACCAAAATAGAAAAGAAAGCAAGTGCAGAAAAGTAAAGATGAAGGTTAAAACTGAAAATAAAACTTCAAAGTTCATAAATGAAAATTACAACTAAAACGAAACTACTCCTAAGGAAAAAAAGAAGAGAAAAGGAAGAAGAGTGGTTAAGGGGAGGGGTCCGAAGACCCACTCCCCTTGGAGTGTGCCAATTCACAGAAGTTTGAATCGGTCTTCACTCTCTCCCCCTTCCTTCAATTTTCTGTTCCAGAATGAAATCAATGTAGAAACTAAGGCCTTTTTATAGGCTCTCCTAAATTTCAAAACGAAATGAAATTAAAAGCAAATTACAATGAAATAAAAATTAACTATTCTGGATGCTTCTTGTGGCCTTGATTGGTTGACAATTGTGGGGTTGCTTGCTTGAGCTTTGAAGTGGACTTGAGAGAGAAGTAAATCAAATTGAGGTCCAGGGTGACTTGGCTTTATTGCTTCCGTTAGCCACACTAACGCTACAAGTGTGGCGTTAGTGCTGAAGTTAGTGTGGCTAACGTCACACTTGCTACCCAGTTGGTGTTTTTGGGGCTTAAAAGATGCCTCTGGTTTGTACTTCTATTTCATGCTCACTATAGAGTATTATATATCGTTGGAAATCTTTGAATGTCATCTTTCTAACGCAACTGGAATCACCTCCATTGGACCTCTGTAACTCAAGTTATGCTCCTTTGAAGGTGACAGGGTCGCTGGCATAGTCGCTGGCGTTACTGGAAAAAGTGAGTCACAATAACGTTAGCGATCAGGGGATGAATATTTCCAGGTTCTGAAGTTCAAACTTAATGTCCACCCCCATAGTATTATATATTGTTGGAAAGCCCTGGATGTCTACTTTCCAACGCCTTTGGAAGCGCATCATTTGGAGCTCTACAGCACGAGTTACATTTCTTGGAAGGTGAAGAGGTCAGCTGGCCTTACTACAGGTTGATACCATGTTCATCTTTGCACTTTTGGGGCAGGTTTTCTCCCTCAAATTTAGTGTCCACCATGTAGTGCCATATATGCTTGGAAAGCTCTGGAATCCTAATTTCCAATGCCACTGAAATCACTTCATTTGGAACTTTGTGGCTCAAGTTATTCTTATTTGAAGAAGGCATGGTCAGGCTGCCAGGTGAGATCTTTGCCCACGTTAATGTCCACGTTAGTGTAACTAACGTGCCCATTAACGTGGGTCTTCCTTTGCTTCACAAACGTTAGTGGCACTCACTTTTTCCACTAACGTCGGCGTTTCCCTTTCCTTCTACGTTAGTTCCCACGTTAATGTAACTAACGTGGAAGCTAACGTGGGTCTTCTTTTGCTTCGCTAGCGTTATTGGCACTCACTTTTACCAATAACGCTGCTCCTTCTTCAAAGTTAATGCCATTAACTTTCTCACTAACGTTGGGGTTTCCCTTTCCTTCCACGTTAGTGCCCACGTTAGTGGAGCTAACGGGGTTGCTAACGTGGGTCTTCTTGCCTTTTGCTAACGTTAGTGGCATTAACGTTCTCACTAACTTTCCAAACTTTCCTTCCTTCCACTTTAATGGCCACATTAGTGGCGCTAACGTAGCCACTAACGTGGCTCTTCTCTGCTTCTTTTGGTCTGAAATCAAGCAAACAAAGCGTATCAAAGTAACACACAAGACAAACTTCATTATACTAAGTGTGCTAATAATACCCAAAATCAAAACTTCACTTAGTGTGATCTATTTCATCATATTTACCCTGTATATTAGCTAAAATTCACCTATGCTTGAGATTTTATTTCATGCAGAGATTTTTCATGCTTTTGCTCCTTTATCAACAGAAATTGTATGAAAACTGAATTAAAATCTACTGAAAAAGCATAGAAAAACATGCCATAATGCCCTGGCATCACTTACCACCCGGATGGAATCATGATGATCAACAAAAAGACGGGTGCAAAAGCAAGGTTTGGGACCCCGGAATTCAGTCTAGAAATCAACACTCTTCGAGCCTTATCACTTGCTTTAACCTTCTTGAAGGCTTTCTGCACCTAGTTTGAGATCCCCGAGGCTATTGGAATTATAAACATTGGTGGGGATTCAAGGATCAGTACAACCACAAGCCACCATGACAAGGAGCTCATCAAAATGTCCAACTTAAGGACTTTAACTAAAAGTGCTAGGTGGGAGACAACCCACCATGGTATGATCGATTCTTTTCAATTTTAATTTTATTTCGTTTTGTTTGTTTTTTTTTAAGTTTTATTTTATTATATTTTATTGAACCTGGAATTATACATAACATCCATATCAGCATTGCATTTTGCATACTGCATTAAAAAAAAAGGAAGAATGCACGCGACGCATAAGCGTCGCTGACGCGTCCGCGTCATAGGTGCCTTGGACACGAGAAGAAAAGAAACAGAGAGTCACGCGAAAGTGTGGCTGGAGGCATGCCTTAGGCACAAATATGCAAATGCGACCGCGTCGCTGACGCGTTCGTGTCGTTTGCGAAATAGCCTCACCACGTGTCCGCGTCACCCACGCGAACGCGTGGCCTTGTAAAATCGACGTAAATGGGTGTATGGCAGCAAGTTGTGATGGAGTGGGACTGGAACCATGCTAGAAGCACAAGCCCTACCACGCGATCGTGTCACCCACGCGCACGCGTCACCCTAAATTTTGGCAAAATGAGTTTAAAACAGAGAGTTGCGCGAATGCGAGGCTGCACTCGTGCCACTAGCATAAATCAAGTCACGCGAACGCGTGACCCACGCGTCCGCGTCACTTGAAAATATCGCCAATCACGCGAATGCGTGCACCATGCGTCCGCGTCACATGCGCCGCCACTTATCTTATCTTTTCTTTTCTAATCCTAATTTATTCTTCTTTCTTCTTCCTTTCTTACTTTCTTCTTCTTCATCTCTTCCACTTCTCATCCCTCTTCACTTCCATTCTATTTTATTTAATTTATTTGCATACTTTCATTTATTATATTTTAATTTTGTGCATATTTTTATTTTCCTTTCTAAAGTTATTCTTTTTACATTGGTGTTACTTGTTCATATTCAGCTGTTATATCTTTTCTGGTGTTACTTTGGTGCTTAGTGACTTGTTTTCCACTGTTGGGTAATATTATTTAAGTCAATGATCATCTTGTATGATACTTGTATTACTTTTGCATTGACATGAATTTATATTATCTCTCCTTACCCACTCTCTTCCCCATTGTTGCAAATTTTGCACCACTGGTATGCCATGTGCTTCTATTGTTTTTTCACGTACATGTTGAAGCTTCCATGTAAATGAGACCCTTATCATTTGGCATTAACCCACCCATACCTCATTTATTTTCTTATCTTTATTTCTGAGTTACTTTTCTTCCCTTTTTCTTTTAGGATGGCCACCCGAAAGGGAACCGGAAGATGTTTACATAGGAAGACAGACAAGTCCATCTGCAAAATCTTCGGAGAAAAGCGCCAGTTGGAACAGCCTGTCCACCTGCACATCTCAGCATGCACCAAGGACGGTGCAATCTTTAAGTGTGGGGAGGTCGATACCGATCTCCATGGGTTAGTTATTCTCTTCTCAACACCAATGTCTTATTTTCTTTATTAGTTCATTGTTGCATCGCATAATAGATTGCATGTGTAGTTGATTGTTTGGCATTTAAGTACTACTTGGTTGAGAAATAATAAGTTTCTTTCTAGGACCCTATTTTTGAAAAAATTTCACTAATTTAAATTAAAAATTAAAAATTTTTGTGTTAAATTTGTTTGAAGTTGTTTTTGGAACATGATTTTTGAGCCAAAGAACACACAACCCGTGAGATTTTGAGCTTATTTATATGGTTACATTATTTAACCATAAATTTTTATTCTTGTGTGTTTTCTTCTCTATAACTGTAATCTAGATTTTGTTCCAATCTATATGTCCATTATTTAGTATATTTACATACTTGCATATGATTGAGGCCATTACTTGTTTTGCTCACTTATCCCAAATAAGCCTACCCTTTTATGTCACCCTTGTTAGCCACTTTGAGCCTTTTAATCCCCTTCTGTTCTATAACCACATCACTAGCCTTAAGCAGAAAAACAATTAAATACCCTAATTGAATCTTTGGTTAGCTTAAGATAGAGATTGTTATCAACTAAGTGTGGGGAAACTGTGGGAACATGGGATAATAAGGGAATGTATTATGTTCTAACTTATTTGAATAATGGGAATTTGGGAACCTACTCATGAGAAACCCAAATAGAAAAATAATAGAAAATCCATTTGCATTGATAAGTTATGTTTGCTTTTATCATTTATAAAAAAAAATCAATAAATAAGTAAACAAATGAGGGGAAAAAATTACCCCAATGTTAAGCTTTAATAGAAAGATCAATGCACATATGATAAAAGTAAAGAAATATAAAAAATTTGGTACATGAGTATGTGATACAAAAGTGGGAATTATTGGTAGCTAGGCATGAATTTAAAAGTATACAGAGTATATGTATGTTAGGTGAGGGCTTAGGTTAGTCAAAGATTCATATTATAGCTCACTTGGCCATACATGTATCCTTACCTTTACCTCAGCCCTATTACAACCCTGAAAAGACCTCATGATGTTTGCATTGGTATGCTAAATGTTTGTTGATTGGTTAGATGAAGAACAAGGTTTAGAAAGCATGACTAAGGAAGAATAGAGTGATTGACCCTAGACACTTGAGAGTTAGAGTGATATACACTGCCAGTGAGGGTTCAATGCTTGATTCTATGTTCCCTGCTTTCATGAGCTCTCTTCTTACAAGTTTACTTGCTTTTTATTGTACGATTTGAATTAGTGGAAATTGGTTTGTATTTGTCTTGGAGAACTTGTTTGCTTTTAACCAAGTAGGTAGAATCATCTTAGCATATAGTTGCATTTACATTTAGGTTGCATTTCATGAGTCTTACTGTCCCTTATTAATTCTCTTTGTCTCCTTTAGCTTAGCATGAGGACATGCTAATGTTTAAGTGTGGGGAGGTTGATAAACCACTATTTTATGGTTTATCTTGTGCTGATTTGAGTGGTTTTTATCAGCTTTTCACCCACTTACTCATATGATTTGTATGGTTTTACAATTCCTTCCTGGATTTATTCTATGATTGAAAACTTGCTTCCTAAAGCTTTAAATTATGTATTTTAATTTCTCCTTTATACCATTCGATGCCGTGATCTGTGCGTTAAGTGTTTCAGGCTTTATAAGGCAGGAATGGCTTAGAGAATGCAGAAGAAGCTTGCAAAAATGGAAGGAGCACAAGAAATAAAGGAGACAACCAGCGAGAAGTGACGCGCACGCATGGCTCACGCGTGCACGCAAAACGGAGAAAACACAGCGACGCGTACGTGTGCTTGACGCGTACGCGTGGAAGCAGATCAGCACAACGACGCGAGCGCGCGCCTGACGCGTATGCGTGGAAAGGGAATTCGGCCAGCGACGCGGATGCGTGACATGCGCGATCTGCAGAAAATTCAGAAAACGCTGGGGGCGATTTCGGGCCGCGTTTTGACCCAATTTTCGGCCCAGAAACACAGATTAAAGTCAGGGAACATGCAAAGACTCAACATGTTTTTCATATTTCATTTTTTTAGGTCTAGATGTAGTTTTCAGAGAGAGGCTCTCTCCTCTCTCTTAGGTTTTTAGGATTAGGATTCCTCTTAAAGGATTTAGGATTTCTTCTTCTCAAATTTCAGGTTCAACGTTCCTTTTATTTATTTTCTCAATTTAGTTTATGAACTCTTTATGTTTAGATTGATTTTCTCTTTAATATAATTTAAGGTATTTTCATAATTGAGATTTCTTTGATCTATTTATGATTATGGATATTTTCAATTTAAATTAGAATTATTTTTTCTTTTGGCTTTGGTTAAGTAATTAGTAACACTTGAGTTATCAAACTCAGCTGTTGATTGAGATTGGGAAATTGCTGATTGATTTGGATCGCTCTAAAGCTAGTCTTTCCACAGGAGTTGACTAGGACTTGAGGATCAAATTAATTAGTCCACTTGACTTTCCGTTGTTTAGCAAGGGTTAACTAAGTGGGAGCAAAATCTAATTCTCATCTCACCTAATAAAGATAACTAAGATGGGATTTCCAGTTGTTATACCTTGCCAAAAGATTTTTTAAATTATTAATTTATTTTTCTTATCATTTAAATTACTTGTTCCTTATTTTAAAAACCCAAAAATATACTATTTTCCATAACCAATAAAAAATCATACTTCCCTGCAATTCCTTGAGAAGACGACCCGAGGTTTAAATACTTCAGTTATAAATTTTATTAGGTTTTGTTACTTGTGACAACCAAACTTTTGTACAAAAGGATTCTCTGTTGGTTTAGAAACTATACTTACAACGCAATTATATTTATGAATTTCTTTACTGGCAGAAATTCGATCATCAGCCACCAAGAGGAAGAGGTTGAAGCTGAGGAAAGTTGTAAGGAGGTGGAGGTAGTCAAGAAGGAGCACATGGGCGTAGACCTCGCATTGGCTAAGTGTGGGGAGGTCGTCCTTCCTAAGTCACCATCATCCAACACAACATTCAAATGGGTAAAATTCTTATCCCTAAGCTTTAATTTCTCACTTGAATATGGTTTGATTGAAAACGATGGTCAACTTAGAGCTCTTTGTGGAGTTAAGAGTAGAAGAGAGTTGTGTAATGGTTGGAAACATCACTCTAAGTTCATGATGGTTGCATGCTCAAAGCTGAATGGCAATGGTTGTTGTAGAACCAAATTTCATGGGTCTAGGAGAATGTTTGGATGCTCAATTGAGAATTCACAAGCCTTGTTACCCAAACGTAGCTATAGTAGTCAACAAGAAGATGGGTGCAAGAACAAGATTTGGGACCCCAGAATTCATTTCAACAACCCATACTCTTGGGGCCTTGTCATCTACCTATGCTTACTTGAAGGCTTTATGCGCCTAATTTGGGATCCCGGTGGATATTGGAGATGCAAACAATGGTGGGGATTCAAGGATGAATTCAAGCATAAACCACCCTAGCAAGGACCCCCACCAAATGTCCAAATTAAGGACTTAAACTAAAAGTGCTAGGTGGGAGACACCCCCACCATGGTAAATTCTTTTCATTTTTCCCTTTTGAACATATTGGTAATTAGTTTAATTTCATGTTTTGTTGAGTTTGTTGAGTATAATTGGTAGTTTAGTAGGTTAAATAAGGTTTTATGGTGTTTTGGTAGCTGTTTTGAGGTTTAGAATGCTTGGATTGGTGTGAAAACATAGAAAAATTTTTAAAAATAGAGCACCATCCACGCGTACGCGCACTGCACGTGTACGCGTTCATTAAGCATTTTCACCCCTCCACGCGCACGCGCCATGTACGCGTACGCGTGGATTGAAAAATTTCATCCCTCCATACATTGACCCGAGAGTTGCACCTACACTGCGCCAGCACCATGCCTGAGGCACAAACCAACCCGCGCGTACGCGTCCTTGATGCTAATTACGTAATGCGCGCGCGTGCCGATAGCACCACCTGCCCTCCTGGTACATGTTCCAGAGAGTTGGGCCAACCTTGGGCTGACACTGTGCCCCCGCACATAACCTCACCCACGCGTGCGCGCACCTGGCGCGTACGCGTCCTTCTGCCAAACTGCACATCGGCGCGTAAGCGTGCATGACGCGTCCGCGCCGGTAAAAAAAAAAGAGTTTTTTTTTTTTCATCTTCTATTTTCTTTTGTCCATTGCATTCGCATACTTTTATTCTTTGCATTTTCATTTTGTTTTTATAGCTTGTTTTTACCTTCTTTTTTTAAGCTTCTTATTTGAATAATGGTGTTGCATTTTCTTACTCAATTGTTGAGAATTTCTTGGTTAATCTTGGTGCTTCTTGACGTGTTTGGTATTGTTGGGTGATGAAACTTTTAAATCAATGCTTAATCTTGTATGACTCTTATATTTTTTGTGCATTGATATGAACTTGCATGTCCTTCATGACCCACTCTTTCTAGTTGAACTTGATGCTTTTGAGTGCTCTTCATGCCTTGACTTTGCTCTTGCATCAAGTGTTAATTAATATGCCTTAGCCTATATTGTTTTCTCACTCACATGTTGTAGCTACCATGTATTTGAGAACCATACTTTTATTTGGCATTAGCCCCTGCCTATGTTCTAATTGCTTTCATATCTTTATTGTCGGCTTAATTTTCTTTCATTTTCTCTCCTTTGAGGTTGGCCACCAAGAAGGAAAGAAATGGAAAAGCTTCAAATGGGGCAATAAACAAGTTCACCCGCACAACCTTTTGAAGGAGCTCATCAATTGTAGCAACCCATCCACCTTGCTCTTCTTTGCATGCACCGAGGACGGTGCAAATTTTTAAGTGTAGGGAGGTCATCCGATCGATCTCCATGGGTAACAATTTCTTTCTTTCAACACCAATTCTTGATTTCCTTTGCTAGTTAGTTGTTGCATTGCATGATAGATTGCATGTTAGTTAGAATTTATACATATTTCACCATTTCTTTTTATGTTAGGACTACTTGGTTAGGGTGATGATTTCTTTTCCAAGAAAAAATTTATTTTTAGGGCACCCTACCAATTTGAAAAAAACTTTTTGTTGTACTTTCTTGAAAAATTTATTTTGGAACATAGTTTTTGAGCTAAGAACACAAGCATGTGAGTTTTGAGCCTAATTGTGTGATTACATCATATAACCACTTATTTTCATTCTTGTGTGCATTATTCTCTTTCTATGATTGTAATCTTTGATTTATTTGATTCTATATATCCATTATTCCATGTATACATGCATTTATATGATTGAGGCCATCATTTCATTTAGGTCACTTACCCAAATAGCCTACCTTTCATCAACCGTTGTTAGCCAATTTTGAGCCTATTTAATCCCTTTTGTTCTTAATGTTAGCACATCACTATTGATAAATCACTATTTTATAGTTTATATTGTGTTTAATTATGTGGTTTTATCATGATCTTTACCCACTTATTCATTAAATAAGCATGCATTTATAATTCCTTCCTAAAATTATTGCATGATTGAAAACTTGCTTCCTAGAGACTTTTAATTATGTATTTTATTTCTCCTTTATTCCATTCAATGACGTGATATGTGTGTTAAGTGTTTCAGGCTTTATAAGGCATGAATGAGTTAGAGATTGGAAAGGAAGCTTGCAAAAATGGAAGTAATACAAGAAATTGAGGAGATGACCAGCGAGAAGCGACGCGGCCGCATGGATGACGCGACCGCGCGGAAGAGAGGAAATCGCAATGACGCGGCCGCATGGATTCGCGGCGGCGCGAATTGGAAACTGCACAAGTGATGTGGAAGCGTGGACGACGCGCCCGCGTGGCAAAGCGAAACGCCGAATGACGCGTCCGCGTGACATGCGCAATCTGCATAATCTGCAGAATCGCTGGGGGCGATTTCGGGCCTTATTTTGACCCAGTTTTTGGCCCAGAAAAGCAGACTAGAGCCAGAGAACATGCAGAAACCAAGGGAGACACCACGTTAAGAGTCACGTTAACTAAGTTAACGTGAACTCAACGTGGAAGAAAGAAAGTGGAGCCAACGTTAGTGACACTCACCTTTGTCACTAACGTTGGACCAAGCTCATAAGTGGCCAAGTTAAGAGCCACGTTAACTCAGTTAACGTGGACTCTAACGTTGGGAAGCAAAAGAGAAGCCAACGTTAGTGACACTCACTTTTGTCACTAACGTTGGCCAAGCTACAATGAGCCACGTTAACTTAGTTAACGTGGAAGCTAACGTTGAGAAAGCAAGTGATCGCCAACGTTAGTGACACTTACCGTTGTCACTAACGTTGGAATGAGCCACAATGAGCCACTATGAGCCATGTTAACTCCCACGTTAACTTAGTTAACGTGGAAGCTAACGTTAAGGATAGGATGATGAGCCAACATTAGTGACACTCACCTTTGTCACTAACGTTGGAGATGGCTATCATTACCACGTTAGAAGCCACGTTAACTTAGTTAACGTGGACTCTAACGTGGAAAGTAGGGGCACCTTGGAACGTTAGTGACAAAGGTAAGTGTCACTAACGTTCTCGAAGGATTGGCAAGCCTACGTTAAGAGCCACGTTAACTAAGCTAACGTGGACTCTAACGTAAGGGGAAGGGAGGACCCTCAACGTTATTGGAAAAGGTGAGCCCCAATAACGTGTGCGAAGGACCAAGAGGCAACATTAGTGGTCACGTTGGTGCCACTAACGTTAAGGTTAACGTGGATCATCCCTGGGTGAGGAATGTTAGTGAAAAAGGTGATTGCCACTAACGTTCTCGAACCCACACTCTCACTTAACGTTAACACCACTAACGTCCTGAGCTAAAGACCCTGCCTACTTCACACTTT
>NC_029788.2:85289713-85298813 GCF_000816755.2 Arachis ipaensis | reverse complement strand
AATGAAGAGATCATGTTAGAAATGCTTTCTCATGTTGGACCAAATTGGGTTTGGTTGGGTATCCTACCAACACTTGATTTGGGAATACATGTGGTATAATCAGTGACCACTCTTCATCTCTTCTCATGAGCAATTAGACCAAGAAATTGGCTATTCATCAAGATTTGAGAGATTGAATTATTAAGGAATTGGGATTCAATCACTTAATATTTCCAAGGAGATCAATGAATGCATTGATTGAGGAAGAGATGAAAATGAACTTGATCCGGAAAATGTAACATCTCCTAAGCCCAATGAATCCCCATTTCTGATCTTACCCATTCTCTTTAATTTCTGCAATTTACTTTTATGAGCATCTTCCCCATTCCCATTTACAATTCTGCAATTTACTTTCCGTCATTTACTTTCAGCTCTTTACTTCCAGCATTTACATTTTCTGCTATTTACTTTCCCGCCATTTAATTTCCTACAACTCTCAAACCAAATTCTGCTTTGCTCAACTAGAAAATTCCTCTGATTAAAGTTGCTTGACCAATAAATCCCTGTGGGATTCGACCTCACTCTATTGTGAGTTTTTACTTCACGACAATTCGGTATACTTGCCGAGGGAAAATTGTTGAGAGACAAGTTTCCGTGCTATCAAGTTTATAGCGCCGTTGCCGGGGATTGATTTTGTATCAACAATGATTAAATTAAAGGATAACTAGATTGAGCATTTTTCTTTTGTTTGATTTAAATTTCTGTTTGAGTTAATTACTTTCAGTTTTAGTTATTTTCCTCCCTTCCCCCCTACTCCTTTTTCTTAGTTATTTACCATTCAGTACACTAACCCACTAACTGTTTGATATATTGCATCACTCACGCTAACATCAATTTTAACAAGAGTACTTTCTGCATCTATTTCCTTGCTTGTGCCTTGTTGGTTGTATGACAGGGAGAAGAAGCGGGGCTTCAA
The DNA here is from genome assembly GCF_000816755.2 of Arachis ipaensis. NCBI lineage: Eukaryota > Viridiplantae > Streptophyta > Magnoliopsida > Fabales > Fabaceae > Arachis > Arachis ipaensis. The sequence continues at coordinate 85,297,858 of NC_029788.2, read as the reverse complement.
CTTCCTTTGATTCTGAACCTGAGAGGACCTTCCTTAGATTAAGGAGGGAAGCAAGAGGAAAGAGAGTAGTTGGTGCTGAGGAAGAGGAGGAGTACTTTGAACCTGACATGGATGAGAACATGGAGAACCATCATGAATAAGAGGCTCACAACCATGGCAGAGAAGGTCTAGCAAATCATGCTGGGTAAGAGAGAAGAGTTCTAGGCTCTTACATCAACCCAAACCCAGGAAACTGTGGGAGTAGCATCCAAAGGCCAACCATACATGCCAACAACTTTGAACTAAAGCCACAGCTCATCACCCTTGTTCAGAACAACTGTTCATTCGGAGGAGGTGTCCAAGAAGACCCCAATCAACATCTAACCACCTTCCTGAGGATATGTGATACTGTGAAGTCTAATAATGTTCATCCTGACACCTATAGACTACTTCTGTTCCCTTTCTCACTTAAGGACAAGGCATCTAAATGGCTGGAATCCTTCCCAAAGGAAAGTTTAGCAACCTGGGAAGATGTGGTGAACAAATTCTTAGCAAGATTCTATCCTCCTCAACGGATCAACAGGCTGAGAGCTGAGGTGCAAACATTCAGGCAGCAGGATGGTGAGACTCTATATGAAGCATGGGAGAGGTTCAAGGACCTGACAAGAAGGTACCCACCAGATATGTTCAATGAATGGGTATAGCTACACATTTTTTATGAAGGCCTTTCTTATGAATCAAAGAAGGCAGTAGACCATTCATCCGGGGGATCTCTGAACAAGAAGAAGACCATTGAAGAAGCCATAGATGTCATTAAAACTATAGCATAGAATGACTATTTCTATGCTTCTGAAAGAGGCAACACTAGAGGAGTGATGGAACTAAACAATGTGGATGCACTGCTGGCCCAAAACAAGCTTATTACCAAGCAGCTGGCTGACCTCACCAAGAAGATGGAGAGGAACCAAGTGGCAGCAATCACCACCTCATCAGCAACCCAAGAGGGAGTGAATGCTGAGGCAGAGGAGGAGCCAGAACAAGCCAACTACATTGGAAACTCACCCAGGCAGACCCATGATCCTTACTAAAAAATGTACAACCCTGGTTGGAGGAATCACCCAAACTTTGGGTGGGGAAATCAACAAGATCAAATCCAAGATCAGAGATGTCACAACCACAACAACCATGCAGCTCACCAATATTCCACACAGAGATCATATCAGTACCACCCTAATAACAGCTCTCCATATCCATACCAAAACCAAAAAGACCCAACTCATCCATCCACTCTCAACTCACCATCTGAAGAAAGACCCTCCAAAATTGAGACTCTGCTTGAGGACATATACAAAGAGATTCAAGACAGTAAGGCATTCCGCGAAGAAGTACAGTCCAATATGCAGAATCAAGATGCTGCCATCAAGAAACTTGAGACACAAATTGGATACCTATTCAAGCAAATTTCCAGCCACAACCCTTGCAGCGATGCAGACTCAAACCAAAGGGAGGAGTGTCAGGCTATCACCCTCAGAAGTGGAAAGGAATTGAAGGAGATTCCCAAACAACCACAAGAGAAAGATTCAGTTGGAAAGAAGGAGGAACAAGATGAAGTTCAAATCCCCACCTCCAACTCACGTCAAAAGGAAGGAGAGCTGAAGCCATATGTTCCGAAAGTACCATATCCTCAACAACTGAAGAAGAAGGGGGATGACAGCCAGTTCTCCAGATTTTTGGAAATCTTCAAGAAATTACAGATTAACATACCCTTTGCTGAAGCGATAGAGCAAATGCCGCTCTATGCCAAGTTCTTGAAGGAATTGATGACTAAGAAGAGAAGTTGGAAGAGCAACGAGACTGTGATACTAACCGAAGAATGTAGTGCTATCATTCAGCATAAACTACCCCAGAAATTGAAGGATCCGGGGAGCTTCCAGATCCCTTGTATTATAAGGGAGATCACAGTGGAGAAAGCTCTATGTGACTTAGGAGCCAGCATAAATCTGATGTCAGTAGCTATAAAGAGGAAAATGAAGATCGAGGAGGTTAAGCCAATAAAAATGGCCCTACAACTAGCAGACCGATCGTTCAAGTTCCCTCATGGTGTAGTGGAAGATTTGCTAGTGAAGGTGGGGGATTTCATCTTCCCAGTAGACTTTGTGGTGTCGGACATGCAGGAGGAAGCCAAGGCATCTATCATCTTAGGAAGACCGTTCTTAGCTACTGCTGGAGCTGTCATTGATGTCCAAAAAGGTGACATCACCTTAAGATTACACAATGAAAAGATGACATTCAATGTGTTCAAGGCCATGAGTTACCCACCAGAACAATGGGGAGAATGTATGAGGTTGGACTCATTGGAAGATGCAGTGCAGGAGAGTTTTGAAGAAGAAGAACCTGAAAGGTTAATAGAGGAGGAGTCAACGTCTAGTGAAGAGGTTGCAACAGCAGAGATTCATATACAAGGTGCACCAAAGGAAGAGAATGAAAAGTTAGAAGCACCCAAACTTGAACTCAAAGCACTGCCACCCACTCTCAAATATGCATACTTAGGCGAGAATGAAAGCTACCCAGTGATCATAAACTCATCCCTCAGCCAAGATCAAGAGAATGAACTGCTCCAAGTGTTGCAAAGGCATAAAGATGCCATTGGATGGACCCTCGCCGACTTGAAAGGAATCAGTTCGGCCATATGCATGCATAAGATACTGTTGGAAGATGATGCCAAACCATCCATTCAATCCCAAAGGAGGCTGAACTCAATCATGAAGGAAGTGGTGCAGAAAGAAGTTATGAAGTTATGGCAGGGAGGGGTAATTTACCCGATCTCAGACAGCCCCTGGGTCAGCTCCGTGCATGTTGTTCCGAAAAAGGGAGGAATCACTATAGTCCCCAATGAGAGGAACGAACTAATCCCCACCAGGACCGTCACAGGATGGCGGATGTGCATAGACTACAGAAAACTAAATGAAGCTACACGAAAAGATCATTTCCCCCTTCCATTCATGGATCAGAAGTTGGAAAGACTCGCAAGACACTCATACTATTGTTTTCTCGACGGTTATTCAGGGTATAACCAAATAGTGGTTGATCCTAGAGACCAAGAGAAAACCTCATTTACTTGCCCATATGGAGTGCTTGCTTACAGGCACATGCCATTTGGGCTATGTAATGCACCTGCGACTTTCCAACGCTGCATGCTTTCTATCTTCTCAGATATGATAGAGAAATTTATTGAAGTTTTTATGGATGATTTCTCGGTATTCGGAGATTCCTTTCCTAGCTGCCTAAATCACCTAGCCTTAGTATAAAAAAGGTGCCAAGAGACCAATCTGGTTTTGAACTGGGAGAAATGTCACTTTATGGTGACAGGGGCAATAGTCCTTAGCCATAAGGTCTCTAACCAAGGCATTGAGGTGGACAGAGCTAAAGTGGAACTTATTGAAAAACTTCCTCCACCCAGTGATGTCAAGGCAATTAGGAGTTTCTTAGGGCATGCTGGCTTTTACAGAAGGTTTATTAAATATTTTTCAAAGATAGCCAAGCCCTTAAGCAATCTCCTTGTATCTGATACACCATTTATCTTCAATGAAACATGCATGCTAGCGTTTGAAAATTTGAAAAAGAGATTGTCCTCTGCCCCTATCATTTCCCCACCTGATTGGAACTTACCATTTGAATTGATGTGTGACGCATCTAATTTTGCAGTTGGGGCCGTGTTAGTGCAGAGGAAAGATAACTTAGTCCATGTGATATACTATGCTAGCAAAGTCCTCAATGAAACGCAAAGAAATTATACCACTACTGAAAAGGAGTTGCTAGCAATAGTTTTTGCATTTGACAATCATACCTCATTGGTGCTGAAGTGATTGTTTTCACAGATCACACAGCACTTAAATATTTGTTTGCCAAGCAAGAATCAAAACCAAGACTAATAAGATGGATCTTATTGTTGCAGGAATTCAATATTGAAATTAGAGACAAGAAAGGAGTGGAGAACAAAGTAGCGGACCACCTATCCAGAATCCCTCATGATGAAGGTGGAACACATGATACAAGTGTAAATGAGCTCTTCCCTGATGAGCAGTTGATGACAGTTCACAAAGCACCATGGTTCGCAGACATTGCCAACTTCAAGACAACTGGGGCCTTACCTCCAGAGATCAATAAACATCAAAAAAGGAATCTCATAAATGATGCAAAATATTTTGTCTGGGATGAGCCATATCTCTTCAAGAAATGTTTAGATGGAATCCTGAGAAGATGTGTTTCAGAAGAAAAGGGACGGAAAGTCCTGTGGAATTGCCACGGCTCATGCTATGGAGGCCATTTTGAAGGGGACAGAACTGCAGCAAAGGTGTTACAAAGCGGATTCTTTTGGCCCACCCCTTTCAAGGATGCTAAAGAACTAGTAAAGAGCTGCAATGAGTGCCAAAGATCTGGGAACTTGCCCAAAAAAAATGAGATGCCACGAAATTTCATCTTAGAACTGGAACTGTTTGATGTATGGGGAATCGATTTCATGGGACCATTCCCAACAGTGGACTACGTTTCCAAGTGGGTAAAGGCTATTGCAACCCCAACAAATGATAACAAGGTGGTCATGAACTTCCTCAGGAAGAATATTTTTAGCCGGTTTGGAGTCCCACGAGCACTCATCAGTGATGGAGGGAGCCATTTTTGTAACAGACCACTAGAAGCTCTTCTCCTACGATACGGGGTGAAACACAAGGTTACCACACCTTACCATCCCTAAACAAGTGGGCAAACTGAGATATCTAACAGAGAGCTAAAAAGGATTTTGGAAAAGACTGTGAGTACATCAAGAAAGGATTAGTCGAAGAAGCTGGATGATGCTCTTTGGGCATACAGAACAGCATTCAAAACACCACTAGGGATGTCCCCATTCCAACTGGTGTATGGAAAAGCTTGTCATCTACCACTAGAGCTGGAACACAAAGCTCTCTGGGCTCTCAAGTTATTAAATTTTGACAGCATCGCTGCTGGTGCAAAGAGGATCTTGCAGCTGCAAGAGATGGAGGAATTTAGATCTCAAGCTTATGAAAATGCCAAGATTTATAAAGAAAAGGCGAAGAGAAGACATGACCTGTATCTGGCACCAAGGAGTTTCGAAAAGGGATAGCAAGTACTCCTCTACAACTCTAAATTGAGACTGTTCCCTGGTGAACTCAAATCAAGGTGGTCAGGACCCTTTCTTGTTACAAAAGTCTCGCCATATGGGCACATAAAAATCATGGATGAAAGTTCTGAGAGGACTTTCATTGTGAACGGACAAAGGCTCAAACACTATATGGGCAACATGGGGGAAAACCCCAAAGTGAAGTATCATCTCAAGTAATGGAGGAATCGTCGAGCTAGCGACGCTAAAAGAGCGCTTTGTTGGGAGGCAACCCAACCTGAGGTAGTTTCTTTTTCATCGTCATTTCAATAAAAATCACAAGTTGTTTCCCCTGTACTGCGAGGAGCTAAGTTTGGTGTTCCACACCAAAACAAATCCAAGAGTGAAAGTGCAGTTTTAAGTTTAGTGTTCCACCAAAGATATTCGTTATACTCACACTACACTCCAATGACAGATTGCTAGCTCCAACCAATCAGGGGAACCACTTAGCAGTAGTTTAGTCTGAAGTTAATGGTTGTTTTGTTAATAACAACATATGAGGCTCTCTGCAAGTATGCAATCTGTTGTACTAGGCAAAAGAACTAAGTTTGGTGTTCACACACCAAATTAAGTTCAGAAATTCGCAAGCATACATGCAAGCTAACTATGTCTCAAGTGCTTTGGAAACAAGAAACTTCCAATAACTTTGCAGGAACCTTCTGAGGAAATAGTGCACCATCATCCAAGGAAGTAAAGGAGCAAAAACTATGGGTAAGGACAACAAGGGGATAGCAAGAAACCATCACCCGAAGGTTGTGTTGTTACTTAATTCCATATACTTAAAATGCTAAAAAAATTGGAAGTCCGAAGGAACTTGATTTATAGTTTCTCATTAGTTTAGATGATTAGAGTTTAATGTTGCCCTATTGCTTTTGTCATATGTGTGCTGTCCACGATACCTGCTGGATTTTTACCTTGCTTACTTGTATGCTTGTCTCCTTTTGAATCAAATAAAAAGAGAATATTTGTTATCAAAGACCAGAGTGGAGTACATATTGTGGAGTAAGTTCCTTAGTGTGTGATGTGGTCATAAGTTAGCTAAGTTGGTTCACCAACAAGGGTGGGAAGACAACTATCTGTCCTGAATCATATGCTTGAAACACACCCCATGAGACTAGCTAAATAACAAGATCTTAATAAGAAAAAAGGGGAAAAGAACAATAAAAGTTGAAAAAGAAAGAAAAGTTAATAAAGAATAAGGCTAGGCACCAAGGGTTTGAAACTTGAGAGATGTGTCTGTGGTGCTCCTGTACCAAGGATCTGCTTGGATGAATAAGTTCGTAGGAGTGCTTCATCACTTGGTAACTTGGGTTAACTAACCCGGGATTATCAGCTGAAAGTCCACTATCAGGAGCAACCTTGCTACAGAACATTTAGTAACCCAAAGAGGTGCTGGACACCAAGGTCTCAAGAAAGAAAATAAACAAACCATGTGCCTGTGGTGTGTATGTATGGGGAAAAGAGACTTGAGGGAGTAAGTCCTTAGGGTTGTCTTAACACCTAGCACCTTGAACCAACTGGTTCGGAAGTGCTGGCTGAAAGCTTATCTTAAAGGTGCAATTAAGTGAGTATTCCAGGACATGATAAAGGTCTGAAAGCCAGTGAAGGAATGAATCTAAGTAGCTATGCATGAAACCACCATAAAACCAAGGACATGACTTCCACAATAATGACTCATTCCTCTTGGCATTTCATTCATCATTCTCTTGTTCCAGTACTTGCTTAGGGACAAGCAAGCTTTAAGTTTGGTGTTGTGATGCCAGGACATTTTGGCCAGTTTCACTGACCTTTTCTTTACTGTTTTAGGGTAGTTTCATGCATTTTCTTAGGAAATAAGCAAGTTTTGGGTAGAAATTCACTTACATCTTGATTTAAGCATACATTGTGCACTTTACATGATTTCATGAGAATTTTGCATGAATTAGATGACAAATTGGATGATGCATGTCTCATGATGTGGGTTAAAACTTTGATGCACTTTATTGCTTGATTTCAGGACAAAGGAAGCAAGAAAGAGCCACATTAGCAGCCACGTTAGTCTAACTAACGTGACCACCAACGTGGAATGGGAGCTAGCTTGCAACGTTAATGAGAAAAGTAATTTCCAATAACGTCCTCGAAGCCATCATAGCCCACGTTAAGAGTCACGTTAACTAAGTTAACGTGAACTCTAACGTGGAAGAAAGAAAGTGGAGCCAACGTTTGTGACACTCACCTTTGTCACTAACGTTGGACCAAGCTCATAAGTGGCCACGTTAAGAGCCACGTTAACTCAGTTAACGTGGACTCTAACGTTGGGAAGCAAAAGAGAAGCCAACGTTAGTGACCCTCACTTTTGTCAATAATGTTGGCCAAGCTACAATGAGCCACGTTAGTTGCCACGTTAACTTAGTTAACGTGGAAGCTAACATGGAGAAAGCAAGTGATCGCCAACGTTAGTGACACTTACCTTTGTCACTAACGTTGGAATGAGCCACAATGAGCCACGTTAACTCCCACGTTAACTTAGTTAACGTGGAAGCTAACGTTGAGGATAGGATGATGAGCCAACGTTAGTGACACTCACCTTTGTCACTAACGTTGGAGATAGCTATCATTACCACGTTAGAAGCCACGTTAACTTAGTTAACGTGGACTTTAACGTGGGAAGTAGGGGCACCTTGGAACGTTAGTGACAAAGGTAAGTGTCACTAATGTTCTCGAAGGATTGGCAAGCCTACATTAAGAGACACGTTAACTAAGCTAACGTGGACTCTAACGTAAGGGGAAGGGAGGACTCTCAACGTTATTGGAAAAGTTGAGCCCCAATAACGTGTGCGAAGGACCAAGAGGCAACATTAGTGGTCACGTTGGTGCCACTAACGTTGAGGTTAACGTGGATCATCCCTGGGTGAGGAACGTTAGTGAAAAAGGTGATTGCCACTAAAGTTCTCGAACCCACACTCTCACTTAACGTTAACGCCACTAACGTCCTGAGCTAAACACCCTGC
>NC_029788.2:85263970-85289689 GCF_000816755.2 Arachis ipaensis | reverse complement strand
TCTCTTCTGAACCTTGGAAGAGGAATGAAGAGATCATGCTAGAAATGCTTTCTCATGTTGGACCAAATTGGGGTTGGTTGGGTATGGTGACTATAATCCTACCAACACTTGATTTGGGAATGCATGTGGTATAATCAGTGACCATACTTCATCTCTTCTCATGAGCAATTGACCAAGGAATTGGCTATTGATCAAGATTTGAGAGATTGAATTACCAAGGAATTGGAATTCGATCACTTAAGATTGCCAAGGAGATCAATGAATGCACTGATTGAGGAAGAGATGAAAATGAACTTGATCCGGAGAATATAACATCTCCTAAGCCCAATGAATCCCCATTTCTGATCTTACCCATTCTCTTTAATTTCTGCAATTTACTTTTATGAGCATCTACCCCATTCCCATTTACAATTCTGCAATTTACTTTCCGTCATTTACTTTCAGCTCTTTACTTCCAGCATTTACATTTTCTGCTATTTACTTTCCCGCCATTTAATTTTCTGCAACTCTCAAACCAAATTTTGCTTCGCTAAACTAGAACATTCCTCTGATTAAAGTTGCTTGACCAATCAATCCCTGTGGGATTCGACCTCACTCTATTGTGAGTTTTTACTTGACGACAATTCGGTATACTTGCCGAAGGAAAATTGTTGAGAGACAAGTTTCCGTGCTATCACCCAGAAAAGCAGACTAGAGCCAGAGAACATGCAGAAACCAACAATAACATTCATTCCGTATAGTTTTAGTTTTTTAGATCTAGTTTTCCTCTCCTCTAGGTTTTCTCTCTACACATTCATAGTTTTTAGGATTTGTTATTTTCATTGTTTTTAGATTGGGATATTGAGAAGAGTTATTGCCTCATCAAGACTTCGACATTCTAGTTCGTTCTCTTTACTTGCCTCATACTCTTCCATGTTCCTTACTTTACTTAATTTTACTATTGGATTATTTTAGCATTTATTAATACAAGAATTACTTTTATTTTCAATTAATCTTTTGATTATTATTTGTCATGTCTTTCTTTAATTCCCTTTCTTATGTTATGAATTTTACATTTACAATGAGCGAGTAGCTCCCTAACTTGATGGGGAGTTAATTGAAAGGAACCCTTGAGTTGGGATGCTCAAGAGAAAGATTGCAATTGGGTTTATTGTTGGATTGCTCTCTAGTCACTAACACCAATCCTCCCAAGAGCATATTGGAACTTGTGGATAGAAACAGCATTCCAACTTGTTTGATTTTCCCTTACTTAGTAAGGGGCAACTAAACATAATAACCCTCAATTGTCAATTAATCTTGAGAGTACTCCAACAAGAATAGGGCTTCCAGCTAATCAACTCCCAGTCAAGGCTTTTATTTAAATTTATATAAATTCTCTAATTTAATTTTCTGCCATTCAACTCAAACCTTTTTTTTTGAAAACATCTGATTAATAAAATAGCACACTTTTCTGCAACTCGTTGGGAGACGACCTGGGACCCATACTCCCAATATTTTAATCTTAATTTTTGTGACACTCTTCTAAATTGATAAGCGGATTTCTTGTTGGTTGAGAACTATACTTACAACGCATATTTTATAATCATTCTTAACTCGCCAATTTTTGCTCACATCAACTATCCCTAAGTGAAAAACAATAAATATCCCTTAATTTGGATCTTTGATTAGCTTAGGCTAGTGAGGGTGTGTATCATCTGGGTATGGGAAACTTAGGACATTGGTTGAGGTAAAAGTGTAATTTTTATTTTTGTTAAAAATATTGGAAATTGGGTACATATTCATGTACTATATGTAAAATCATATACATTGATACGTTTGTATATACTTTAAAAAATGATAAAAAAAAGAAAAAGAAAAAAAAAATATATATATATATATATATAGAAAAAGAAAAACAAAAGAGAAAGAAATAAAAAGGGGACAAAAAAATGCCCCAAGGTAAAGTTCAATAAAAATCAATGCATATGGAATGTGAATTAAAGAGAATGCATGAGTATGTGAAAAAGTGCGAATCATGGGTAGCTAGGTTGTGTATTAGAATTGTATAGGTTGTCATATGTGTTTGGTGAGAGCTTAGGTTAATCAAAGATTCAAATTCCAAGCTCACTTGACCATATACATCCCTACCTTTACCCTAGCCCCATTACAACCTATGAATAAGACCTCATGATGAATGTATGCATGCATTGAATAATTGTTGATTGTTAGATAAAAAACAAATCTTGAAAAGCATGAGTAGAAGAGAATTGAGTGATCAACCCTATACACTTGAGCGACTAGAGCGGATATACTTTCGGTGAGGGTTCGATGCTCAATTCCTTGTTCCCGGCTTTCATGAGTTTTCTTCTTGCAAATCTATTTGAACTTCATTTGATATTTAAATTGGTAGGATTCATGAATCATCATATGATCTTAGCCCAACTTGTTTATACATGCTCTTGGAGATTGATTTGCTTTTGACCAAGTAGATAGAATTATCTTGCATTTAGTTGCATTCATATAGATAGGTGCATATAGTTTATTTGCATTGAATAAATGTTCATAACCCTTTTCTTGTCCTTCTTTATTCTTAGCATGAGGACATGCTTGGTTTAAGTGTGGGGAGATTTGATAAATTCTAATTTTGTGGTTTATCTTGTACTTAATTTTGGGGATTTTATCAACTTTTCTCACATTTATTCAATGAAATAGAATGGTTTTGTAATTCTCCCTAGATTTGTACTTAAGTGTGAAAACATGCTTTTTAGGCCTTAAAATAGCTAAATTTAATCCACTTTAATTTCATTCGATGACTTGATATATTTGTTAAGTGATTTAAGGTTTAGAAGGCAAGTATTGGATGGAAGAAGTGAGGAGAAAACCATGCAAAGTGAGAGAACTCATGAAGAAATGAAGGAATCGCAAAGCTGTCAAGCCTGACCTCTTTGCACTCAATCGACCATAACTTGAGATACAGAAGTCCAAATGAGACGGTTTCAGTTGCATTGGAAAGCTAACATCTGGGGCTTCAAAATGATATAAAATTTGCCATAGTTTCCTAATTTATAGGGGCGCGCACGCGCACTATACGCATGTGCACCGATGGAGCAGCATGGGTCGACTTTAAGCAACTCGTTGGGGGCGATTTCCAGGTCATTTTGGGCCCAATGCAACTCATTTCTGATGCTATTGAACCCAAGGATTGAGGGGGGAATGAACCAAGTAGTCATAGTTTAGTTTTTATCATGTTTTAGGTTAGAATTCTAGAGAGAGAAGCTCTCCCTTCTCTCTAGAATTTAGGGTAGTTTGGGTTTAATTTTCTCAAATCCAATTTTTAATTGATTTAGTCTTCCTTCTTAATTTCTTGTTGTTACATCCTTGTTCTTCTAGTTTCTCTTGTTAATTTCTTATTTTGCTCTCTTTTGTGTTGATGAACAATTGTTGGATCTTGATTTCCTTTAATGCAATTTTATGTTTCCATGCTCTTTTATGTTTATCCTAGTTGTTATTGTTGATCTCTTACTTGTGGTAGTCATGGGTTTCACTAATTCTAGCATTTTGTGATGTTTACTTTTATTTCACACTAGGTGTTTGATAGAATGCTTCCTTTAGTTTTTGAGTAGTTTTCTTTACTCTTGGCCTAGGCTAAGGGAATTGAGTGACCTTGAGTCATTGGGTCTCATTGAATTGGTGATTTGAGAACCCTTGGTGGTCAATTTGATAACCATTGATACTAGCCTACTACTAAGTCAATTAGTAGCTAGGTTAGAACCTATGGATTGATGTTGATCAAGCCATTTGATATACTTCAAGCATAGAAGTAAACTTGATGAGCTTGGTTCCTCATAATTGTCAATATTTGGGTTGTAGACAAGGATGGTGATCTCAATTACCTATGTCTAGCCAAGAGTTCTTTTCCTTTATTTTATTAGTTCTTATCATTTACTTTCTTGTTGGTTACTTTTCTTGCCAAACTATAAAATCAAACCCCCCTTTCATCTTTATAGCCAATAATTGAGCACTTCATTACAATTCCTTGTGAGACGACCCGGAGTTTAAATACTTCAGTTAATTCTTATTGGGGTTTGTACTTGTGACAAACCCAAATTTAATTTGATTTGAGGATTGACTATTGGTTTGGGATATACTAACAACTGAATTATTTTGTGGAATTCCGAACCGGTATAAATCCTGCCATCACGCGTCGACGTTGGTCACGTGTATGCGTGACCGAGCTTGTGCTACTCGCACGAAGGCAGCCTTCCATGCACACAACTCTCTGTTTGCATTGGGGTGTGTGCCAAAATAGCATATGACGCGTGCGCGTCAGGCACGCGCACGCGTGGAAGTGTACATTTTGAAAGTGATGTGCACGCGTCAACGACGCGTATGCGTGATGCAATTTGTGCCTCGGGCACAGTGCCAGCATCAAGCCAGCCCAGCTTTCAGCCAATACACCTTTTACGTCGAATTCACAGGGTCACGTGTGCACATCATTGATGCGTACGCGTGAAGTGCCAAAATCCCAAGTGACGCGTACGCGTGGAGTACGCGTACGCGTGACGATGCTTATGCAATTGGCACACTTTCTGCACTGCTCCCACGCAACTTTCTGCCACTCTTTTTTTTTATGCAGTATGCAGAATGCAAAATGCAGATGCTGATGCAGACATCATGAATGAACACTAAGAAAAATAGAATAAAATAAAACTAAGAATAAAACAAAACAAAATAAAACTAAGAATAAAAATATAATAAAATAAAACTAAGGATAAAAATAGAAGATAATACCATGGTGGGTTGTCTTCCACCTAGAACTTTTAGTTAAAGTCCTTAAGTTGGACATTTGGTGAGCTCCTTGTCATGGTGGCTTGTGCTTGTACTGATCCTTGAATCCCCACCAATGTTTGTAATTCCAATGGCCTCCGGGATCCCAAACTAGGCGCATACAGCCATCAAGCAATCTAAAGTAAGTGACAAGGCCCCAAAAGTGTTGATTGTTGGAATGAATTCCGGGGTTCCAAATCTTGCTTTTGCACCCGTCTTCTTGTTGACCATCTTTGTTCCAACCAGGTGGTAAGCAATCCGAATTCTCACTGAGGCATCCAAACAGCTTCCTAGACCCATACAATTTAGTATTCCTCCAACCATGATAATTCAGTCGTGAGCTTCCTACCACAATGAATCTAGGATTGTGTTGCCAACCACTAACCATCTCCCTCTTACTCTTAAAGCCACAAATATTAGAGATGAGAGATTTACCCACTTGAATAAAGGGATGGATGGTGATGGCTTTGGGGGAGAAGTCTCCAACAACCTTGGCAAGGTGATTTCCAGCTCCATTCCCTTGGGCTCTTCTTTGACAACTTCCACCTCTTTGCAAGCTTCTTCCATATCAACCTCTTCCTCTTGGTAGCTTTCTTCTAATTCGATCTCTTCTTCATTATTCACCAAGGGCATGGGAGGTTGTGCTTCTTCTTCTTTAATCTCCATGTCAAGTCCAATGAGAGAGGATTCAATTGTAGATAAGAATTCATCAATGATTGAATCCATTTCTTGATCAACCTCTTCAAAGTCTTCAACCATGATATGCCTTGGAGGTTGTACACCTTCCTCAACATCAATTTCAAGCTTCTTGGAGGGAGGTTCTATGACTGGAGGTTCCCATGAAGGTTCCGCATCTCCTAAATCTTCAACCACTTCTTCCTCTTTAGCTATTATGGCATCCTCCACTTGTTCCAATACAACGTCATGCTCCTTACGGTCCACCAGAGTTTCTAGCGTCTCATTGATGTTGTGTTCTTCATTAGATTCTCCACATGAAGCCATGGGAGTTCCTTGAGTGTCTGAACGTCGGGAAGATATTGATTTATCGCTTGCTCCAATTGATGAAGGGTTGCATGAAATTGATCCACTGTTTCCTTGAGACGATCCTGTGATTCTTGTTCTGCTTGGATTGCATGATTAGGATCATATGACTCTTGAGTTGGTGGATATGGACATGGTGCATATGGAAGTGGTGGTTCTTGGGAGTAATTGGATTGGACTTGGGGTGGTTCTAAATAAGGTTCATATGGCTCATAGGGTGGTTGATTTGGTGGATAAGGGTTAGGGTCATATGGGGGTGTTTGGTGGTAAGGGGCTTGTGAGTTTGGTGGTTCAAAGGTATGTTGTGGAGGTGGTTCATAAGCATAGGGTGCGGCTTGTTGGTGACTACAAGGAGGTCCACCATATCTATCATCTTGGTACGCACCTCGGAATGGCTCTTGACCATAGTAATTTGGTGGAGGTTGGTTGTCACGAAAAGGTCCACCATAACTATTTTCTTGGTATGCATCATAGAATGGTTGTTGGTTATAGCGCATTGGAGGGGGTTGTTGCCAAGAGGGTTGATCAAATCCTTGTGGCTCCTCCCGTCTTTGATTCTTCCAACCTTGATGCATGTTCTCATTATAGCTTCCATTTCTTACAACAACATTGGAACCAAACTTGAAACCAGAGGGTGAGAATTCATAGTAGCAAAAGAAATAAAAACTAATAAAAATTAATGAAAATAAACTCCTAAAACTAGAAACACTAACAAAGAAACGAAAAATCAAATATTTACAATAACCAATAATAAGGCATATGTTTGCAATTCCCCAGCAACGGCGCCATTTTTGACGAACGGATTTCTGCCAGTAAAGAAATTTACAAATATAATCGCGTTGTAAGTATAGTTTCTAAACCAACAGAGAATCCTTTCGTACAAAAGTTTGGTTGTCACAAGTAACAAAACCCAATAAAATTTATAACCGAAGTATTTAAACCTCGGGTCGTCTCTCAAGGAATTGCAGGGAGGTGTATTTATTATTGGTTATGGAAAGGTATATTTTGGGGATTTTTGTATAAGATAAAAAGCAATAATAGTAAATGGCAATGGAAACAAACTAACTATAAAAACTCTTGGCAAGGTATGAGAACTGGAAATCCCATCCCAGTTATCCTTATCAGGTGTGATGAGAATTGTTTATTGCTCCCACTTAGTTAACCCTTACTAAATAAAGGAAAGTCAAGTGGACCAATCAACTTGATTCCTCAAGTCCTAGTCAACTTCTATGGAAAGACTAGCTTTAGAGGGATCCAAATCAATCAGCAAATTCTAATTTTCAATCAACAGCTGAGTTTGACAACTCAAGTGTCACCAATTACTCAACCAAAGCCAAAAGGAGAAAAATCTAAATTATTTATATCATAAATAGATGAAAGCAATCACAAATCTGAAATACCTCAAATTATATTAAATAAAGATATCAATTCTAACATGGGAAAGTTCATAAATCCAATTGGGAAAGTAAATAAATCAAGTGATAAAGTAAATGAGAGTAGAAGAGAGATTAAATTTAAGGAACATTGAACCTGGAATGAAGAATAAGAAATCCTAATCCCAAAAGAAATCCTAAATCCTAAAACCTAAGAGAGAGGAGAGAGCCTCTCTCTCTAAAGACTACATCTAAAACCTAAAAATTGTGTTAATGAAAGTTATATTGATGAATGGATGGGTTCCCCCACTTTATAGCCTCTAATATGTGTTTTCTGGGCCAAAAACTAGATCAGAAACAGCCCAAAAATCGCTCCTAGCGATTTCTGATACGTCCAGCACGGTGCAAAGTCACGCGTGAGCGTCGTCCATGCGTGAGCGTGGATTGGATTTTTGCCAGGTCACGCGTGTGCGTGATCCATGCGTGCGTGTTGCCTGGCTTCGGAGCAGCTATGGCAAATTATATATTGTTGTGAAGCCCCGGATGTTAGCTTTTCAACGCAACTAAATCCATCTCATTTGGACCTCTGTAGCTCAAGTTATGGTCGATTTAGTACCAAGAGGTTAGGCTGGACAGCTTTAGCAGTTCCTTCAGTTTCTTGTATTCCTTCCACTTTTGCATGGTTCCTTTCCATCCTCCAAGCCATTCCTGCCCTGTAAACCCTGAAATCACTTAATAACAAAGCAACTCACTGAGGTGGGTTGCGACCTGCATCTTAAAAACAACAACAGAATATAGTATGAGAACCGAAAGTTCTCAGTATGGTAACAGTGCCCAGTGATGTAAGATATAAGACTCCTGGATGCCAGAGGCAATCCTGGAGCTTCATATCCATCATGAGATTCAAGCTTAAAACATAAGTAATTTAGAACCTCAACTTTAAAACCACAATGAAAAAGGGTAATCTAACTTAGTGGATTTCTAATCTAACAATTCTCCGCTGTCCCACAGCCTTCGCCAGCCTAACCACCATGCGATCCCATCGCCACCACCTTCTGAACCTCCTCAATCCCAATAGAATATATAGATAAATAACAATGCAAGTAAAGCACAAGTATAGCATGTATATGAAGAAATTCAAGTAGCAATTAATCATGTTATACAATTAAGCAAGCAATTTCAAGTCGGCAAAGCAAACAAACAAATAGAAGATGCACATGACGAATGCCTATCCTATTGACTGTGATATCACATCGTCGGTTCAACTGCTAACCCGACACACCTCCATGGAGATGTCGCCCTTCGGTCTCATAATGGAAACCCCCGAGATATCATGCCCGGATCACGGTCCAGGATGTCAGTGCTTTCACACTATAGTGATTCCGAAGGGATGCGAGCATGATACTCTTGCCACAGACCTCACATCTCAATGTAAGCAGGACTAACCACCAGAATCAGTCACTAAATCGGTTGCTAAATCTGTTGCTATTTCGGTAATTTCTTATAGTGATAACCCACTGCCGACGGTCGATCCTATCACACCATTGAGTATATCCCTCTCCCCGCTCCTACAATCGCTGTTACTGCTCAGTGTATTGTTGTTCTCTCTTCGAATATCCTACGCAAAAATTTGTTTCAAGATAATACAACTCATTACTAATTCAAAAGGTATAACACAAATTAAAAATCCATAAAGACCAACTTTGTAAAAGAAACATGTTTTACCCATATTTACAATGAGTTTCTACAAGTACGGTGCCCTAAGATGCCCTCACATAGAAAAGATAAAATGCCCTCGGAGGACTCAACGAACCGTTACATCTAGCCATCGCTGCCCTAATAGAGTCGTGCCGATCAGAAATAATACCTACCCCATCCCTCCTGATGACATTTCTCCGTAGATTGTTTAGGTAAAAAAGTCATGCATCCGCAGTCTCTCTTTCAACGATGGCAAAAGTAAGTGGCACGATATTTTGGTTTCCATCTTGAGACACAGCAACCAAAAGAACTCCTTTGTATTTATCATACAAATGTGTGCCATAAACCTACATGAGTGGTTTATAATGTCGGAATGCTCTAATGCATGGATGGAAGCTCCAAAATACTCAACGCATTATTTTGACGCCTTCCTCCACTTTAGATCCACGATATGCTGCTGTAGTATCTACCTGAACCATGAATCCTGGGTTCTGCGCACACATTGCCATACACCATGCAGGCAAACACTCATAGAAAACTTTCCAACCACCAAAGATTTTTGCAATTGACTTTTGCTTTGCCAACCAAACTTTACAATAACTTATTGTATAGTTGAATTTCGATTGAATATCTGCAATGACGAGTCGGACCTTCAAGGATGGGTCGACTTCTACTAGAGGCCTGATAGCATCTGCAATCGTGTCTGAATCCAGTTTTGAATGGTCTTGAGAAATCGTTTCCATAGTACACGTATGACTTCCATTATATCGTCTAATTTTCCAACAACAATTTTGTGGAATCAAACTAGCCCGAATCAGCCAATCACAACCTCTACTATACTACAGGCACTTTGCATAAAACGTCAAAGGCTTAGACTCGTAGACCTTGTAATCGACCCCTTTAGAAAGGGTATACCTCCCAATTGCCATGACCACAGCCTCCTTATAACCAAATTTCATTAAACAAAGGGAATGCCTACAAATAAGGAATAACAATTTCATTGTTCTATAAAACAATATCTCCACTGCAAGAAAATGGAATATTTGTAACAAAAAAATTGTATCAAATTTAAAATTGTTACAAAAAGATGATTTTTTGTAATAATAATTGGTAATTGTTACAGAAGAATAACGTTTTGTAACAACCTGATTTTTTTTTATTACAAATTATGTTAGTTTTTGTAACGAACTGGTGTTTTGTTACAAAATATTATAATATTTTACAACAAAGAATAAAGTAGTTGCAAAAATTCGAAATATTTTGTAACAAAATATCTTTTTGTTTCAAAAACTCCAATTGTTTGGTAACAAAAAATTAATTTGTCACAAAATTCAACATTGTTTGTAACAAATTATTTGTTTGTCACAAAATATAAGTATATTTTATAACAAAAAAATGTATTTTAAACTGTTAAACACTTTAAGAGTAAAAAAAATTATTCATATAAAATTCGAAATATTTTGTAACAAAATATCTTTTTGTTTCAAAAACTCCAATTGTTTTATAACAAAAAATTAATTTGTCACAAAATTCAACATTATTTGTAACAAATTATTTGTTTATCACAAAATATAAATATATTTTATAACAAAAAATTTTGTTTTAAAATGTTAAATGAGAGTTAAAAAAATTATTTATATAATTCTTTTCAGAATAATTTTATTTTGTTTCAAAAATTAAAATTTTTTAAATATTGTTTATATTAATTAATTTTTAAAAATTATAGATATTATTTTATTTTTTTTTAAAATTAATGTATAATTTTTATTAATAATAAGATTTTTAATGTTAACTAAAAATTAATTTGTAAAACTTAAAAAAATTTAATCAAATTATAAATATAAACAATAATAATTAAATATAAAAGATAGAAAAAACTAAGAAACCAAAAGACAAAATGTAAAAAAAAAATGTAAAGCTGTAGAAAAAGAAAATCCCTAATTCATCACTCCTTTACTCTGAGGCTCTGAGCCTCACTCAACCCCGTCTCTACGCCTCCAACTCCACTGAGGGAGAAAAAGAAGAGAGGGGGAGGGATGGCGCTGCGGGATTTGCTACCATGTTGTCGCGTCCAGCTTGCCGTCATGCCTCACCATCGTCGCCGTCGTCGATAGGAGCATCAGGAGAGAGAGGGACGAACTCGTGAGGAAGAGAGAGGAGGTTACGCCGCGCAGTCGTCGGAGCCATCCTCGCGTCAGTCACCGCCGCTGTCGATGATGGAGCCGTCGACAAAGCCCGTGTCACCGTCATTCTTGCCAGCTTGCAAGAGAGAAGCACGATGGAGCTCCTCCGTTTCTGCTGCCCGGGTTCACTGAGAGAGAAGCTTGTGGATGGAGGAAGGCCGACGGAGAGAAGAATGCCATTGAGAGAAGGAAGACGCTGTTGTCATGCTTCACGGTCGCGGTGATAGAGCCTGCGTCGTCGTTCGCTCTATTTGGTTCTGTTTTGAGCTGCGTCGCCGTCTGGGTGGTCACTAATAACAACTGCTCCCTTTAGTGGTTGTGGTGGTGGTCTTCTTGTTTCGGCCGTTAGTTCAGTTGGTCAGCTTTCCAGGTGAGCTCCCTTCGACCCAGTTCTTTCAGACTTTCAGTGTATCTTAGGGTTTGAAATTAGAATTTTATGATAGTGGACTGGTGGTTGTTTTTGTTGTAGTAGTATTTGATATTTTAGAATTATTGCTGAACTTGAGCAAATTTTTTTGTTGCTGGATAACATCATTGAGTTGAATTTTATTGCTGGATAACATCACTGGGTTGATTTTAATACTTGAATAGTTGAATTTGTTATTGTGTTGCTTAAAAATTCACTTAGCTAAATCTTTTGTTGCTATAAATTTTTTTGTTCCTTTGCCAAGTATATTGATTTTTTTTGTTGAATGGAAAATTTAGGATGGGTGTATAGTTTCTGTGATGAGGATATTGATGCTTTGATTAGCATGTGCTTATGACTTTGGTTGGTAATGCAATAGGATTTTGAATTTGAGCAGATTGTTGATATTGGCAAAACTCTGCCGTTGTTCATGGAGCTTCAAACCTTAGGTGACAGGACTTGAAGAACCATGCTCTGCAAAGTGTCTTGTTTCCAATGTTGCAGGTCTCATTTAATTTGAGTTGAACCTTTATCATGAATTTTACATCTTTCATTTGGAAGTTCTACTCTTCATGATCTTTTATCATATTTTGTTTCTTTCCTTCTTTGGTTCCCTTTCTTCATGGCAGCTTCTTTCTGGAGCAACATTTTTAGGTGCTATCTTCTGCTTGATTGCATTCTGTTTTAGGAGCTTATCTGGTTTTATAGTACTCTTCTCTATTGGTGAAATGCTGATTTTTTCCACACAGGTAATGGTGCACGGAATCACAATCACACTTTTGCAATTCTGCACAACTAACCAGCAAGTGCACTGGGTCGTCCAAGTAATACCTTACGTGAGTAAGGGTCGATCCCACGGAGATTGTCGGCTTGAAGCAAGCTATGATTATTTTGTAATTTTTAGTAAGGAAATTAACAATAAAAATGATTTGGTTTATGAAGAGTAATTAACATTAAATAAATAATACTTGTTATGCAGTAATGGAGAACAGATTGAGGTTTTGGAGATGCTCTGTCTTCTGAATCTCTGCTTTCCTACTATCTTCTTCTTCACGCACGCATGTCTCCTTCCATGGCAAGCTGTATGTTTGTGGATCACCGTTGTCAATGGCTACTATCCGTCCTCTCAGTGAAAATGGTCCAAATGCGCTGCCACGGCACGGCTAATCATCTATCGGTTCTCACTCATGTTGGAATAGAATCCACTGATTCTTTTGCGTCTGTCACTACACCCAACACTCGCGAGTTTGAAGCTCGTCACAGTCATCCCTTCCCAGATCCTACTCAGAATACCACAGACAAGGTTTAGACTTTCCGGATCTCAGGAATGGCTGCCAATAATTCTAGCCTATACCACGAAGACTCTGATCATGAACCAGGAGGCTAAGAGATACATACTAATCTAAGGTAGAACGGAAGTGATTGTCAGGCACGCGTTCATAGGTTGAGAATGGTAATGACTGTCACGTATCATCACATTCATCACGATTAAGTACGAGCGGGTATCTTAGAACAGAAACAAGCGTGATTGAATAGAAAACAGAAGTAATTGCATTAATTCATCGAGACACAGCAGAGCTCCTCATCCCCAATCATGGGGTTTAGAGACTCATGCCGTCAGAAATATAATGTAAAGTGTAGAAATTTCATCAGGTACATAGTAAGTCTCTAAAAGTTGTTTTTATACTAAACTAGTAGCTAGGGTTACAGAAAATAAGTAACTAAGTACAGATAGTGCAGAAATCCACTTTCGGGACCCACTTGGTGTGTGCTTGGGCTGAGCATTGAGCCTTACATGTGTAGAGGCTTCTCTTGGTGTTAAACGCCAAGTTGCTGCCTGTTTCTGGCGTTTAACTCCAGTTTTTATGCCAGTTCTGAAGTTTAACGCCAGAATAGGGTAAAGACTTGGCGTTAAATGCCAATTTGCATCGTCGAAACTCGGGCAAAGTATGGACTATTATATATTGTTGGAAAGACCTGAATGTCTACTTTTCAACGCAATTGAGAGCACGCCAATTGGGCTTCTATAGCTCCAGAAAATCCATTTCGAGTGCAGGAAGGTCAGAATCCAACAGCATCTGCAGTCCTTTTTCAGCCTCTGAATCAGATTTTTGCTCAGGTCCCTCAATTTCAGCCAGAAAATACCTGAAATCACAGAAAAACACACAAACTCATAGTAAAGTCTAGAAATGTGAATTTTGCATAAAAACTAATAAAAACATAGTAAAAACTAACTAAATCATACTAAAAACTACCTAAAAATAATGCCAAAAAGCGTATAAATTATCCGCTCCTCACAACACCAAACTTAAATTGTTGCTTGTCCCCAAGCAACTGAAAATCAAATAGGATAAAAAGAAGAGAATATACTATAAATTCTAAAATATCAATGAAACTTAGCTCTAATTAGATGAGCAGGACTAGTAGCCTTTTGCCTCTGAATAGTTTTGGCATCTCACTTTATCCTTTGAAGTTCAGAATGGTTGGCATCTATAGGAACTCAGAATTCAGATAGTGTTATTGATTCTCCTAGTTCAGTATGTTGATTCTTGAACATAGCTACTTTATGAATCTTGGCCGTGGCCCTAAGCACTTTGTTTTCCAGTATTACCACCGGATACATAAATGCCACAGACACATAACTGGGTGAACCTTTTCAGATTGTGACTCAGCTTTGCTAGAGTCCCCAATTAGAGGTGTCCAGGGTTCTTAAGCACACTCTTTTTGCTTTGGATCACGACTTTAACTGCTCAATATCAAGCTTTTCACTTAACACCTTCACGCCACAAGCACATGGTTAGGGACAGCTTGGTTTAGCGGCTTAGGCTAGGATTTTATTCCTTTGGGGCCTCCTATCCATTAATGCTCAAAGCCTTGGATCCTTTTTATTACCCTTGCCTTTTGGTTTAAAGGGTTACTGCCTTTTTTTTTCTCTTGCCTTTTAGTTTAAAGAGCTATTGGCTTTTTCTGCTTGCTTTTTCTTTTTCTTTCTTTTTTTTATTTTCGCCATTTTTCTTTCTTTTTTTTATTTTTTTTCGCAAGCCTTTTGTTCTTCACTGTTTTTTTTTGCTTCAAGAATCAATTTTATGATTTTTCAGATTATCAATAACATTTCTCCTTTTTCATTATTCTTTCAAGAGCTAACAATTTTAACATTCATAAACAACAAATTCAAAAATATGCACTGTTAAAGCATTCATTCAGAAAACAAAAAATATTGCTACCACATCAAAATAATTAAACTAATTTCAAAGATGAATTCGAAATTCATATACTTCTTGTTTTTTTGCTTTTAGAACATTTTTCATTTAAGAAAGGTGATGGATTCATAGGACATTCATAGCTTTAAGGCATAGACACTAGACCCTAATGATCATGTAATAAGGACACAAACATAAATAAACATAAATCATAGAGAACGAAAACAGAAAAATAAATAGACAAGGAGATTATGAAACGGGTCCACCTTAGTGAGGGTGGCGTCTTCTTCCTCTTGAAGAACCAATGGTGCTCTTAAACTCATGTATGTCTCTTCCTTGTCTTTGTTGCTCCTCCCTCATAGCTCTTTGATCTGCAGTCAAATGCTCTACCACTGAACTATGGACCCTTAAGATGAACCTCTCCATCTCTCATGACTCGGAGGTGGAAGTGACTGCCTTCCTTTTCCTCTTTCTAGAGGTTTCTCCGGCCTTTGGTGCCACAAATGGTTATGGAAATTTGTCCACACCAAACTTAAAAGGTTTGCTCATCCTTGAGCAAAAGAAGAAAGAAGGGAATAGAAGGAGAAGTGGAGGAGATTGAGGTGTGTGAATGGGTGCGTCTGGGAGGGGAATGGTTAGAATTTGAATGGTGAGATAGGTGGGGATCCTGGGGGTCCACAGATCCTGAGGGGTCAAGGACTTCTCATCCCTGCTCCATTTAGGCGTGCAAAATGCCCTTAGAGTGCAATTCTGGTGTTAAACGCCAGGTTGCAGCCTGTTTCTGGCGTTTAACGCCAACTTTTCTTCCCTTTCTGGCGTTTAATGCCAACTTGGTGCTCTGTTCTGGCGTTAAACGCCAGCTTGTTGCTTCTTTCTGGCGTTAAACACCCAGAATGGTTCCAGGCTGGGTGTTTAACGCCCATTCTGTTACACTTACTGGTGTTTAAATGCCAGTAAATCTGTCCCCCAAGGTGTGCTATTTTTTATGCTGTTTTTGATTCTGCTTTAATTCTGCAGCTGTTTTTATGACTCCACATGATCATCAACCTAAAGAAAACATAAAATAACAATGGAAAATGAAATGAAAAAGTAAATAACATAGATAAATAAGATTGGGTTGCCTCTCCATAAGCGCTTCTTTACAGTCAATAGCTTGACATTATTGAGCCTTATAGTTTGCAATGTCTGCAAACCATGGAGCTTCCTGAATAGCAAATAATTGCTCATCTGGAAAGGTTTCAGAGATCTCAGTAGGAGGGAGAGATGCTCCTGCTACTGGTTCTATCCGGGACAGGTGATCGGCTACTTGATTCTCTGTCCCTTTTCTATCTCTTATTTATATATCAAACTCTTGCAGAAGCAACACCCATCTTATGAGTCTGGGTTTTGAATCTTGCTTTGTGAGGAGATATTTTAGAGCGGCATGGTCAGTGTACACAATCACTTCTGATCCTACTAAGTAAGATCTAAACTTGTCAATGGCATAAACCACTACAAGCAATTCCTTTTCTGTGGTTGTGTAATTTTTCTGCGCATCATTTAAAACACGACTAGCATAGTAAATGACGTGCACCAGCTTGCCATGCCTCTGTCCCAATACTGCACCAATAGCATGGTCACTGGCATCACACATTATTCGAATGGTAATGTCCAGTCTGGTGTAGAAATGACAGGTGCTGTGACCAACTTAGCCTTCAGAGTCTCAAAGGCCTGCAAACACCCTGTGTCAAAGACAAATGATGTGTCAGCAGCTAGCAGATTACTCAGAGGTTTTACGATTTTTGAAAAATCCTTTATAAACCTCCTGTAGAATCCTGCATGCCCCAGAAAGCTTCTGATTACCTTAACATTGGCAGGTGATGGTAATTTTTCAATTACCTCTACTTTAGCTTGATCCACCTCTATTCCTTTGTTTGAAATTTTATGCTCAAGGACAATTCCGTCAGTCACCATAAAGTGACATTTTTCCCAGTTTAAAACTAGGTTGGTCTCTTAGCATCTTTTTAGAACAAGTGCTAAATGGTCAAGGCATGAGCTAAATGAGTCTCCAAATACTGAAAAGTCATCCATAAAGACTTCCAGAAATTTCTCTACCATATCAGAGAAGATAGAGAGCATGCACCTCTTAAAGGTCGCAGGTGCATTGCACAGACCAAAAGGCATCCTTCTGTAGGCAAACACTCCAGAAGGACATGTGAATGCTGTTTTCTCTTTGTCCTGAAGATCTACTGCAATTTGATTGTAACCTGAATAGCCATCCAAAAAACAGTAGTATTCATGACCTACTAGTCTTTCTAGCATCTGGTCTATGAATGGTAAAGGAAAGTGATCCTTCCTGGTGGCTGTATTGAGCCTTCTGTAATCAATACACATACGCCACCCTGTAATTGTTCTTGTAGGAACCAATTCATTCTTTTCATTATGAACCACTGTCATGCCTCCCTTTTTGGGGATAACTTGGACAGGGCTCTCCCAGGGCTGTCAGAAATAGGATAAATAATCCCAGCCTCCAGTAATTTAGTGACCTCTTTCTGCACTACCTCCTTCATGGCTGGATTTAGCCGCCTCTGTGGTTGAACCACTGGCTTAGCATTATCCTCCAATAGGATCTTGTGCATGCATCTGGTTGGGCTAATTCCCTTAAGATCACTTATGGACCACCCAAAGCTGTTTTGTGTGTCCTGAGCACCTGAATTAGTGCTTTCTCTTCCTGTGGCTCTAAAGCAGAGCTTATGATTACAGGAAAGGTGTCAACTTCTCCCAGAAATACATATTTCAGGGATGGTGGTAGTGGTTTGAGCTTGGGTTTAGGAGGTTTCTCCTCTTCCTGAGGAGTTTTCAGAGGTTCTTTTGTTTCCTCTGGTTCCTCCAGATCAGGCTGAACATCTTTAAAAATGTCCTCTAGCTCTGATTCGAGACTCTCAGTTATATTAACCTCTTCCACCAGAGAGTCAATAATATCAACGCTCATGCAGTCGTTTAGTGTGTCTGGATGCTGCATAGCTTTGACAACATTCAACTTAAACTCATCCTCATTGACTCTCAAGGTCACTTCCCCTTTTTGGACATCAATGAGGGTTCGTCCAGTTGCTAGGAAAGGTCTTCCTAGAATGAAAGTTGCACTCTTGTGCTCTTCTATTTCCAGCGCTACAAAGTCAGTGGGAAAGGCAAATGGCCCAACTGTGACAATCATGTCCTCAATTATGCCTAATGGGTATTTAATGGAGCCATTAGCAAGTTGAAGATAGATCTTGGTTGGTTTGACCTCTTCAGTTAAGCCAAGCTTTCTGATAGTGGATGCAGGGATTAGGTTGATACTTGCCCTAAGATCACATAGAGCTGTCTTGGTACAAGTACCCTCTAATGTGCATGGTATCATAAAGCTCCCAGGATCCTTAAGCTTTTCTGGTAAGCTCTTTAAAATAACTGCACTGCACTCTTCAGTGAGGAAGACTTTTTCAGTTTCCCTCCAATCCTTCTTATGACTTAAGATCTCTTTCATGAACTTAGCATAAGAAGGTATTTGCTCAAGTGCCTCTGCAAACGGAATCTTTATTTCAAGAGTCCTGAGATAGTCTGTAAAGCGGGCAAATTGTTTATCCTGTTCCGCTTGGTGGAGTTTCTGAGGATAAGGCATTTTGGCTTTATATTCTTCAACCTTAGTTGCTGCAGATTTATTTCCAACAGAGGCAGGTTGAGAAGCCTTCTTGAGGGAGTTATTATCAGCACTTGCAGGTGTCTGATCCCTCACTAGCGTTTGAACGCCAGAACTGGACATGGATTGGGCGTTTAACGCCAGATTCCTACCCTTTTCTGGCGTTTGAACGCCAGAACTAGACATGGATTGGGCGTTTAACGCCAGTTCTTCACCCTTTTCTGACGTTTGAAAGCCAGATTTATTCCTCTCTGGGCTCTTACTGTCCTCAGAGGGATTTCGGGTAGCAGGTTGCTCATCCTCTGTCAGCTGTTCTTTTCTTGGCTTTCTGCTGCTTTGAGTTGAGGTATTTAATGCTTTTCCACTTCTTAATTGAACTGCTTGGCACTCCTCTGTTATCTATTTTGATAACTGCTATTTTGTCTGATTCAGTTGTGATTCCATATCCTTGTTAGCATTTTTGGTTTCTTGTAGCATCTCCTTAATTTCTGTTAACTGCCTTGTTATAGAAGATAGTTGCTGATTGAGTTCAGCAACTTGTTCTTGAGGACTAAAGTCAGTAGATACTGCCTTATCTTAGCTTGATCTTTTACAGCAAATGGAAACAGTAATAATCTGTAGACATCCTGATCTACTTTCTTGTCACGTACTGTGTCAGCAATTTGCAAGAACTATGCCAGAAACTCAGTAGGTTCTTCCTGTGGAAGACCGGAATACTGGCAGTTTTGCTACACCATGACAATGAGCTGAGGATTTAGCTCAAAACTGCTTGCTTTGATGGGAGGTATACAGATACTAATCCAATATGCAACAGTAGTGGGATTAGCATATGACCCCAAAGTGCTTCTGGACTGTTCATTTCCACTTAGATCCATGATTGAGAAAGGGAGATGATGTGGATTGTAAAATAAAAAAAAATTAATTTTTCAAATTTTTTTTTGAATACCGAAAATTAAACGGAAAATAAAATAAAATAAAATAATAAAAAAATTAACTATAATTTTGAAAATTAGAAAAATAGATAAAAAGAAAATTGAAAATTAAAATAAGTAATTAATTAAAAAGATTTGAAAAAGGTATGATTTTAAAATTTGAGATTGGAAAAGATAAGATAAGATTTTGAAAAAGATATGATTTTAAAAATTTTGACCAAATCAACCTAATGAATTCGAAAATTATGAGCAATTAAAGGAAAGGATATTTTTTTTATTATTTTTGAATTTTATGAGGAAAGAGAAGAATACACAAAAGATACAAGACTTAAAATTTTTAGATCTAATGCTCCTTGTTTTTCGAAAATTTTGGAGGAAAAACACCAAGGAACACCAAACTTAAAAATTTTAAGATCAAAATATAAAGAAGACTCAAGAACACCTTGAAGACTCACAAGAACAACAAGAATAAAATTCAAAGACTCACGAACATAAAAAGAACACCAAACTTAAAACTTTTAGAAAACTAAAAATAAATTTTCAAAAATTAAAGAAAAATAACAAGAGAACACCAAACTTAAAAGTTTGACACAAGATTTAATCAAAGAAAAATTATTTTTGAAAAATTTTTAAAAGAAAGATACCCAATTACCAAGAACATAAGCACAACGCTCTAGCCAACTGAGCTATAAATTTAACGTGTTTTAAAAAGGTATTTAATGTATATAAATTTTTTTTGAATATTGATAATTTGAAAACGCACAAGAAAAACAAGAAAAGACACAGAACAGGAAAAACTAAAGATCAAATAAGTAAAATAGCAAGAACAACTTGAAGATCAAGAAAGAACAATGAATACAAATTCGAAAATTTAAAGGAAAATAAAAACATGCAATTGACACCAAACTTAAAATATGAATCTAAACTCAAACAGAAGACTCAAAGAAAAATTAAAATTTAATAAAGAAAAATAGTATTTTTGAAAGGAAAATAGCAGATGCAATTCTAGTGACTCTAAACCAACAAAAATAAATTATTCCTAATCTAAGCAACAAAATAAACCGTCAGTTGTCCAAACTCGAACAATCCCCAGCAACGGCGCCAAAAACTTGGTGCACGAAATCACAATCACACTTTTGCAATTCCGCACAACTAACCAGCAAGTGTACTGAGTCATCCAAGTAATACCTTCCGTGAGTAAAGGTCGATCCCACGAAGATTGTCGGCTTGAAGCAAGCTATGATTATTTTGTAATTCTTAGTCAGGAAATTAATAATAAAAATGATTGGGTTTATGAAGAGTAATTAACATAAAATAAATAATACTTGTTATGCAGTAATGGAGAACAGATTGAGATTTTGGAGATGCTCTGTCTTCTGAATCTCTGCTTTCCTACTGTCTTCTTCTTCACGCACGCAGGTCTCCTTCCATGGCAAGCTGTATGTTGGTGGATCACCGTTGTCAATGGCTACCATCTGTCCTCTCAGTGAAAATAGTCCAAATGCGCTGTCACCGCACGGCTAATCATCTGTTGGTTCTCACTCATGTTGGAATAGAATCCGTTGATTCTTTTGCGTTTGTCACTACGCCCAACACTCACGAGTTTGAAGCTCGTCACATTCATCCCTTCCCAGATCCTACTCGGAATACCACAGACAAGGTTTAGACTTTCCGGATCTCAGGAATGGCCGCCAATAATTCTAGCCTATACCACGAAGACTCTGATCATGAACCAGGAAGCTAAGAGATACACACTCAATCTAAGGTAGAACGGAAGTGGTTGTCAGGCATGCGTTCATAGGTTGAGAATGGTGATGAGTGTCATGGATCATCACATTCATCACGGTTAAGTACGAGCGGGTATCTTAGAACAGAAACAAGTGTGATTGAATAGAAAACAGAAGTAATTGCATTAATTCATCGAGACACAGCAGAGCTCCTCACCCCCAATCATGGGGTTTAGAGACTCATTCCGTCAAAAATACAATGTAAAGTGTAGAAATGTCATCAGGTACATAGTAAGTCTCTAAAAGTTGTTTTTATACTAAACTAGTAGCCAGGGTTACAGAAAATAAGTAACTAAGTGCAAATAGTGCAGAAATCCACTTCCGGAGCCCACTTGGTGTGTGCTTAGGCTGAGCATTGAGCCTTACACGTGTAGAGGCTTCTCTTGGAGTTAAACGCTAAGTTGCTGCCTGTTTCTGGCGTTTAACTCCAGTTTTTATGCCAGTTCTGGCGTTTAACGCCAGAATAGGGTAAAGACTTGGCGTTAAACACTAATTTGCGTCGTCAAAACTCGGGCAAAGTATGGACTATTATATATTGTTGAAAAGCCCTGGATGTCTAATTTCCAACGCAATTAAGAGTGCGCCAATTGGGCTTCTGTGGCTCCAGAAAATCCATTTCGAGTGCATGGAGGTCAGAATCCAACAGCATCTACAGTCCTTTTTCAGCCTCTGAATCAGATTTTTGCTCAAGTCCCTCAATTTCAGCCAGAAAATACCTGAAATCACATAAAAATATACAAACTCATAGTAAAGTCCAGAAATATGAATTTTGCATAAAAACTAATAAAAGCATAGTAAAAAATAACTAAATCATACTAAAAAATACCTAAAAACAATGCCAAAAAGCGTATAAATTATCCGCTCATCAGGTAACATTATGAGCCACTTGAAGGGTTTTTCTTTTTCTTTTGGGTCAACCTACCATTTTACTTGCATAATAATTGCAATCAATTACTTTATATTGGACTGGCTGTTCTAGATTCAGATGGTTGGTATTTCATCTTCTTGCATGTTACTGCATGTTCATAAGAACCTGATAATGATATATAACATAAAACTCTAGTCTTAAATTTGTGTCCCTTTTTGTAGGCTCCTGTAAATTATGTTTCTCTTCATTGTGTAAAACCAATTTTGAGGGCGCTGTCCATGGCAATATCTACAGTTTCAATCCATATCTTTGGTGATGTGCCTTCCTCACCACTTGTTGGCATCCTGCAGGTTACACCTTATTTTTCCTGATATTGTTGGCATCCTGCAGGTTACTTTTAGTTACACTTCACTTAGCCAAACTGTTCTCTCTTTCTCATCTCTCCCTTTGATGTAAAAGGGTTTCACATCTTAGTTTGGTTAGGCAACTTTCAACATCCCTCTTGAATTAACATATATGGAAAAGAAGTTGACAAAACTAGTAACAAGTACTGTGCTGCCTTACGTTTTACATTTTGATGCATCCATACTCATGATTTACTGACCTGCTGGCTGTTCCAGCCTTTTGCCTGTATTTGTTCCTATTTTAACATTTGTTTTTATTCTAAGCAAAACAGTTTTCCTGCACAGGATCATATTAATGACTGGAGGAAAACAACACTTTGTTTAACATCCATTTTCTTTCTTGCTGCTATAATATGGTTCATAGGTAAGTGACATACCACCATGCAGCTTTGGTATTATATTAGCTGTTCTTAATTTTTAAACCAGATATGCATTAGAATTAATTATTTTTTAAGAATGTGCCTGTAAACTAAAATTTCAGAACACGTATTGAAGAAAACAAGCGGGCTATTTCTTTGCAAAATTGTGCTCAATTTCATATGTGGCAATTCCGCCAAGATCTCTTCGTTAGTTGGGGGAAGAATCCGC
This sequence comes from Arachis ipaensis, assembly GCF_000816755.2. NCBI lineage: Eukaryota > Viridiplantae > Streptophyta > Magnoliopsida > Fabales > Fabaceae > Arachis > Arachis ipaensis. Next base: position 85,266,748 of record NC_029788.2, on the reverse strand, counting down.
ACAAATCGGGTTTTTTGAGGTGTTTTAACCGAAATGCATCAATCTGCAATATTAGTACCCGCTTTACAATCTCATTGGTTAATGATGGCCGATAACAGCGGAGCCCGCCAATTGATGTGTATTCGAATCATAGGAGCAGGTAATCGACGATATGCTTCTATTGGTTGGTTAATCCGATCTGTTCATCGATGGTCGGCAAGTATGATGGTTTTAATGATGATCCTGCATGTATTTCGTGTGTATCTTACCGGAGGTTGCTAGATGTTACGCATGGGTTTCAAATGCTAATAGACCCTAAAGGTACTCATAAAATTGCTTATGATTTTAATATATTTTCCTAGATGATTCCTATATTAGTAGTATAGTTTAATTTGTATATGGATCTATTTATCACATTTTACTTGTGTCATGGTTGAGAAATGACAAATGTCCTATTATTTGGTTTGATAAATTTGGTTGTGTATTGGCTGAGAAATAAGTTGCGAATTGGTTGTTTTTGTTGGAACCGTAGACGGTGGAAATATCCAAGTTTTAGGGGAGGTTCTGCCGAAATTTTTCTAAACATTTTGGATAAAACTTAATGGAAAAAATTATAATTAGTGTTATATCTTGTTTCTAATTTTTTGTTTTGGTTTTTCTTATTTACAAAAGTGTTGAAATGGTGACCACATGCTACCTTGAGGGCTCAAGAATATTTTGATTCATAGAGACACTAATCTATGCTAGAACTTTTAACTTTTTGTTGAACTTATGCAAGACATATAACTTGTAGAACTAATCAATGTACTCACTAATGTTATTTTGTTTTAAAACAATTTTAGCTAAATGAGGCATGTTTGAATTATGTATGTTTTTGCATATTATATAAATGTAGACTTGCTTATTAAAATAGTTAATATATTAGTTAATTTAAAAAATAATTTAGTAAATTATGCATGCAATTTGTATTAAAAAAATTGTTACAAAATAATTATTTTGCTTTTGTAACTAAAGAAAAAAAAAACATTACAAAATCAAGTTACATTTTGTAACAAAATTTAATGATAGGAAAAAATAGATTGTCACCAAAAATACCTTGAAGATCAAAATTTGTTACCACTTTTGTAACGACTTCTGATTTTTTGTATCAGAAAAATTTGTTACAAAATATCACTTTGAATTGTAACAGTTCCATTTTTTGTTACAAAAACTTTTTGTAACGGGACATACTGGCAAGGGCCCCTTTTTTTGTTACAAAATTCTTTTGTTTCAAAATTTTGATTTTTTGTAACAATTTTTTTTGTTACAAATATTGCTTTTTCTTATAGTACTCACAGCGTTTAACATCTTAACTCAAAATAAAATTAAAATATCACTGGCCTATAGGCAGTTTGTTTCATGCAGTTACAATATCAAGCAAAATAATGAAACTTATTTGTTATTTTTTTCAGTGTAAAAGAATTTTAATATCAACTACTGTAGCTACATGCGAAATCTTGAGATAATCAACATTCTTTAAAAATAAAATTAAAATTTTACCAACATTCTTTACAAAATGATAAAGTCACATACTTGGGTTTGCAAACTCAACAAATTCTGGTGCAGCATAGTGTCGAGGTCCAGAGCACACATGAAAGAACTCTCATTCAGGACAACTCTCGTTCCCTTCGTCACTTCCTCCCAACATGTCATTGTTGGCTAAGAACTCTTCTTCACTATCACTATTGTTTTCTTCCTAGTCTATATTGTCTCCTTCACTTAGCAATGATTCATCTCCTTTGTGGGTATTATCCAATTACTTGAACTCAACATTCAACTCCAAGATTGGCACATGAGCTTGATTCTGTCTATAAATTATTAATATCTCTAGTATAGTGGCTTCATCAATCACATTTATCGATTGAAATTGTATCACACCACCGAAAAATAACATCGATTGCCTTTATAAAATATTACTAATTCTTTTTGAAATATCTCCGTGTAAATGTTGGCATAATCTATTTTTTCACTCTTCAAATAATAACGTGCAAGAAATAGTAAAAGAAATTAGATTTCAACAAATAAATTTTACACCCTCAGTTCTATATGATATAACTTTACGATCAAAATATACCAATACACTCACATTAGCTTCCTTATTCTTACAACAAAAACTAAAAAAAATTGTGACACACTACAAACATTTTGAAAAAAGGGATAGAAATGAAAATTTTGTTAAGAGAAGAGTGAAAATGAATCTGAATATAAAGAGAGGAGTGAAAGTGAACTCATTTGCAAATTCGGTTAACTCTTTTATATAGGAGAGTAGATATTAATATTTTAATTGTTAATTTAATAAAATAATTAAATTTTTTTAAAATTAATATTAAAATATTAATATTTTACAAGATAAAATAATATTCCTCCACTCAACGAACTGACAAAAATATTGTCAAAAATTTTTTCGCTGTGAACAATTTGATTTATTTTAAAAAATAAAATAAAAAAGTTTGTCGCATGGTGTGAGATGGCTGATAGGCCCTTTTTCGAATTACTTCCTCGCACAGTGCGAGATATGAAAGAAACAAATTTTAAAAAAAATTAAATTTAAACAGTTTTCGTATAGTGGGAGAAACATAAGGCCCACAACATCCCAGAATAATACCTCACAGTTTCATCTTGGGGCATATATAGAATATTATTTCCATATTAAAATTTTTTAACCAAATAATGACTAGCACGTAAAACTGTTAAAAAAAATTGACTAATTGACTAATTGTTGACTATATAAAATTTAACGACAACAGTAATATTAAAATT
>NC_029788.2:85258979-85263565 GCF_000816755.2 Arachis ipaensis | reverse complement strand
ATCAATAATATTAAAGATAAAATTAAAATAAATTAAATATTAATAAATTTTTAAAAAATATTAAAAACAATAAATTTTATCCTGAATAAAATCTAGTCATTATAGCCCTACAAAATCACAAATAAAACCGTTCTAACGAGTTCTACGAATTTTTTGGAAAAATTATCAAAATAAAAAAAGATTGTCTGAAAATATACTAATATAACAGCTTTTAGGTTCCCATGGCTATACTTTCAATTGCTTGAGGAATGAATTCTATTTCTACCCCTTTTGGGAATATCTCGTAAAACAATCACATCCCAGGAACGAGGACCACCACGGCACCGCACCACTATTAAATGTTGTGTATACCATTGAAATACTCCAAAATAAATAATAAGTTCGACTACTTCTTTTAGAAATCAACAGGGTTGAAAGCGAAACTAGTCATTAGGCACTTAACGAAATTATTTAATGAACAGTTCATCTGCAACATCCTTAATGTTTCACACGTCTATAAATTCTTGAGAATTTGTATAGAGATGTCGTACCACTTTTGTTCATTGACTCATTTCCAATAACTACAAGTAAATCAAATTACTTTTTAGAAAACACTCAAATTAATCCCGAAAGAATTTCAAATCGAAAAACACTCATTATTCTCATTTGCGATCAAATTTTTAATATATATGATGAATAAATAAATCGGTAATAAAGTTTATTATAACACAATTAAAGATTAAAAATAACACTTTAAAACAAATTAGTCTCCTTTCAAAATAACGGTAAAACCAATCTCTCTAACGAAAATAATTCTCAGAACCTTTTATAAAATAAATATTTATTGAAAACAAAAGTATTTGATCTAAAATTCTTTAGAAATCAATTTATGTATTTATTTATTTATTATTTTTCAAACATGATGACCCTAGATTGTGATATTGGTAAGGGGTTTTGAATTGTTTATGTTTGGGGTATTGTCGAGGTAACCAAATCTTCAAATTCCAGAATTTACGTCTTCTTACTTGTAAAGCTTACATTATTTAGGTGAACCAAAATCCAGTGTGGTTTACCAGTGTGATGCCTGAAATTTTCTTCCTGCCATTGTCTCCAAAAACTAAAATAAAAAGAATAAAAGGCTAAACTTTTTATTTAGATAATTTCTCCATTCTAAAGAGATCTTTCTTTTCTTCTAAGTACTTCGTGAGTCATTAACTACCATGAGAACCAGATAATATGTCACATTAGATTGTGTTCACAGAAAAAAAGTACACAAGCTATATCATCTTCAGTTAAGTTACCTACAAAAGGTGTCAGGGTATTAACCTCAAAATTGGAAACAGCAATCAAACTCAAAAGATTGACTTTATTACAAGGCAAACTAATCTACAACACTAGATTGGATTAATCTGAAAACCCACGTCAGGAATCAAACTATAAACTTCCTAAATGATCTAACGCTGAAAGGCATGTGGTACAACTCACAAATGGTTAAACCATTCTCTGATTCCTTGCCAGGCTATCCAAGTAACCATGTTTTGGTGAACCGAGCTCGCAGCTTGAACCAAATTGCACATGCCCTGTTCAATTTCATCAGATTCAGTTCACAATGCATAACAATCACACAAGCCATATTTTTCCAGATGAACTGAAAAATATGGGGTGGCTACATTACCTGAAATCCTCATGACTAAAACCAATTCAGAAAACCCTCAGCGGATGTGGTCGTACCATCTTAGTCATGCAGGTTTCCAACAAGAGAGTGCGTAAATGATTCGCCCCTTCCAACCTTGCACCAGCCACTGACCATCTTCATCAATTAGGAAATCCTTGTGAAAGCCAGACCTTACTTTATCCATTGCCATCCCTATTAACTTAGGATCAAAAGGTTGTTGCATAAACCCGGCCCTTAATATTCGGACTTGCCACTGCTTATATGTCTCTGGCCGCTCGACTCTCTCGCAGCCTTCACAGGCTATAACATTCAATGCTTCTCGCCCGAATATCTCCTTCTCAATCAGCATCCTCTCCCAGTCTTCACGAGGCACAATAGTTTCAAGCATGTCAAACAGTGAAGAGTAGTGAAACAGTGCTTCCCTGAATCGAGTAACAAAAAAAGGGGCATTAAAGGCCCCATTAATAATGCCATGAATGAAGATATCCGGGTTGATCTTCCTTATCAAATTGAGGAACTTATTCCTTGGACTTTCCACCACCACAGATTCATCCAATAAGTTTTTGCCTCGATAAAAACAAGTAACAACAACATACTCATCTCTATCGATCTTCAGTTCTTCGAGTTGAATTGTTTCCCACTTTTTCGCTATGGCGTTGTACTCAAATGGGACATTGAAAGTTTCAGCATAAGCTGCCAAGCGACGTCCCGTTTCTACGATTCTCTCCGCAGGCCTGAAACCAGGTTGTGGGAAGTCAATTCCTGTGATCCGAAGTTTCGGTGGTCCCCCAGATCTCCACGAAAGCCTCTGAATAAAAGTCGGCCACTGGAAACCATAAAGGATACCAAAATCTATAACATGAACTCTCATTGAGTCTGCACAAGATGTCCTAATTGTAATGTTTGACATAAAATTTGAAATCTTTCTAAATGGGCAAGCAGCAAGGTAGAGATGGTATGCTTTAAGAACATCAGCTGCTGATGTTCTTTTACAAATTAAGCCTTTATAGATTTGGCTTCCAGTGCCTGCCAAGCGTGCCTCGAGGCCATCTGAAAACATATGAGCTAACCTCTGACTTCCATCTCCAAAAGGACTCGAGTGCTGCTTGATCTGCTTAAGAAACTCATGGGCACTTTTGGAGTCATCGGCTGCAACAGCTTGTGCACAAAGAACCAGAAGGGTTCTCAAATCAACCACTTCTTTTCTCCCATTTTGTTTCTTACCACGCCCCTTCCCAGTTTTCGATGCTTTTGACTTACCATTTCTCGGCAACATCTTGTCCGTGTTCTTATTCTGTAAAGCATCGCGACGTGCCATATAATGTTGCTTACCATCCCCTGCGCTGTGAAGCAGGAATATATCAATCATATCTGACCGCAATGTAGGTTCCGAATAAACTGCAGCTTGCTTGCTGCTTCTATTTTCTTCGTTGTCTCCCTCTTCCCTGTCAGAATGCTTTCTTCCCTTGGATCCTGCTAGAAAAGACTCGCCATCATCCTTCTCTACCTTAACAGAAAATGCATTGGTCCCCAATTTAGGCTCTAATGGTGACGACAACTTAGCTGGACTAAAATTGGAAAAGAGACCATTTCCACTTGGAAGAAATTTACTAGCCTCCTCGACACCCTTCTGAAATTGCAAAATAGATTGACTCTCACTGCTCATATCTGGCACCTGAAGAATGCTATTTGGAGATTCAACAGGACCTTCCAAGCTGCTTATTACACTATTCGAAGAACTATGAGATGACTGTGAAATGCTATTCCCTTGAGAGTTTTGGCGATGTACTTCCTCTGAGTTCCGAAGAAACGAACTACTCATAACAATGCTACTAAGATCGCCGTCATTAACAAGATCACTACCATAGTTTTCAAACAAGTCATTAACTCCTTCCCCATCATTTGGATTAATCCCTAATGGCTGAGATGGATACTTTTCACCTATCACCTCATATAACGATTTCTCGGCAACTTGAAGATCCAAAGAATCTTGAAGCATACATGTCTTGTCTTCCATGTCTTCTTCCATTAGGATTTGATTGATGTAACCTAAAATTGCATCAGAAAAATCGCAATCCTCCGGAGAAGGCTCATCATTTGTCAAAATTGAGGATGAATGTGTATTATTAGCTGGTGGCAGAAGATTGGACTGAAGGTAACCAAACTCCCTACTTTGATCAAATAAACCATTTTCAAACCTCTGATTCTGCAGAATTGGCAAAGACTGATTCTCCAACCGGAATTCCTTTGTGGAACCACCAAATCCATGAAGATGTGGATCCATTATCATATACTATGCTATCTTTTCTTGACATAAAAATTCAAATTTTTTATTCCTAATCAATCTTCAATAACAACTTTTTCCTCTTCTATTTGAACCACTCGCTCTCTCCCTCTAAGAAAAACAGAATCCTTCAAAATCAAAACACAACCATATAAACAAAAAATAAATATTAAGAAAATAAAGTCAAACTTAATAGGTATCATCATGTGGAATTAAAAAGAAAAAGGAAAAAAAATCAAAAGATGAAAACAGGATTTACAAATAAATAAGTAAAAAATAAAAAATAAAAAGATGACAAATAAGAGAAACATGTAGAAAGTAGCCGCTACTTTTCTACATTAGACGACACCAAAAGCTACCGTATTTCAAACGCAGAGCTCTATAAATAGAAGAAATGAAATTAGCATAACATTTGAAAATAATAATTAAAAAATAGAAAGAAAATGAAAGTAGTGATAGTAATGAGAATGAAGAACAACGGGAGCAAGAAACAGAAAACGTTGAAACAGACATGACCAGAGAGAGAGAGAGAGAGAGATGCTTACCTCTCAGCATGGCAGACCCACCACAGCACAAGTCCCCAACACAGGAAGCTTTGGATAAACAATGAAAAGGGTACCGATTGCCGAAAGAGCTTTCTTTTTTTTT
>NC_029788.2:85237985-85258346 GCF_000816755.2 Arachis ipaensis | reverse complement strand
TTTAGATAAATTATTAATTAATTTTTTAAAAAATCAACAAAATTTTTAGGGCAAATCACTGTATTAAACCAAGAGAAGAAAAAATTTACACAAATAAGCCAAATAAAAAACTGCTTCATAAATCTACCAATAGCTATTTTTATATAGTTCAAATCTACTCCATTCGAACTCCATTTACATATAATTCGAATCATAATTATACCCACACGCACACACACTAATTCGAATCAACCTGACTCGAATTACACACATACAGTAATTCGAATCAGGGTGATTTGAATTACACCTTATTTACATCTATTATTATAAAAAAACTTTATTGATACTATTATTTTTCAAGAATTAATATATCTCAGATATAAATCATGCTTATTGTCACTTTTGCTCTTTAAATAAATTTTTAGATCTGAGCTGAATTAATCTCTGCCTTTTGAAACTGGATACCCGTGGAAGAGAAACGAAGAAGCGGGCTTTGTACAGGTTACTGGAGGGGAAAGGGAGGAGAGAGAAAGTATGTTGGGGTCCATAGAAAAATGTAAGGGTTAATCTGAGCCGTTGTTATTTTGCCAAGCGACATGATGAGATTGATGACTGACTGGCTATAGCCGTGGAAAAGAAATAAGAAGAAAAGGTTGGAATGTAACATGCTAACATGGGTGCGTGTGGGGTTGAGGTCTACAAAGCTTTAAAACTCTATATAAAGTATTCTAAAAATTAATAATAAAATGTATTAACGGGTAATTCTTTATAATTTTGAAAGTAATGTGATTAAAATACTCTTCATTAGATTTTCTTTTATAACATCGTAAAAAGATATTTAAAATAGAGGAGTGCTAAGAACCAGTAACTTTTGTGTTTTGTAACCATGAATTGGTCATTAATAGTATTTTTAATAGTGTGAAATTAAATCTAATAATATAAAATCATTTAATTTTCTTTTGATAGTTAAATGCTAGTCAACTTTTTAAAAAATTGCTAGCCCTAGATTTTCCCTTTAGAATAATATACCATTTGAGCAATTTTTTTCGGTTTGAGGTTTTTGATTCTATAAAATGTTGAACTTCAAAAGTTTTTCAGCCCCTTAAAAGAAAAAAGTTGTTGTGTGCCTTTTTCTGCATTATTATCTGAGGGATAGATAACTTTTAACTTTTTCAATAATTTTTGTACTATAAAGATCAAAATAACAACTCTAAAATTTTTAGCCACTGAATATATAGGTCAAAAGACAGACAAAAAAAAAACATAAGAACAAGAATGCTCTTAGTCCACTTAAAAGAAAAAGGATTTTGTGGTCTTTTCCTTCTCTTCATTTTCAAACTGCAAAAGTTTTAAGGTAAGAAAAATGACGTTTTCCTAATCCTATAATATGTTCATGAGTTAGAATAATGATTTTGTGTAAATATTGTCATTTATTAGGAGCTTTGGTGATTAATTGAAGATCGAAAAATATTGGAAAGATTTGAAATTAGGGTAGAGGGTTTGATTTTGAATATTTGTTATATAATATCATATTGAACTTTAGGTTAGATATATCTTAAGGAATTGAAATGAGATTGACATTGACATGTACGGATAGTTTTAAATGTGTTTGTTTGATGATAATGATGAAATTGATTGTGGGTGAATTGTGAGCTGTTGCTCTATGTTTAGGGTGAGAGATATAAATTTGGAGTTCAACATGGATTGAGTTTGAAATTGTCTCAAAATTTTTTCCTTGAATTTTGGGCTTGAGGATTGATATTAATGATGGATTTGGTTATGGTAAATTGAGGTTATTTGTTTATACTTTGTCCCATTATTTAGTCGGATCCAAAATGAATAAAGTCCAATTTACATATATTGTCCAAACCAACACCTACTTGATTTTATAGAGGTCGGATATGAAAGTAGGGGCTTAGTCTTTTTTATCTAAATTAGTAACTAACTCTCTCAATACCTCTTGTTAATCTAGAAAGGAGATATCAACAACTTTTTTAATAAAAGGGAAACGATTACCTACATCAAAGGTGGAATAACTCTAAAAAGTGGTTTTTAACTCCACATCTTGATATATAAATACTCTAACACTCTCAAATATTCGCCGAACCCAATCTAGTAAAAACCTGCTTAAACCCTTGCTAACTTAAGCATCAGAGTCCCTTGTAGGTACCACCCCCCACCTCTGCTCACAAACAACTCAGACGGATTTATCCTCGTTGGAGAAGACGTTGGAAAAATTACCTAAAGGCGTTTGGATCTCACGTTCAATCCCAAAGTAACCAGTTTCAAGTAACCCTTGGAACATTAGCGTTGTTATCGGGGACCTGGAAATCAAGACCGTACAATGGCGGACGACATCCCAGAAGATGGAGACACAGGTTCTGATTCAGAAGCCCAAGAGGAAGAATAACACAATGACGAACGAGCATTAATCATACTTCCCCCAGCTGATAGAGGGAAAGGTGTAGCTAGAGATGCGCAGCCATCAAATCCGGAGGGACACAAGATAAGCTCAAAAGTACACCTACCTGAAGGATCCAGGCCAAAGGATCTCACAGAGATCATAGGACTTGTCCATAGACATCAAGGTCGGCTAGAGCAACTCGAGCAAGAGCTAGAGTGACAACGAGAATCTAAAAGAGCCCTGAAAAGGGAAGTTTGACGACAAAGGGAGCTAGAAGAAAAGCTCTTGAAATTGGAGTCTGACATTAAGGGTAGGAGAACCTGACCTGACTAAGAAGAAAAGCCTCTGACAGGCGAAAATTCATTCATAAAAGAAATCATGCAAGCTAAAGTTCCTAGAAATTTTAAGAGTCTGGACATGGATCTTTATGATGGAACCACCGATCCAAGGCATTATCTGAGCAATTTCAAAAGCCATATGTACTTGGCAGATGCATCGAATGCAACTTGCTGTAAATTTTTTCCGACCACGTTAACAAAGGCGGCTATGAAATGGTTTGATAGTTTACCACCTAAGTCAGTCACGTGCTTCAACGATTTGGCAAGAAGCTTTCTTACTTGATTTTTCATCCAAAAGTATAAGGTCAGGCATGCGCCAAGCCCCTTAGGAGTGAAACAATAAGTCAGGGAACCTCTACAGGTTTATATGGAAAGATTCAACAAAGCATGCTTGGAGATTCAGAACCTACCTATCGAGGTGATCATCATGGGACTAGTCAACGACCTCAGAGAATGACCCATCTCTCAATCCATATCAAAGAGGCACCCGACCTCTTTGTACGAGGTGCAAGAGCGAGCTGAGAAGTGCATCAATATGGAAGAAACAACTCGTTTAAGGGAACTATCTCTAAGATAACACAATCAATATCCAGCTTGAGACAAAGAGAAGGAATCAAAGAAAAAAAAGAAGAATACAACTCGAACAAAACTCGAAGTTATCACAACTACACCCCGTTACGAGGGTCCCTTGTTGACGTCTTTAAAGAGATCTGCCACACAGAAAAGATTCCACCACCCAGGCCGATCAAAAATAAAAAAAGGTGAAAGTCAATCAGAATACTGTGAATACCACAAAATATACTCTCATCCCACCAATGCTTGCTATGATTTAAAAAATTTAATCAAAAAGTTGGTTAGGGAAGGTCGGTTGGATAGGTATTTAGTAGATAGGTCAGATGATCAGGGCAAGAGAAAAAGAGATGAAGAAGAAAGGGTTCATCGACTGCCACGAACTCTTGAGAGGCATATTCATACGATTACTGGAGGATTCGCAGGGGGAGGAGTAACAAAATCCTGGACATGATGACCTTGTCGTGATCACAATGACACTTGCCAATGCAAACTTCCACAGGACTTTGGTAGATCAAGGAGGCTCAGCAAACATCTTGTTCAAACCAACTTTTGATAAATTAGGCCTAGAGGAAAAGAATTTGAGAGTATACCCAAATACCCTCTTCGGTTTGGGAGATACTCCGATCTAACCTCCAGGGTTTATTTCTCTTTACACCACCTGTGCAAAGGGCCCAAGATAAAAAATCCAAGGTTCTAAAATTCGGACCGGATCGGCCGGTCTGACCGGTTTAACCGTGAACCGGTGATATTTACGGTTTGGTTTAACATCAAAAACCGCTAAAAACAAAACCGTTCTCAAACCGCTGAACCGGCCGAGAACCGGTCAGTCGGACCGAACCGGGACCCGGCTGGTTTTGAAAAACGGCGTCGTTTTCCGTTCTGTTAGCATCAATGAAATGGCCAGGTCTCCTTAGCACAACCCCTCGAGCCATTCTTCAATCTTTCTCCTAAAACACAACCCTAGATTACAAGTCCCCCACTGCCACAGGGCTCAGCGTCATCATTCGTTGCTCTCAAGCACCACCGTATTTTCGTCCGACTGTCTGTGCTTCTCCCTCATTCGGAAATTGGTGCGTCTTCCTCGAGCTCGCCGTCATTCGCTTCCTCGCTGGTCTTCGTCTGCTCAAACCCTAGCCTCCATCACTCTCCTCTTCAAGCTGTGTCACCGCCGCCGTCGAATCTGGTCCAACCGTCGTCCCTACTGTTTCAGCGTCGTCGCAGCTCGTCTCTGCCGTCGCGTCGCATATGCTCCACTCTCCTCTGCTGTCGCGTCGCTCTGCGAAGGGAAAAGAAGGGGTGGAGGTCGCGGGAGGGTGTGGCTGGTTTATCTGCTTCACTCCTAACATCTGTGCTACCAACAACATTGGAACATCTTCTTGCTTTTGGCATTTGTTTTGCTGGCGGGTATTATGATTTCTATTTTTATTTGTAGTTAACTTTCTTTCTTATTGCTCAAGATTGTATTTCAAAATTTGTTCATGCTGTGATAGAGTTGATGATATCTCTGAACTTAAATCTTCTGTAAAAGGAAACATATTATACTATTACGGCAAGAGTTGCATGAAATAATTAGTAAATATAATGATTCTGATTAGTTGATAATTCACAAAAGAGATGAAAGGGAATTTGGGAACCTAGCTTCGTGTACCACTTTTGATTAGAAACTTTTTATCTTTATCAACTACCTGGCTTCAAGCCTTTGAGGACATGGAAATTTTACTCAATTGAAAAGTAATCAGTAGTAATTTTTGTCCTAAATTCTCTTTTGGTATTATCACTTATTTTTTGGTTATTAGATATAGATAAATTTGAGCTGAACCTTTTTTAGTATTGTCACTTCCCATTATAAGAGATAAATAATATTTGGATTAAGTTTTTACTTATAATAAGTTGGACATGAAATATGTTTAACAGTTTAATATATAAATTATATAATATATAATAACCTCTCTATATACACAATACACATACTAATACTACTAACTTACTACTACTACTAACTATTTTGACAAAAAGCTGGGGTGGCCAAGGCCTATGCTTGCCCAGTTGCCCCCCTGTACCTGGTCTAAGGATTCAATTAGTGATATAATAATTTGGATTAGTTGCATGATCATATTGATGACTTGATGCTCAAATTTGGTTGACATTGATTTGTCAGGTATCTAGCTATATCAAATTTTCCAAGACGCAGACAGAGTGTGATAGATAAAGTGAAAGCAAAAGCAGAAAAGTTGGCATCTGAGCTTGAAAAAGCCATGAATAAATATTTCAATGAAGCTATGGAATATTTGGACAATTATGTGAAAGTTCTTGGCAAGCCTTACCAAGATCAAGCACAGAATAGACTGAATATACTTCTAGAGATTCAAGAGGAATTGTCAAATGTTGAGAAAAAACTTAGAACACTGCAGGTTGAAATCCAAAATCTAGGGGTAATTTTGTTATGCTGCTGTTTTAAATTAATTTAGGGGTGATTATTTGTTATGCTACTGTTTTGAATTAATTTAGGAGCGCTTAATGATTATTTCTAGTTGTACTGATGCTGTTTGCACTATTGCTCTTTTTACTATTTAACTTTGTATTTTGATAAAATCATATGGATTTGGTTGACATTTCATATAGTGTTTTAAATTTGGAAGATATTTAAGATTTATACTATAATTATATTTTATGATTTTTATTTATAATTTATTTATTATTTTATTTTGAAACGGTTTTTCCAGTTGAACCACTGGTTAAACCGGTTGAACCAATAAACCAATAAACCAGTAGCTAGAGCGGTTTGATGACCGGTCCGATTTTTTGAAGCTTGAAAAAACCTTGAGCATAGACTACATAGTAGTCAACGTAGCATCAACTTACAATGCCCTGATTGGTCGGACAACACTAAACCGACTTGCTGCAATAGTCTCCACCCCCTCCCTACCTTTGCATGAAGTTCTCTACTTTTGAAGGGATAGCCACTGTAAGAGGAGACGATAAAATTAACAAGAATGTGCTACAATGAAAGCGTGAACCTACAAGGATATACAAAAGAAAAAATGGTCAACACCATAAAACTCGAAGGTGTTCGACTTTGGGAAGAATTGAGACCCCAATCGAAAAGAAATATCAAGGAAGTCTAGATTGGGGATGAAATCGCAAAAACAACCAACGTAGGGGCTAACCTAGAAAAATAGTTAAAACAAGACCTCATTAAGCTCCTGCAAAAAAATTCTGACCTCTTTTCCTGGACAGCTTTCAACATACTTGGAATTCACCCCGACATCATGAGTCACAGGCTCGCCGTCTACCCTGGCTCACGACCTGTTCAATAAAAGATGATGAATAGTAACTATGGTGGTTTCCCACTTATCTATCTCAACTGCATCTTGGTCTCTTTGGGTGTGTTATGAGTTGAAAGGCTCATTAAGTATGCTTTTATATGTTGGGCTTGGGCCCAACTTGGGCCCGATTCAGCCGCTTAGCGTTTTTGGTTCGTTTGTCCTAACTTTGGGTCAAAACCTTTAGAATTAATACCCAATTTTCAATTCTAAATATTTTTTCTAATAATTTCTACAGTTTTATTTTCTCTCACGCAATATCGGGCAGACTTAAGCCGGTACTGCCGGTAATTTACCGGTACGCATTTTTATGCAATTTTCTGTAGAAAATTATATTTTTCCACTCGGAAAAATTCACTAAATTCAAATCTCACCTTTAAATTTTCTAATTAATACTATAAATTTTTGAACCTATTTTGGGCAATAAAATTATTATTTTATTTTATTTTAAACGTTTATTAGCTTCCGGTTCTTGCATTTTCCCCACCAAATTAGATATTTTATCCCCAAAATTTAGGAATTACATGAGAATATCTCGGGATAATCCTTTCGCATCTTTGACTCTAATTCCCAAGTGTGCTCTTCCATTCCAGCTCTCTTCCAAGCTACTTCTTCACCAACAGAACTTCCTTTCCACACAACTTCTTCTCACTAGTGTCATCAATCCTCACTAGCATGACTTGAAAAGTTAAGTTTTCCTTCAGCTCAACCGACTTAGGCTCTAACACATTAGCTGTAACATCCCAACTTTTTGAATCAAGTCATTTTTTAATAACTAATTAATTAATTAAAATGGTAATGATTTAAGATTTGAATTTAAAATTTAAACATATGAAAACACACACTAGTGGTAGTAAATCTCTAACCGACAATAAACAACTTTTTAAAATATAGTCATAATTAATTCTACATTTATTAGATTTGAATGATATTTAGTTATATGAAAAGATAAGAATACTAGCTCTGTTCCTTAAGTTAAGTATAAAATCAAATTCAAATTAAATTAGGTAGATAAATCGGTTACAAGTTCATAGTAGAAAATCGCGCTCTTATCAGTCAGCCTAATATACTGACAGTATTTCGAGAATATCTCAAGCTGTGGTTATTTGATTGACTTCATTTGAAATTCGTTTTAAATCTAATTCAATTCTCTATAAATTTGTCTCTAATAGCTATTTCCAAATTCAAAACGTAGAAAATGTTATAAGGCTCACAAAGTGACGATTCAGATTGAAGATTTCACCTAAATGCCTCCTAACATAATCTGCACATACCTGAGAGCTATTTGATCCTTCCTTTCTCATTCTATTTCCTTTTTTCTATACAAAACATTCTAGTATACACAAAGTCTAGCTATAGAACAAGTCTTTCTTCACTAACAAACCGCATCTATTTGCATCGGAATACCAATCGGAACTTTACTCGAGGTAGGGGGTTTTGTGCTAATCTTTATATGTCATGTTTTAAATGTTTTCGAACATAAATGTTAGCTTTGCATGTCATGGTATAATGTCTCTTTCCTTCATACGCATTATGCATTATAATAACAATCTTATGTGCATTAAAGAACTGAGGGAATGATCCTTCGGTAAGGGAAGGTGAGCCCCAAAGACAAGATAATCGAGATGATCCTTCGGTAAGGGAAGGTGATCGACAAACTTTTGGGAACCTTCGGTAAGGGAAGGAGACTCCCATCAATTTTATAATAATATATCTTGGTTGCCATGACTTCCTTCTTGTATATGTCTAAATAACCTTGATTGTAATTTGAACTGAGGGAATGATCATTCGGTAAGGGAAGGTGACCCCCAAAGACAAGATATCAATATGATCCTTCGGTAAGGGAAGGTGATCGTCAAAACGTTTGGGATAAGAACCTTCGGTAAGGGAAGGGGACTCCCACCTTTTATACCGGTTTGAGCTCAATACCTTCCATAAAAGCTACGAGAAAAAGTAATGAAAAGTGCAATGAAAAGTGTGATCATGATTGTTCTTCTTTAATCCTTTTTGATTTATGATTATGTTTATTATTGTATTCAAAGATCCTTCTTTTATCCAAAGTTCCTTTTTGTTTGATTTATGATATTCGTTAAGGTCTTTATTTTATTCAGATTTATTCTATTTGACTTATCTATGCCAATGTTACTATTCTTCTCTTATTTAATACTAGTTATTTTTCCTTGCTTTATGGCTTATGAGAACATCATACCAAGGTTTATGAGTTTACATTTATATGTTTTAACGCTATAGGTATTTTGTATGCATCACACATGTCATAACATAAGTAAATGAGAAGCATCTAAAAGTCACACCACTCTGACTAACAAGGACTTTTTAAAATAATAATTGAACAACATTGCATTATCACTATTTTTATTTTAAAACTCGGAGTGGCTGGAGATGGATACGATGACACCATATAGATAAACTACTGAGAACCTTTTGTTTCTCACCCCTCTCTCTGTACCATCTTCAGGAAGGATGCGGCACAAAGCAGTACATTGCTCAGTTGAGGTGAAAAGACAAGTGTACTATTAGGAGCGAGCTATCAAGAACGTAGATACGAAACATTAAGCGTTTATCTTAAGAAGGAAGAATAGGCGATTGTTTAAGTCATATTTAAACAAATTAAGAGAATTAGGATTTTCTGTGTGTTGTTTTATTTTATTAAGTGACTGCGAATTGTAACTATGATGTTTCTTGTTACAATTATTTGGTATGAGTAAAGCTTGTCATTGTTATGCCTTCATAGTTTAGCATGCCCGTTTTTCATGTTAGTATTTCCAGATCCACTTATATTTTTCAACTAATAACTATTCTAATAAAAACTAGTTATTCAATATTTTTACACATGTAAATTATTTTATAAAAAGATTTCATATTACTTTAAAAATTTCGCAAGGTTTTGAATATCAACTACTAAATATAATCCAGATAAAGCTTAACTCAGTTTAAAAGCATTGGGGTGTTACATGAGCCGCATCCGATGTGTACTTACAAAGTTGTGATACATCAAATACGTCATGTAGGTTAGATAAGTGTGGTGGTAAAGCTACTTTATAAGCCACTGGCCCGACTCGCCTCAATACTTCAAAAGGTCGTATGTACCTCGGATTCAACTTTTTCATCTTAATTACTCTACCAATCCCAGTTGTTGGAGTAACCTTTAAGAATACGTTCTCACCCTCCTCAAATTCTAACGGCTTTCTCCTCTAATCTGCATAGCTCTTCTGTCGGCTTTGCGCAATTAGGATTCTAGCTCGAATTTGCTTGATCTTCTCAGTGGTCTCTGCTAGCAAATCCGGACGTAACACACTTGCTTTACCGGCTTCATACCAACACAGTAGAGACTAACACTTCTGTCCATACAAAGCCTCATACGGATCCATACCAATCTCACATGAAAGCTGTTGTTGTACGCAACCTCCACCAATAGCATGTAATGGTCCCAAATTCCCACTTGATCCAACACACACGCCCTTAGCATATCCTCCAATATCTGAATAGTTCTTTTCGACTGTCCATCAGTTTGTGGATGACATGTCATGCTGAGACATAGTCTCATACCAAAAACTTTTTGAAAAGTTCCCCAAAACCTTGATGTGAATCGGGGATCTCGATCCGAAACTATCGTTGTTGGCACACCATGCAACCTCACTATCTCCTTAATGTACAATCTCGCCAATTCCTTTAGTGAATAGTTTAGTCAGATAGGCAGAAAGTGAGCAGACTTGGTTAAGCAACCCACGATCGCCCAAACCACATCAAATCCTGACCTAGTCCTTGGCAAACCCGTTACAAAGTCTATAGCAACTCCTTGCCACTTCTATTGAGGAATCTCAAGTGGTTGTGCCATTCCCGACGGTCTCTGGTGCTCTATCTTCACCTTTTGACACGTCAAAAACTTGGACACAAGTGAAGCTACATCACCTTATATTCCAGGTCACCAAAACATTTTCTTCAAATCGTGATACATCTTTGTACTTCCTAGATGAATAGAGAATCTGCTCTTATGAGCTTCTGACAACAGTTCTTGCCTCAAACTCCCAACATCTAGCACACAAATTCTCCCCTTGTATCTGCATAACACTTCGCCGTCCTTAGTGAATTCTTCTTACCTCTCTTTAACAATTAGCTGAAACATTTTCTGAAGCTCTTGGTCGTCTAGCTGGGCCCTTTGAATTTCTGTTTTGAATGTACTTGAAATGTGCAATTGGTCCAAACAGGCTTTTCCGTCAACTTTCCCAATGGCCGACTTAAGCTCCATAAACTTATTTACCAACTCCTCCTCTTTAATTCTCATCCAAGCAACAATCAATGACTTCGTGCTTAAGGCATCTGCTACAACATTAGCCTTTCCGAGGTGATAACTCAAATCAAAATCGTAGTCTTTTAATAGCTTTATCCATCTCTTTTGGCGCATGTTGAGCTCTTTCTGATCAAAGATATACTTGAGACTCTTGTGATAAGAAAAGACTCGACTCTTAACTCCATACAAGTAGTACCTCCAAATCTTTAGCACAAACACAACTGCCGCCAATTCCAAGTTATGAGTTGGGTAATTCACCTCATGTGGTCTTAGCTGATGCGAAGCATAAGCTACCACATTCTCGTGTTGCATTAATACACAACCTAAGCTTTTCAATGAGGTGTCGCAGTAAACCTGAAATGGTTCATGTGGTTTGAGTAAAATCAAGACTGGCACTGAAGTTAACTTCTCCTTCAAAGTCTGAAAACTGTCTACACATTCGGACGTCCACACAAATGGTGTATCTTTCCTAGTTAGCTTAGTCATTGGCAACGCAATTTGTGAAAATCCATGGATGAATCTTCTGTAATACCCAGCTAATCCCAAGAAGCTCCTAACCTCAGTCACTGACGTCGGTCTTTTCCACTCCATCACCGCCTCAACCTTTGAAGGATCCATCGTTATCCCTCCTTTACTCACCACGTGAACTAAGAACTTTACTTCCTCCTTCCAGAATTCACACTTTGACAACTTCGCATACAACTTTTGCTCCTTCAAAATTTACAACACAATCCTCAGATGCTCCTCATGTTCTTTCATTGTCTTTGAATAAACGAGGATGTTATCTACGAACATCACCATAAATTTATCCAAAAAGAGATGAAATACTCTGTTCTTGTAATCCATGAACACAGCAAGTGCATTCCTTAACCCAAAGGACATCGCCGTGTATTCATAGTGACTATAACATGTTCTGAACGCAGTTTTTGGAATATCCTCCTCCTTCATGCTTATATGTTCATGTAACCTGACCTCACAAATACACGAACCCACAATGGGTTTGAAGTAACTTACCTTACCCAATAGTATTAAGGGCAAAACCCAACAATAATCCAATGCTAGATCACCCCTAAACAACCAAAATCAAAGAATCTACTCAATAACTATACCCAAATTTTTGAAACTATTAGGGCAGAGGAAAGGAGTACAGAATTTGAGTTCTTACCAACTTTGTTTAGTTAGAAATGAAGGGCTCCATGAGAGCTACACGTGGCCGCAAACAGCACGTGAATCGGAGTACTATATCTCAAGTTACAAGCAAATGAAGAAGATGAACAGTAACTATGATGGTCTTCCTCTTCTCTATCTCAGCTACATCTCCCTCTCTTTAGGTGTGTTATGAGCTGAATGGCTCATTAAATTATACTTTTATATGTTGGGCTTGGGCCTAACTTGGGCCCGATCCAACCACTTAGCATTTTTTGTTCGTTTGGCCTAAATTTGGGCCAAAACCTTTAGAATTAGCGCCCGGTTTTCAATTTTAAATATTTTTCTAAGGATTTATACAATTTTTTTTCTCTCACGTAGTATCGGATAGACTTAAGCCGAAATTACCGGTTAATTTATTGGTACGCGTTTTTACACAATTTTCTATAGAAAATTACATTTTTCCACTCGAAAAAATTCACTAAATTCAAATCTCACCTTTAAATTTTTTAATTAATACTTCTAAATTTTTGAACCTATTTTGGAGAATTAAATTATTATTTTATTTTATTTTAAACAGTTATTAGCTTTTGGTTCTTACAATCCTTGCATCGGAAGACACCCGAAGAGACTTTGGAGTTGATAGAGATAGTGGCTAACAACTACCATATATATGCCAATGAGAGAACAGTAAAGAAAAGAGTCATGGAGCTAAATACATTAGATACCCTGTTAGCACAAAACAAGGCTATGTCCTACACAAATCAGCTCCCTCACTAAACAAGGGGGTATATGCAACTCTTAGCCAGAAGAGCACAAGTCACAACATGCAATTTGTGTGAAGGAACTCATAAAGATGAAGAATGTCACTACAAAAAATTCTGGTAAAAACGGCGGTTTTTTGGGTATTTACGGCGGTTTGAACCGCCATTATTAGTAATAATGGCGGTTTCGTAAAGCGACGTAATTCTGGACGCCATTCTGGTTATTACGGCGGTTTTTTGAAAACCGCCACAATTTCCTGAGTTAAAACGGCGGTTTTTGAATAGGTTAAAACGGCGGTTTAAACCGCCGTTATTTCCAGGGTTAAAATGGTAGTTTTTAGATAGGTTAAAATGGTAGTTTTTAGATAGGTTAAAATGGCGGTTTGAATCGCCATTATTACCCTGACAGAGTGGCGTTTTGGTTGGTTAAAACGGCGGTTCAAACTGCCGTTATTTCTAGGGTTAAAATGGTAATTTTTGGATAGGTTAAAACGGCAGTTTGAACCGCCATTATTACCCTGACAGAGTGGCATTTTGGTTGGTTAAAATAGCATTTTTGAACCACCATTTTTACCCCAACAATAGCATTTTGGTTGGTTAAAATGACATTTTTGAACCGCCATTTTACCCTGACAGTGACATTTTTTATCGTTTAAAAAAACAATTTTTACCATCATTTTTATCGCGTTAAATAAATAATTGTGATTAAAATTTCACAATAGCAAAAAATCATAATCCATAAATGAAATATTATATAAGTCATAAACAAAATATTAATATAATATATAATTTTTTATTATTAAAAATCAAAAGTAATAACTCCTATACAAAACATTGTCTTACTAAACTTACCAAAATACAAGCATTGCAGTAAACACTAATCAGTCAAATCTACTATCCAATTCCCTAAACTATGTTAATATCTAATAATGTATTTAAACCAAGCCTGCCTTAGTTTCTTAGTCTCTTGTGTGAGTTTCATCCCGGGAACTTGCTCCAACATCTTTGTTTCTTGCTCCAACACTCCAACTTCATTATCCAAACTCATCTCTTACAAAGATTTTTAGGACAAATTTGTAGGAACCTCTCCTGTTCGGGAATTTCTATCAAGCCAGATGTTATAAATTGAAATTATAACAATGAAAAGATGTCATTAGAAATAATATATAACTAGTCAAATAATATAAAGAAAAAATAAGATTAGATCGGTAGAAAGAACCTCAAGTGTCTGAACTAGTCTTAATATTTCTGGTATAGAACCAGATAAATCATTTCCTTCAAATAATCTGCAAGGAAAAAGAAAAGTTTGTTAAAAATGGTAAAATAGATGACATCACAAGCTTATAACACCAATTTTTGGAAAAATAAAATAAAATAGATGAACTTACACATGTATGAGCACCATGTCAGAGCTGAAAAGTTTGGGGGCACCTGAAAGCTGGTTCTTATTGAAATGGCTGCATTAGATTACAAATGCAATTCAATACAGTTATTATAAGATGAAGAGAATACTGCTTCTTAAATCAGAACGATTTTATCCTTTATAAAGGGTCAAATTAAGTGATTACATGAGAAATAATAAATAAAAAAATGTGTCAAAATACTAACAAGTGCTTAGCCTTTAGAAGTTGGTCTAATCCAGGGGTGGTGGAGGTTGAAACTGAAATAGGCCCTGTGAGTTGATTATCTACCAAGTCTAACCAATATTTGCCTAATTCAAAATTCAATTCATCATCATATTGCCCAAGAAGGCAAGAGGTCACAATATAAATGAAATTGTTATTAATTAAAACTTACCTCTATAATATCACTCATTGTCAATTCAGCATATTCAATAAGATGAGACTGAAGATACTCAGATTCAAGTGCTCGTCTTCTCTCTGTATAAACATGATCTCTTTTGCTGTTTAGCACTTCATCATACTCAAACAACTGTTTCCGAATGTCAAAGAAGTAGTTCTCCACTTTCCTTTGGGCTTTATCTAATGCTTTAGTCAACATCTTTGACTCAATAGGTAGGTCCTCAACTCTGAAAGCTCGCATGAGACCCTACACATTCACACTGTTACTAATAATATTTCTAGTGATCAATGACCCTGCACAGCAGCTGCACATCAAATAGATTATCTGAATTCGGTCTCCACCAAATATTATTCAACAATATATCCATCTCAGTCTTAACCAAATATTATTCAAAAATAAAAAATGGAAATTGAAGTTTCAAGTTTAACTACTTATTCAACAATATATCCATGAAAGGAGTTGTGAATAGGGGCTATGATAGCTGAGAATTATAAAAGGCATTTGGCTGTGTAATGCCAGAAGCTATTCCTAAGAAAAGAAAAGAATGCAAACCTGATTATCAATTCTCCGGGACTCATGGCGCTCTGTGCCAACTATATGCAGTCCACCAGCTGCCACAACCTAAAGTCACAATTATTATTAAAAATTTGCTAAGGGCAATAAATTTAGTATAGAGGTTTAGTCAAGTGTAAAAAATTAACCTTCTTCCTCTTTTCCTCAGTAAAGACTTTATATTCCTTAACAATTTCTAGAAATGCATTTCTCAGCTCAGCAATGACTTCATCTTGAGCAGGTCCCTACATAAACATACATGATTTAATGACACAAGATTAAAACTTTGCTTAAGTGATATCAAGAAAGAAGAAAACATCACTTAAGATATTCTTTTGGGAAAAAATTCATTAATAACGCATTCTCAATTATAGTATTAATTCGATAAAAGCATGATCATCATCATCGTGTCACCTTCTCACATGAATAGGATAGGCACTCCTCTGCTTCAAGCTCAGTTAATGATCTCTGGCCCCATGTTTTAACTGCTAACTGCACCGCCTTCTCAGCTAACTCAGTATTTTTAGTTGATAGTTGGCATGGGAACAACTTTTCATTCACCTGGATATTGATATGTTCATGGGTTTCAGACCAGTTATTGCTGAATAAAATATAAGAAAAATAAAATTCAAACAAACCCTTTTAACTTCGAGTGTTTTTGAACCTTCACCCTCTCAACTAATGAAAGTAAGTATTAAATACTCAACTTTAAAAGTTACAATTTTCATCCAATATATTTGACTGTAATTGGTGAATATGCATGTGGAACTTTAACATTTTATTTATATATTCATATAAATCCTCAACTAAAATATTTTGAATAAAAACTTTCTAATTTGAAAATAAATTAACTGATCCTTTTACAAATTTGGGAATAGAGCTGACAAAAAATTGGATCTCTTTCCCCACCATATATATTTTTCCTTCATCATTCAAACTTCATCAGCAATTGCTTTGTTTGATTTGTTAGTAACAACTTTTCTTTAGGTTCCCCTCATTTGAATTCACTGCACATGGAGAGACAAAGAGTGGCACACTGCAGTAGGTTATAAACCTAAGCTGAGCTGGCTGTTTCGGTCATAGATAGATTTAATAAGCTAACCTTCCAAGTCTTTTTGGGAAGAGGTTTCTTTATTGATACATAGACTCCATCATCTGGCTTGACAACTCTGCAATCATATATTACCAAAAAGAATGAAATGCATGCTTGCAAGGACCTCCAGCTGTTTGAAGAGGAACTTTCAGTTCTAATGCATGATACGTTAACCATTTTATATAATTTTAATTGTCTTTGTCATTGACATTGTACCTTGAGAAAGTTTAAATCATCCTAGAACATACATCAAATGAAATAGTTTTGCATGAAGCATTGATAAAAAAGGTATTTTGCACATATGTTGCTCTTCTAGATCATTCTACGAACTTTTTATTAACTGGCATAAAATTGCATAGGACAAGTAATCAACATACAACCTTCCACCTAAAGACCCTAAGCCATTCCACTAAACTAATTCTTCTTTCATTTAGAAATAGAAAATACCTAGGCATCAGTATCTCACGAAGCTTTAATAATCTTGCCATAAAATCAGCATTACCGCCAAGAATTATATCTGTCCCACGACCAGCCATGTTGGTAGCAATTGTCACGGCCCCAAGCCGACCACTCTGAGCTACAATCTCTGCTTCCCTCTCAACATTTTCTGGTTTTGCATTAAGAACCTTAAACAATACAAGGACAGGGTTCATTATATTATATCCAAAAAACTATCGGATTAGAAAGAACAGTTTCTATCATTATGTCTAACTCTACTCTTTCAAATAGAAGAACAACTATTAATAGCGGCATCCGGTCTTGGGCAAAGAATACACTACCCTTCTCCATTAAAGACATTCAACACAGGTAAGATTAATAATGTGCGCTCACATCTTCCAACATCCCCATTAAAATGAAAAAGACTTTACCTCATGTGGAATTCCAGCTTCTTTCAATTGCTTTGACAAAGAATCGCTCTGAAATGACTCCATTGCCTTTGAAATGCTTCTTCATAGAATCTGTAAGTGCTTTGTAATAAGCTTTTGCAAGATCAACATGACCACCGTATTCTTCGCATAGCATCTCAAGCAACTGCATTCAAATAAAACAATAAAACATCATCGTCTATCATGCCTCAAATAGTCAAATCTAATTAACTAATTTCTCTTTCTATTTTTCCAATAATTTTTAAAAAATAATTTTTTTTGGGATGGTAAGAACACTCTTTTTATGTGGCTCAAATTTTGGAGGCCCAATTCAGACTATGAGCATTTCATAGTATAATTAATGGACTTCATCATCATTTTTTATCCAAATCAATTCAACTACCTTCTAAAATCTAGCTCTTTTCATACCATAATTTGAAAAAATATATTATTTTATCAATAAGATTCAATTTTTATTTAGTATATACAAATAAAAATACGAATGAATATAATATTATTGTAGATTTAATATGTACACATAACATTCTTTAATTCGACAATTTCCTCGTATACTCACCAGCCGGATGCTATATTAGGAAGGAGAGAGACACACACACATTTAAACAACCCAATCAGTACTTGAGTTAGAAAATATACTATAATAATTGAATGTTATATAGAATCTTAAAGATTTTTATAAGGTGTATATTATCCTTATAATGTGATTAGTCAATCTTAAAGGGAACTTCAGAATAAAGTGATTAGACCTCTTTATTTGGAGGAACATAGTCGTTGTATTCCAATAGAAGTGCATATATATATGCGATAATTTTGTGCCACCTTGTTTCACTGCCATCAGCATCAGTGTGAACCTTTCTTCTTTTTCCTTCTTCACGCTGCTATAAGAAAAAAAAGAGATATATGCATCAAGCAAAGGAGATAGAGTGATTTTATATGCATCAAGATAAATGATGCCTCTCTATATATTACCTTATCAAATCAGTAATTGATTTTATATGCTTAGGCATTTGGTAATTTTGTTTCCAAAGAGAAGCTAAAATAGAGGCTTTGATAATAATTTTAAATTGGAATAACCTTTTAAAAAGTTCTTTTGAATCTTTTAAATTGCAAGATGCTTGCAGGGTCAGAGCTAAAGATTCAGCTGCAACAATTGGACAACAAAATATATTTAAATGATTCCAATTTCTAAGAAGCAAAATAACAAACACATAGAGTGCATTATGAAAAGGTTAGAGTAAAATAAAAAATATGAAAAGGAGCTTGTACGGACTCTAAATGTAAAAGAAATATAAAAAGGTAAGGTCTATCATCACGGAAGAGAAGCAAGGGTAGTCTCAAGAGACAACTTTCAATATCAAAGGACAGTGAACAGGGAAAGATAGGGGGAGAAAACTCTAACTTGCTATCTTTACTTGTTCCAGTTTCACTATCAACAACTCTCAATTTTTGCATGTGTGGCTTTGCCATACTGATTAGATAATCACATTCTTCTTTGATCTGCTCAGATTAAAAAGCTAAATTTCAGTATTTGAAAAGTGATGACAATACAATCCATCAAATTAATGCTCCTAAAAAAAATGAACATCAACCAGGATTTAAACACAATGTCATTGCATCATGTAAAGCTCACAAGCAAACTGTAAATACTAATTTAAATGCTACTATTAATCATCATGCAGCCAAAGAAAACAGAAACACAATTTGCACAATCTATTATCCTAATCTTCGAATTGAAAATATAACAAAAGAAAGGAGGATTCATCAACATGAGCTACCAGTAACTAGAGATCAAATCATAATACCACCAATTTTATTGAACAACATTCAAGGTATTACACATTGTCACAAACAAGAAAAACAGAATCACTAGTGATAGGAAACAGAGCATATATCAATATAGTGAAGATAGTTTGGATTTGTTATCAAATCAGTCCAAAATTATAAGTTAATATAACTAAATGATAAACATCAAGGCTAATTATAAGTCCAATTTCTAAGTTAATAACCCCCTGGCCAAAATCCTACCTAAAAATCCTACCTGGTAAAACCTAAGAATCTCGACGGAAGGAAAAACTTGAAGCATAGTAGCTCGATGAAGGAGGCTGTAGTCGGAGGAGAACACCGCCGAAGGAGATCGTCACAGGAGGAGAATATCATTGGAGGAGATCTTTGTTTCAACCTTGCTCTCACACAGTGACATCGTTTCA
This sequence comes from Arachis ipaensis, assembly GCF_000816755.2. Classification (NCBI taxonomy): domain Eukaryota; kingdom Viridiplantae; phylum Streptophyta; class Magnoliopsida; order Fabales; family Fabaceae; genus Arachis; species Arachis ipaensis. The sequence goes on along the minus strand of NC_029788.2, from coordinate 85,238,968 downwards.
GTTCGCGGCACGGTAGCTCAATCGAGTATATTATAGCCGGAGGAGAACGCGTCGCCGGAGGAGAACGCGCCACCAGAGGAGAACATTGCCAGAGGAGATCGTCGCTGGAGAGATCGTCACTAGAGGAGACAACAAGGAGAGCGTCTCAGTTCATAACACACAATCTCGATGGAGAAGTTTCCAGTCGATCGGGGTGAATGACGCTGAGAAGACCATTGCCGGAGCAGATCGTTGCTGGAACAGAGCAAAGTGGTAGCATCATTTTTAGGTTTCAGTGGTGGCAGCGTGAGTTTCAGTGCGTAGTTTCAGGGTTTTCGTCGTTGGAGATGTGTTTTGGGTCTTTTATTTTTTTAAATCATGGATCTAGTGAACGGCGGCTTAAAACTGCCGAAATCACCAAAAACCGCCTTTTTATGCAAATAAATTATGGCAGCACCATAAAATGCCATAATACTCAAATATTATGGCAGTTTTTTAAAACCGCAATAATATAAATGCCGTTTTAAACAAGTTTTTTTGTAGTGTGTGAGCTATTCAAAGATGACTAGTACCCCTCCGAACAAGTAAAATATATGGGTAACTTTTCAAGAAATCCACAAAATAACCATTGATAAACCCCAATTTTAGGGTTTATCTTGTGTTGAATTTGGTGAATTTTATCAACGTATCCCACATTTATTCAATAAAATAGCATGGTTTTGTGAATTTCTCCTAATTTTTACTTAAGATTAAAAACATGATTTTTGGGCTTTTAAATTGCTAAATTTAATTTCTTTTAATTTCATTCGATGCCTTGATGTGTTGTTAAGTGATTTCAGGCTTACAAGGCAGAGATTGGGTTGAAGAAGTGAAGAAAAAGCATGCAAAGTGGAGAATTCATGAAGAAATGAGGATTTGGTAGAATTCATAGCCACGCATACGCGTAGAGGTGGCAACGGGGTAGGTTTTTGCTCTACTCGACCCCACCCCGCCTTACAAAAACC
>NC_029788.2:85183265-85237944 GCF_000816755.2 Arachis ipaensis | reverse complement strand
CCCCGAACGGATAGGGGCTGGGAGGGTACACGCGGGTTCGGGTAGTGTTGTCGGTACGCGTGACATCCCGCGTACGCGTGACACTTGTCACGTGATCAACTTAAAGAAAACGTGGCTGGCGATTTTTGAGCTCATCCAAGCCCAGATCCAACTCATTTCTGAAGTATTTGAGGCCAAATTCAGGAAGGAACAAGGGAGGAGCAACTAGTGTAGCTTAGGAAACATGCTATAGGTCATTTTCTAAAGAGAGAAGCTCCCTCTTCTCTCTAGAATTAGGGTAGATTTAGGTTAATCTCTCTTAGATTTAGGTTTAAATACTTGTTTTGGTTTGGTTTCCTTTGCTTTTCCTTGTTGCATTCCTTTAATTCTCTTAGTTCTTCTTGTTAATTTCTCATTTTGGACATTTTTATGTTTATGAACTATTATTGATTTTGATTTCCATTTAATGCAATTTTATGTTTTCATGTTTATTGATGCTTGTTTGAGTTATTGTTACTATTTTCTTGCATTTGGTAGCTTTAGATTTTATTATTATTGCAATTTAATATGCTTTTCTTTTCATGCACACCAAGTGTTTGATAAAATACTTGTCTTAGTTTTCGAGTAGATTTTGAGCATTTTTGGCTTGGAAAGAGAAATTAGACAATCTTGAGTCATTAATACACAATTTATGTTTGTGATCTAGAGTTGTTAGTTAATCTTGTTTCCATTGACATTACTTATGGATTGGGATTAACTAGGCCTAATTGTTCTTCTTCCGATGTGGAGATAACGTAATAGGCTTAACTCTTAGTAATTGTTGTGTTATGATTATTTACTAGGATAGAAAATCTTGTTTCTCAATCCTTGCCATGAATGCCTCTTTAGCATTTGTTCTCTTTAATTATTTGCTTTATTTTCTTGTCATTTAAATTCTTGCCCTTTTATCAACCCACCCTCGTGAATCTCATAACCAATAATTGAGCACTCGATTGTAATTCCTAGAGAGAATGACACAGGAGTAATACTCTCGGTTATTTTTATTGGGTTAAACTTGTGACAACTAAACTAAACTTTCATGGAGAATCCATTGTTGGTCTAGACTATGCTTTCAACGAAGAGATTCAATTATTTTGAGAAATTCTAGACCGACATAAAATCCTCTCATCAACCATTCTCAAAGACATATAACCCAGGCTGGAGCAACCATCCAAGTTTTGGATGGGAAAATCAAGGACAGAGGAACTTCAACGTTCCATATCCACAAGGAACATCTTTATCACAATCATAAAATTTTCAGAAACCTCCTATAGAAACCACCTTGGATAGTGTTTTCAAAGAATTTATGCAACAAACCGAGGAGTTCATAATGGTGACAAGAGCTAACTTCAAGAATTAAGAGGCCTCTACACAAAACTTGGAAGTATAAATAGGACAAATTGTCAAATAATTAGCAGAGAAACCCCCAATCTGAACTTGAAAATTGTATTTTCTCATAAGATTCAATCGGACAGGACTCCTTGGATACGTGACATATAATCCAACCTAAGGACTACTGTTGAATCTTATGAGAAACTGAATTAGATTTTGCACTTAACCTTTTTAATTAATCGATTGACTAAGACATTGGCTATTGATTAATTGAAGAGAAACCGAGGAGGCAAGACATTAGAAATCAGTTAGTTGAGATTTGTCGTGAAAAGATCTTTGCTTGCTTTAGAATAGGAAAACAAAGTTTGATTTTTCTAAGGACTTAAACGTTTCAAAAATCCTTGACTTCTCCATCATATATTCTCTTGAGTAAATTACCATTTCTACCCACGAAAGTTAAAAACGCTGACATATCTACCCATAAAAGAAGGAAATTACTATTTGTACCCATGAAATATGGGTTCCACACAACAAAATTATCCAAACACTAAAAAATTACCTAAAATTCCTAAATTACCCTTATCTTTACAACCACTTTCTAATCTCAAATCCCACCACCACCCAAATTCTTCACCACCACTCTCATCCCCAGCTACAACCATCACTGTCGCCATAAAAAATTCAGAAGCTTTCCAGACGACCTCCCTCCACGCAGTCTCCGCTCTCTTAGCTCTCTCTTCCTCATCCCTCCGCGACGCAATCACCCAATCGCACACTACCGTCACTGTCGTAGCCGCAGCTGTAATCGTCTCCCCGTGCCTCCAGCTGTGCGCCCTAGAACTCTCTGTCGGCGTGTCCGTCGACCGCTTCCCCTCGTCCAAACCCTCATCGACCTCCTTCACTGCCGATGACGACGGACCTCCGGTGTCAAACTCCCTCATGGCGGCCATAAAATGCTCCGAGGAGAACCAACGGATTGGGATCTATTCCCAAATGTGAAAACGGATTGGGATCTGTATCCTATGACTCACATCTGCTACACCTTCAATGGAAGGATTCTACCCTAAATCCAAGTGCGTCTCTATCTTTTCTTGTAGTTACAACAAGACATGGTTGAAGTTTATATTTGTTCTGTGTTTGGTTGAAATAATCGTTGTTTCCAGAATGTCCGTCGGAGGCACGAGAGGCATTTTGAGTAATGGTGGTAGTTAGGGTTTAGGGTGGTGGTGAGGAAGAGTTTCAGTGGTGGGTTTGGGATTGGAAAAGTGGTGGTGTGGAGTAAGTGGTGGTGGTAGGGTAATTTGGAAATTTCAATTTTTTTTTTTGGATTTGGATAGTTTTGTTAGAAAAAGTTTATGTTTCATGGGTACAAATGATAATTTTCTTCTTCTATGGGTAGGTATGTCAACGTTTTCAACTTTTGTGAGTATAAATAGTAGCTTACTTTATTCTCTTTCAATCAATTACACGTTCACTGCCCTCAAGCAATTCAACATTCAAGCCTTTTAAATTTTCAGCAAGATTCAACATTCACCAATTCCAGGTTTTGTTGATTAATTAGTTATTTAACTCGATATTTGCGTGCTTAATCCCGTAATTCTTGTGGGAATAATATTGACTTACCGTGGTATTATTTGAACGATCTAGTACATTTGCCAGTATCTGTGAGCTTCATTTTTCGCTCATCAGAAAACTAAATCATCATTTATGCTAAAGTATCATGATAAATGTTTGTAACTTGTATTATAAACAAATTACTTGTAAAGAATTCAGAAAAATGTTCAACTTCTATACATATTTCATTATTCTAGTATGCTTTTAATCGCATAGCGAACAATTGACCCACAAGGGATGGAAAGAATTATTATGACATGTTTTCCCTTTAGGTCAAATAACTAATTTACAAAGGTGATCAAACTAATTCCAGGCTTAAGAGAAGCCAAATTATGGATCAATTATGTTATCATTTTATGTAAGATGAACATATTATCAACTTTTTTTCTTTTTGTTTTCTTTTGGGAATAACTACACTACTTTAAACCTAGATTTTGCAGCAAATTTACTTGCTCTTCTGCATGCTTTAATATTTTTGAGGAGTCTCTTACAAAGGTTTAAGTTGGTGCTTGCACTGTTGTTGAGACCAATACGCGTGTGCGGCTAAGACCCTATCTAAAAGCTCTTGAGGTACAGGTTCTCCTCTTCTTTGCTGAGGGGAGATTCTCGCTGTGTGCACCAATGTCTTCCATTTATCCTGTAGCATTTATATGGTCATGGAAGAATTAACAGAATGCAATTACTTTGATATCTCATTTTAAGCTATGTTTCCTAAGTTTTACAATACACAAAATACAGAAACAAGAGATAGAATGTTATACTATGGGTGATCCTTATATTGAGATAATGATTGGAAAGAAGAGTGGAGTGTAGGCATTTTAATGTATTTTGGATATGTTTGCACTTGATCTTTCTCTCCACATTTGGGCCGAGATTTAGAACAAATGTTGAAAAAGAAAGAAACAAGAGATAGAAAACAAGGCTGAAAATTACACAAACTTTCTCTCAAAATAGAAACATTTGGCATGTTTGTTTATTTACATCTCCAAATAAGTATTTTTCTTGGTGTTTTTATGCTTCTGTCCCAAGATATTTCAAATAAATGCTCCATGTTGCAAGTTATCTCTTCCAATATCTTGTAGAGAAAACCTTTGCTTATACTCTCACTGTTTTGTCTTCTTATATTTGTGTTCTGTTGTTCTATTTATCTACATTGTGACTCAGGTATTTTTTCTTTGTGTTGTAGCAAATTATCTTTGAAAAGAAAACTATTTTTTTTGGAAATAGTTGACACTGCTCTAATAAATAATTTTTTTTTCACAAAATTATGAAAGCAGATACTAAACACGCCCTTATCGTCTCTCTCTCTTAAATTTTTTATTTCTCATTAATATTTTCTCTTTATCAAAATGAAAGAATAAATGGTAAAAATCGCTTGAAGTAGCGTTGGTTAGAACCATCTTGCAATTTGGCATTTTTAACTTGTTGCAAGAGATTTCAATTGACACAATCTTTAGTGCATAAAACAAACCACTTACCTTCAAATCCACGTAAGTTCGATGCTTTGCATGATCGAAAGCACGTTGTTTGACATCGCGCCACCTGCAATCCGCAAGTAATGCTTGATAGTTAGTACCATACAGTTACAACTTTTAGCACTACACATCAACCGGAGCCAAAAAACAAAAAGTATCCCATCAAACAAACCTTCCAGTTCCAAGTTTTTCAACTGCTTGAACCAATGCTTCTACTTCAAGAACAGAGAAAGGCCTCCTAATTCGACGCTGTCCGAAGTCAGGATTCCCAGATTTGCGTCGTAATGGGACCACAGCTAATGCTTGCATGTTAATGGCAGGAACTGCTACTAGAGCACGACACTTGGACATGTTATTGTTAGCTGAAGTATCTGCTACAGAGGAGGACAATTTGAGATCACCTTCAGCACAACTTTCAATTTTGATCAGAGAGCGTTCTTGAGATACATTATATGTTCCCTGTTGGAACATTAATGATGTTGATTGCCTGTTTATTCAACATGATCAATTTAGTAACTACTCATATGATAGGACAACCAAATGCTTACCATATAGACTTTACCCTTGATTTAAAATAAAAAATTACAAAGCAACCCAAAATAACCAAATTACCCTTATTTTCATCTTTTCCTCTCTTATATACTTCCTCAAGATGAGGGTATTTTAGTTTTTGGAAATATTTGATAGACAAAGAAAATTAGTCAAAAAGTAACTATAACTTATCTTATTTAACATTTATTAATTATTGTGGCAATGAATAAATGTTAAATAAGATAAGTTCTGACTATTTTTTTTGTCTCTCTAGCATTACCATTTAATTTTTTAGAGGTTGATTTGCACTATATTTTAAAATAGCTTAATTTTGATAGCTAACAATATAAAATGTAGGTTTTTTTTGCTCACGTGATGTTATATAATTGAATGCATGTATAAAACTTCTTTACACTAATAGTGTATTAAAATTAAATTATTTTGCAAATATCAAGGGTTAAGTGTGCACAATTTTAAAATCAGTGCGGTAAACTGCACATAGCTTATAAACATGTTAATGCTAGATTGAATAGTTACCTAGATAACTTTTGTTGTGGACTAGAAGTTAAATAACAAGGGTCTTCATTGTATGAAGGTGAAGAAATCCTAGTATGTCTTGGCTCCAACATGAACCCTAACCTATGACGTTTGTCATCTTGGCATATCCCTGTCTGAATAAGAGTTTTGTTGTCGTCTCGAATCTTTTTTCCCTGCAAAAGGATGCCGATATGTAGTTCATCTCCTAGTATAGTTGTCACAGCCTCCATCACTGTCCTCTGGAAAACAATAGTAACAAAGCAAGCAAGAACAAACAAAAGAAGACACTGATTAAGACATATTAAAGTGGTCTAGTATTACTCAAAAACCATATATATATATATATTATGATATAATAAATATAATAAGTACATAATATTGTTGTTTTTTTTAATTGATACCCTTCATGCATAGATTCAAGAACATCATTCATAATATAGTAAATAAATCATATTACTACTATCTCTCAAATTTTTACATACCTTCAGTGATCCAATTGTTGCAGTTTCTGGTATATCAATGAAAAGCTCCGGGACTTTGAAGGATTTTATGCTAAGCTTCACTACAAATTATTATGAAAGCCATTTTAGAACCTTAAACAAGATGTTAGACAAAATTAGGATTAAATATTGGCAATCATTTCCTTAAGTTTCTTACCATTACAACCCTTGGATCCAGGATGAACCTGTTGACCAGCTATAGAGGACGATTCTTCAATCCCTGCACGTAATAGTTTCAGTTATTTAGCCAAAAAAATCAAATAATAATAATAATAATAATCATAATAATAAAAAGCAGGCAGTGATGCAATGTTGCACCTGTACCATGGATTGTGCTATTAACTTTGCTGTCTGAAAAATCAAATACGCCTTGACACTGAGAGCCTCTATCGGATGTGGATGATGAGGTCTGATTAAAGAACTTCCTCTTCTTAAATGGATACATGCGTTGTAAATTTTCAAGTTCAGAGTTGTCTCTACTATTGTTCTCATCTAAAAGACAACACAACAATTAAGAGCCACATATAGCTTGTATCATAATTATGAACTCTTATACGTCAACAACAAGTATCATACCACTTGCAATAGGACTTGCATCCTTCAGTTTTGGTGTGTCTAATGGTGGACTCGATATCTTATTCCTCAAGTTTGATTGAGTGCACCGAGCAAAGTTTTCGTCATTATCTGTATTAACTAATTTCCTAGCAATGGAACCGCCGTGCGAAGAATCAAGATGATTGCGACACTCTGGCAAAGGCTTTTCCACATTATTTTCCAAAGTGCAATCTTTAAATACCTTATGACCTGGTTCATTAACTCCGACATAACTGCCTTTGATATGGATGATTTTCTCATTAGAATTTCTTCTTTTCATGCCTCCATCTTCCCTCTCAAGGACATTTTGTCCTTGGCCTTCAATATGGCTGCCATGAAAAAATAAACCATGCATTATTCGGACCACATTTTTGCAGAACACAATACTAGCATTTATAACCATGAAATTTTAATACGCTAACAAATTTAACTATGAATGAACAAAACTAGTTTTATATCCACGAAAGATGGTGTCTATATGACAAAAGTATCTAAACATTAACTTTATTCATGAGTAGACTAGTCAATATTCTGAACTTTTATAAATAGAAATAACAATTTTTCATTTTTCATGAGAATGAAGTTAGTTTTGTTTAGTCATGAGTAGATTTGTCAACATTCTAAACTTTCATAGAAAGAAATGATAGTTTATTTGATGATTACCACTTTCCAGTGCCATCAAGATCATGGAACAAAATTGTTCATAAGCAAACAAAAAACTATTTAGACATGTACCTTTGGTTGTCATGTTCTCCTTGCAAACTAGGGACACAAGTAGTGGTAATTTTGCTACACGTCCCGTGTGTGAAAAGGTCCCCCTTAAACAACCCTGTTTCATCATTCTCTTTCTCCTTTACATTATTACCATGAAAAAGATCAGCTTCTTTTGCAAAAGAAGTGTTTTCAGGGTTGGAACTCTCGTTTGCATGCAAGAAATTGCCAGCTACACTAGCTAAAATTTCAAAAGCATGTATGTGACTGTTGTCGCGCTTCTTCCGGATGGAACCTCTCCCCTAAACCATTTATTAGAACAATGATAATGATGTTAAAACTTCTACACAGAATACAAATAAAAAAGTAGTTGGGGGCAAAAAAATAATTTATTACCCTAACAGATCTTGAAGCTCTAGGAATGACAGGCACATGATAGCCATCAAAGCTGTAGTTCAACCTCTTATGCAACACCATATCTCAGAAAAGCACTCCTATAAGACAAAGTTATCAGATAAAACAATTAAACTAGCTTTATTCGGTTTGTGAAACACCAAAGATCGGCACCTGTATCAGCACAATAAAAAAATAGCCCTTAATTCAATTTAGTGAAAGAAAACCAATTTCAATACCAAAGACTAAGAATTGCATTTCGAAAAGGGAGCAAGAAAAATGACAATTTTGAATTTAAGAATAAAAATACTTTTGCATCATAGAGTTAAAATGAGTGATTGAATAAGAACAAAAGAATAATCTTAAAGAAAAATAATGCCAATTTTAAACCAAAATTGAATGAATAATATAACTTGGCATAAAAACCATGACAACAACTCTTTAGTAATGGATTGCATGATAATGACATTATCAGTTGCTGCTGCAATCATAAATCTATCATTTGAGATTAGGTGCCACCATTATAGAGTAATCACAAAAAATATAAAAAAATAAAAATAAAAAAGTACTGAAACCTACAGTATAAGATCACCATCACTTCACCCCACACTTTGATCAGGTTTGAAACTCAAGCACAAACCCTTTAACATTTTAGAGGAAGGGAAAAAAGGGATCAAATATGAAGAAACAAAACAATAAAAAAGGGACAAAAATAAATAAATACATGCTTCAAACATAAGCATTCAAAAGTTACAATTTGTAACATAATGATGTTTGTTATTATATATACAAATTTACATGAAACATAATTAAGGATAACACCAACAATAATCAAATAGAACCCTGGACAAGAAACCAAGGTTTTAAAAATCATATATTATGTACAACATCATGTTCATTTTTTTTCTTCTTAAAATATGTTTTCTATATGGATCTTTTAGAACCTTGTGTGACACTTTTTAAGGAGATAACTCCTGACAAAAATTTAAATATATACATGAACGTATGAGAGAGAAAAAGACAGATCAAGTTTTCTTTTATCCCAAAAGAGAATATTTAGGATATATAATTTACACAAATGAAATGAACACAGAAAAATAAAATGGAGAAGGAAGAAAGAAGCATTAAGCAATACGAATTCCCACACTAACACAGCCAACAATTGATCAATTGAAAAGAGTCATAACCATGTTGAATAATTTTGCACAAAAAAGAACATCATCCACTAACCATTTTTTTCTCTTTTAATGTGCAGAAAGAAATGTTCACGGGAAAGAGAACAAAGAAGAAAAAATATTCTAGAATGTTTTCTCACCTAGAAAGTTGGGTTATGTCTGATCAACAAAAACCCCCTGAAAACCACCTTAAAGGCTTGTGTTCTTAAACCCCTTACAACCCCAACTAACTATTTCTAAAAGTTTGACCACTCAATAATCCTAGGAATGGTGTAATCGGTTGCAACCAGCGAGTGTGACTGGCTATAGCAGGTTGTAAGAGCAAAACCCACTTGTGAGATTGGAAACAGTTACCTCGGTTTGGGGTGATCCACTCACTCCTCAAGCCATGGGAGTTCTCCTTCTTCCACGTGGCACACTCTCCACTCATTTGGGTTCCATCTTATCTCGTTCACATTTCTTATCACACACAAAAAACATGATTGAATGGGTTTCAAAGCTTTGAGCCACACTTCCTTTGCTTGTCCCCAACAGTAGTTCTCCAAATTTTCAAAGCCTTTGACAAAGTAATACAACTGAGAATTAGCTAATAATTTTTTTCTTTTCTCATTTTTTTCTAATTTTTTTAAGCCAAAAACAATTCAGTGGCGCTAGGTTAACTCTTTTGCATGGTTTTAACGAAATAAATTGCGTGAATTGATGAGATTCAAAACGTTTTACTTAATTTACATGAAAATGTTGTTTAACACGTGCTAAAATAATTTTCTAATGCAAAATGAAGTCGAGGATGCATATGGTTTCATATATATAACATAATATATCTCTCAAAAAAAATATATATATAACATAATATATAATAGAATATAATTTTGATATAATGTAGGTACAAATGTGGTTTACAATTTGAATATAATTTTGATACAATACTATTAGTATAAAATAATTTTATACATATATTCAATTACGTAAAGTCATATTAACAAAAATAAGTATCTTTTACATTAACGGTATGAATATTCAAAGAAATGAATATGAATAGACAATTGTGTAAAATAATTTACACTATTAGTGTATTAAAATTAAACACTTTACAATATATATTGAATTATTATGTTTGTCTTCAAATTTAATATATTTTAGCTAACTAACTATCTTTTTTAATTTAATAAATATAGATACGGGTTTGAATGATAATGTAAAAAGTGTTAAATGTATATAAAAATACATAAAAAATAATCTCTTTAATGTCTTTTGATAGACATTAAACTTTTTAAACATGTTTAGAGAAAGAAGAGTATTTAAAATTAAGGATAAAGTAGTATTTTGGTCCTCATTGTTTGAGTCAAATTTTAATATGGTCCTTAATATTTTAAATGTTGTATTTTTGTTCCAAAAAGTTTTAAATGGGTTTAATGTTGTCCTATTGTTAAATTTCACACGAATAATAATTAATAGAATGACTAACATGGATGTTAACAATGTTATTGTTAAGTCATATCTTCTTCTATGTATTAGAAAAACATAACCAAAACATTCTTGTAATATTTCTTGTCGATTTCCTTCTTGTAAAAAAATTTCAAATCCTATTAATCAATAATCAATGCTCCAAAATCAAAGAAAAAACTTTTACTTATGTACCAAAATCAAACGTTATTGGCTCTTTAATATGCTAATTGTTTGTATCAAATTTAATTATGTGACAATTTTTTGAACATGTTTAAAAATTTTTGAGATTGAAATAAAAAATTTGAAACTTTTTAAGAATAAAATAAGATGTTTAAAATGTTAGTTACTAAATTAGGACTTGTTTCAAACGTTAGAGATTAAAATAATACTTTAATAAAAAATTAATCATACTTTTTTGTAACAGAAAAAAATGTGCATTTGAATATGGTGGTTATTTCAATGAAAATTTTATGATTGTTATCACGTAAAGATATTTCGTTTTGACTTCATTGGAGTAGTTGCCTTCTCTGAATATAAGTAAGCTAAAGGCGAAACAATTTCCAAGTTATAGTGACCCAAAAAATGCTTATAGGATGAATGCGCTCATTTTTTAGCTTTTTCTTCTTTCGGTAATGTGCTTTAATATATGCTTTTTATAAAAGTTAATTGTTTTATTTTATCGTTGATCGTAGAAACACAGAAAAGTATAAAGGAATTTCAAAACAAAAAAGATAATGAAAAATAATGTAATTTTGAAAACTATTTTTAGTTAAGACAAAAAAGATCATTTATATTTTGTGTAAAAGGAAATAGGTATACAACAAGAACAGAATAATGGATATCGTATAACGTTTGATTGATGCAGGGAAAACTTTCCTAGTTGAATTTTATATAGAGGTTAGATCTATCAATGAGAAAAATATTCTTCTTGGACTTAAAATAGCCAAACATTTCCATTGTTAAATAAACATAAAAAATATCATAAAATATTAAAAAAAGAAAAAAAAAGAAAAGTTTACTTCCAAACTAATTTGGAAATAAAAGGAAAAGAACCTCAGACTAAGACAAGAAAGAGAAACGATGATAAAGCATTGCGCGATGAGACATAAGAACAGAAAATGAGTGACGGGAAGAAGATTATGATAATGAAACTCAAAAAGTGACCATACTCAGCTAATGCTATGTAACTATGCTATGTTAAATTGTCACTTAATTTTTCTAAAAAAAAAGTGCGTGTGGGTGTGTATTTTTTTAATCATATTTTTGGACATTAATTTTTAATCTTTTATCGACACCTTTTCAATTCTCCATGGTTTTAAAAATGGATCAGATTGATCGGTCGGATCAGTTCAACCATAAACTGGCAGTTATAACGATTTGGTTTACATGTAGAAACCGTTTTGATAAAAATTGGCAGAAAACTTTTGAATCGATTGTGAGCAGATCGGTCGAACCACAATTGGAACCGGAATCGGCCGGTTCGAAAGGAACGACGCCGTTTCAAAAAAGAAAAAGCCCCTTTAGACCTTCACTCTCTTGTCTTTTCGCGTGACCCAGTCCCTTTCTTCCTAAATCAGAAAGCAACCCTAGCCTCCAAACTCTAAAGGCTCAAACGGTAACCCTAGCTTCCACTGGTGCGGATTTTCTATATCCACAAACTAACCGGCAAGTGCACTGGATCATACCAAGTAATACCTTAGGTGAGTGAGAGTCGAATCCCACGAGGATTAATAGACTGAGCAACAATGGTCGAATGACTCACTTAGTCAGGCAAGCAGAAAGTTGTGTTTGGAGGGTTATAAAATGCATTAAACAGTAAATTCAAAAAGTAAGAAAGCAAACAATAAAAGTGGAGTGAAATATACGAGAGAAAGCATTTAAGGTTTTGGAGTTATTTATTCTTCCGGATTAAGTTTTCTTACCAATTATTTTAATCATGAAAGATTCATTTCATGGCAAACTTTAATTGACTAAACCCTAATGTCTTAGTGATTTAGTCTCCTTCTAACCCAATCAATCGTCAATGTCCTGGTCACTTAATATAGATTAGAGGGTTAAGAGCAATTCTAGTTTATGGCCACAAAATCCCTAATTACCCAAAACTAAGAGGATTATATATCACGTATCCCGATTAGTTCAAGCAATTAGTAATTTAGGAGGAATTTGCTTTCAAGCTGTTGTTTAAGCAAGATAACTCTATCGAGAATCACAAGAACACATGTAGAATAAGGGTTATACTGTCGTTCTACCCAGATTCAAAAGATGAAGAATGAAGGCATTCCTTGAAACTGAATCAATACATTAATTAAAATAGAAAAACAATAATCTTAATTCATAGAAATAAATAGAGCTCCTAACCTTAACCAAGGAGGTTTAGTGGCTCATGACTTATAGAGAAAACAAGGGTTTCGAAAAGTGTGAAAGTACGAAAGTGAGAAGTTGATCCCCCTAAAGGGTGAATTTTTTCCTTTTATACCTAACCTAATTTGATTTGAAACTAAAATAAAATAATAAATTCTAAACCTAAAAGATTTTGTTTGTAAATAAAAATTATAAAAATAAAAGATAAAATAATAATTAAAAGCTAGATCCACTAAATATGCTCCAAGAGTGGGAAATGGGTTCGGATTGCCTGGTGCTAAATGCTAGACTTGGTGTTTAGCGCCCTTGAGGGCAGAACGCCTCTAATCTATGTTGGTTTGCTGGCACGAAATGCCAGTTAGGCGTTTAACGCCCAATGGGATAGCTTTGAAACCTCTCATTTTTGCTCAAAACTCTCTCAAATTGATCCAAATTTCACTTGAAATGAATAAAACACTAAAACAACTCAAAGTAGCATCCAAAAAGGATTTTAATACTAAAATATAATTAAACTCACTAAATTCTAACTAAATTCAACTAGAAAATAACCATAAAATGGGTATAAGATGCTCATGCATCATCCAACACCACCATTGTCTTTGTTGACAAGCTTCATCATGGTAGCCTTCGTCTTCGTCTCACCGTCGTCGTCTTCATCTACCTTTTGTCGCGTTTGTCTTCATCTGCCATTCTACCCTCTGGTCGCCGTCATCCTCGTCTACCCTCTGGTCGTCGTCACCATCATTTGCTTGGTGAAGGTCAGTGCTCAGTGCCGCTGTGCTTGTTCGTGGGGTCGCGGTGGAGCACACTTGAAGAACCACTAGCGCCACCCTTGTTCATCGCGCCACCACCGTTCATCGTACCTCCATCCTTGTTGCCATTCACCGAGGCACTGACCTTGGTGCCATTGCTTCGCTCCACCATGCAACAACAGGTTCACAGTGAGTTTTGCTCAATTGAATTTCTTAGGTCTAAACATTCAATGTGTAGTTCTATTACTTCTTCCACTGCATTTCTGATTTTTGAATTTTGGCATGAAGTGTTTTAGTTGATGCAGTTGGTTTTGCTGTTACCGAATTTGTGTTGCTGCTTCATTATAATTATTAATTTGTAATCATATAATTCCTGTTGTTGCTGATTTTGTATTTGAAATTATGGTTAGTGATTGCTGAATTGTTGCTTGATTCTGGCAAGATTGAAGGCATATTTAGTTAGCTATGATTGAACCATCTTAGAGCCTTCCCTTTCATAACTTGAATCATTGAATGATTAGCTATGATTCCTTTCTATATCTAGTTGTTCCAAACTCTATATGCTTGGTGTTATTGAATCAATGAATGCTTTTTTTTTTTGGGTTAATGTTTGGAAAAAGGTTATCAATTTTTGTTAAAATTATGCTGAGATTTCGCTAAAATTGTGATTAACTAAACATCTTGTTAAACTTTATTAAAATTATATTAAAAATTTTGTTAAAAGTTTGTTGGAGCTTTTATTTGTTCACTATGATCAGTCTTTTGTCAGAGGAGAAATTAATTTGTCATATTTGTTTTTAACGAAGAAATAAATGAATTGAATTAACTCAATCAACTAAATAAATAGATGAAAATATTTGTTATTGGTTTTTTTAATTCAATGAATTTCTTTTGTTTCTTGTGACTATCTTAATGATCTCAATAGTGATATTATGACTAATGAGTGATAAATTGTTAATAATTAATGAGATTAAAAGTTATATTAGATTTTGATTGATGTAGTATTTTAATTTTGGAAGACGTTTTAAATTTTATATTTGACTATAATTATATTTAAGGTTCTTATTTATAATTTATTTGTTATTTTATTATAAAACAGTTTTACCAGTTTAACCACAGTTGAACCAGTTGGACTAATAAACTACTGAACTAGTAGCTAGAGCAGTTTGATGATTGATCCAGTTTTCAGAACCTTGCAATTCTCACATGCCCAAATGACTTTCCTACAATTGTGGCTTACCAAATTCAGATTTTTAATTAATTAAATAATTATTAATAGATTTTAAAATGTAAAAAATTTGGATTAGCACCTAAACACATTCACACTACGGACGATTATTTCTAAACTCACCATACATTCATTCAGGAAGCATAACAGAGAAAAGAGACGCAAACAAGTATGATGTATATCTAGCTCTAGTACAGGTCATGAGTTCACTTGTCGGTTATATACCCGCTCCCGACTTTACCTGGCATCAAGTCTGGATATGCCTTTCCAGTTGGCAAAAATACTGTAAGCACCCCTGTCTTATAAGGCGACTCTCTCTAGCCGACCTAGACACGACATATCTACTATAAGCAATCTCTGCCTTACATGTACGAAACTCCAGCCGTGTATGTACTGATATCTACTGTAAGTGACCTTTGTCTCAGTTTACAGGTAAAACCCTCTATGGTCGTGTATCCCTGGAAAGAAATACTCAGTGGATGCACCACCATATATCTGCCTGCCCTGGGCAGCAGATGATTAATCAATAATTTTTCGTTGTTTGTTATTCATTGTTTTGTTTTCTTTCATTATCCTCTTCTTTTCCTTGTTTTCTCAGAATTTTTCACACTCTATTCTTACCTCTCTTTTGATATTTTATGAAAGGAATCACAAGATTCTGGGCTTTAAATTGTCTTCCTAAGTCTTTTAAAAAAATTACTATTTTGTCCTTAATATTTACTTATAATTATCATTTTGTCCTTTTATTATTATTATATTATTATTTCTATTATTATATCATATTTCATTATTTTATTATTTTACTATTAAAACTTTTACTTAATTACATCTTAGTCCCTGAATTTTTAATATTTGTATTTTAACCCTTGAACTTTTGTTAATTTACTTTTTAGCCTTCAAACTTTTTCATAATTACACTTTTGTCTCTACACTTTCACATAATTATCAAAATCCCCTACACCTTTTATGAAATTTTCATTTTGTCCCTGAAAATTGATTGGACTATTTTATCCCTAATCTTTTTAGTTAATTCCCAAAATACCCCTAGACTTTTAAATTATCATTTTAAACTCTATCTTTTACTTAATTACCATTGTGTTCTTAGTGTAAAATTTCCATGCTACCATTGCATGGAAAAGCCAAAACCATGTTCATGTTTCATCATGATTTCAACCTTAATTTTCAACATGTTTTTCAAGCTTTTTGGTTACCACTTTTTAGTTTCTTTCAACCCCAAATTCCAATCATCAAACCACATAAAATACATCATGTTTCAAGCCTAAAATAATCTCCTTTAAGCTTGCAAATATTTTGGATTTCATGCTTTTTCAAGGAACCTAATTGTCATTCAATTTCCAATTAACACCACAAATCAAGCATATAATCATTCAATTTCAAGCATTAATCATTAATTTAATAAACAAACAGCAAGAACACTATTAACTCATGATAATTTAACCAAACCTTTACCTTCCAAATCAGCCATAAAACTAGTTTTCACTAAGGGTTTCTTAGCCCACTTTTTACCTAGTTTTCAACCAAAAATAAACTTTATTTCATGAGGTTCCATGAAGGCCAAACCTTAACCATGGAATAAAAAGAGATTTTCTCACCTTTCTCAAGTTGAAAATGATGATTTCTTGCTCCAGAAGGTTCCAAGACAAGAGTTCCTAGCAACAACATCAAAAACATTAAGTTTCACCAAGGTTTAGCTATGGCCGAACCTTCACCATCCATGAACAAGATTTATACCCCAACTTACCTTGTGGAATCTAATATGAGAGTGAAGAGGAGAAAGAGAGGAACACTTTTAATTAGTTTAGATTTTTTAGTGGAGTTTTAAAAGGCTAAAGAACCGAGCTTGAAAGTATAGAGGTCATGGAGTTTTTCTACCATTTTCTCTCTAAAATCTTGGCTAAAAGAAAAAGAAATGAAGCTGGTGGTGTTAAAAAAATAGGGGCCATGGTACTTAAGGTGCTTAGTCACCCAAAATTGAAGATAAAATATCATTAAGGAGATAATTACTAAAGCTAGATGTATTGAATCACTAGTAATTACACTCCTAAAATAAATATATGAGGTACTAGTATAAATGATACTAGTAATACAATTATCTCAGAGATAAAATATCTATGATAAAGTATTAGCATAGCTAAGCTCGTCAGAGAGTGCCGACATTAGTCTGCACCGGTAGATTTTAGGTCGAGATTTAGGTCTAACTCATCAAAATAAGTCTAACCATGAAAATCAGAATTCAAAATTTCTAGTCGAAGTGGTTCAAAAACTCAACTTGTTGTGACTTAGTCGATGTGCTTGCAAAGCTCAGGAAAGGTTCCTACTTTAGGTACTTGCTTGATGATGCAGTGCTTGTGTAATAGAGGTGCCTGCTTCACTGAACTTTTGAAAAAATTGTTTCTTAAAAAAAAGGTTCCGTTTCGTCAAAAATAGACCATTACACGCTACCCTCCTTAAAGAAAATTTTGCCCTCAAAATTTTAGTTACCTCTAAACATATGCGGATAGTCTACTTTTGTGTTTTCCTCCAGCTCGCACATGTGTTCTTCTTCTACATTTCGTTCCGTTGCCATCTTAACTAGAGGAACTGTCTTGCCTCTCAGTTGTTTGTTACCCTTTTCCACGATCTTAATCGGTGATACTTGGTATGTAAAGTCGTTTCATAATCGCACTATCTTTGGTTACAAGACATGGCTCTCGTCGGTATTATCGTGGAAGTTTGACAATTATGGAGGAAGGGCTATTTGATATGCTACTAGACTGACTCTTCTAAGTATTTGGAAGGACCCTACATTCGGGGGTTAAGTTTCTTGGTCCTAAGGGCTCGACCTACTCCAGTAGTAGGAGTTACTTTCAAGAAAACATAAGTCACATTCACTAAACTTTAAGGGTCTACGTCTATTATCGGCATAGGTCTTTTGTCGGCTCTGAGCTGTTTGATTCTTATCACGGATCCTTTTGATCTAACTGGTAGTTTTTCCCACCAAGTCTGAACCCAGAACACTAGTTTCCCCGCCGTCATACCAGCATAATGGTAATTGACATCTCCTCCTGTAGATATCTTCATACGGTATCATTTTGATATTCTGCTGGTAACTATTGTTGTAAGCAAATTCAACCAACGGTAGATACTTGTCCCATCTTCCTTTATGCTTCATTACACAAGATCATAGCATATCCTCTAACATTCGGATCATTTGTTCTATTTGTTCATCTGTCTAAGGATGTGATAAACCCTATTTTTAGGGTTTATCTTGTGCTTAATTTAGGGGATTTTATCACCTTTACCCACATTTATTCAATGAAAAGGCATAGTTTCATGATAGTCTCCTAATTTGTACTTAAGTGTGAAAACATGCTTTTTAGGCCCTTAATTGCTAATTTTGATTCACCTTTAATTCCACTAGATGCCTTGATGTATTTGTTAGTGAATTCAGGATGGAAAGGCTAGGAATGGATCAAAGGGGTGAAGAGGAAAAGCATGCAAGTAAAGAACTCATGGAAAATCAAGGATTTAGGATGCACTCATCGACGCGCACGCGCAGCAGATGCGCACGCGTGGATAGAAAATGGAATCGACGTGTACACGTGACCCATGCGTACGCGTCGGTGCTCGCACGTGACCCACTTAAAGTGAATCCGCTGAGGGCGATTTCTGGGCTTTTCAGGTTCAGATCCAACTCAATTCTGAGGCTATTATATGCAGAATTCAAATGGGGATTAAGACATTACATCATATTAGGACACATGACACATTGGCGATAGTTTAGTTAGTTAATGCTTTAGTTAGTTTCTAGAGAGAGAAGCTCTCCCTTCTAGCTAGCATTAGGATTAGGTTTAGCTTAATTTCTTCTTAGATCTAGATCTACTTCTTCTCTTGCTTCAATTTTCCTTTTCCTTTATGAATTCTTATGTAGATCTCCATTTTCCTCTTAATGCAATTTATGATTTCCATGTCTTCTCATGTTTACTTTGGTTTTCTATTATTGATCTCTTGCCATTGTAGTTAGATTTCTCTTTAATTCTTGCAATTAATGTTGTTTACCTTTATTGCTTTCTATGTGTTTGATGAAACGCTTCCTTTAGTTATGAGTTAGATCTTTCTCCTCTTGGCTTTGGTTGAGTAATTGGTGACTCTTGAGTTATCAAACTCTCTTGTTGATTGATAATTAGAAGTTGCTAATTGACTTGAATGCCACTAAAGCTAGTTTTTCATCATGATTAGACTAGAACTTGTGGAATTAAGTTGATTATCTCCACTTGACTTTCCTTCATAGTTTGAGGTTAACTAAGTGGAGCAATGGACAATTCTTCTCATCACAATTGAGGATGATAATGAGGATAGGACTTCCCATTCTTATACCTTGCCAAGAGCTTTCCTAGTTGCTAGTTTATTTCTTTTGCCATTTACATTTCTTGTCTCTTAATTCAAAAACCCCAAAACATACTTCATAGCCAATAACAAAGAACACTTTATTGCAATTCCTAGGGAGAACGACCCGAGGTTTGAATACTTCGGTTATTTTTATTGGGGTTTGTTTTAGTGACAACCAAATTTTTGATTGAAGGAATTGTTTGTTCGTTTAGAACTATGCTTGCAACGATATTTCATTTGTGAAATTCTAAACCACAAATACAATTTTCATTCATCAAAATGGCGCCGTTGCCGGGGAGTTGCAATTGTGTGCCTTGTTATTGGTTATTGTATATATGTGAATATTGTGAATATGTTTGCCTTTTGCTTCTTTGCTAGTTTTTGGTAATTGTAGGAGTTTGTTCTCTTTATTTGTTACTTGTTTTTGTTTTCATTTTCTATTGTTACTATGAATTCTCACTTTGACTATGAATTTGGTTCCAACTATATTGTAGGAAATGGGAGCTTCAATGATAACATGCATCAAGGATTGGACAATCAAAGGTGGGAGGAGCCATATGCATATGATCAATCCTCTTGGCAACAACCTCCACCATTGGACTATGAACAAGATCCATTCCATGATGCATAATGGTACGGAATTTCTAACCACAGACTAACCGGCAAGTGCACCGGGTCGTACCAAGTAATACCTCAGGTGAGTGAGGGTCGATCCCACGAGGATTGATGGATCAAGCAACAATGATTGATTGATTGGCTTAGTTAGACAAACAAAAAAGAGTGTTTGAATATTCAAAGAGCATTAAATAATCGTGCAGAAATTAAAATAGTAAAGTAAATGGGTTGGGAATAAAATATGGAGAAGACAGTTAAGGTTTCAGAGTTATCTATTTTCCCGGATTAACTTTTCTTACTAACTATTTTAATCATGTAGGATTTAATTTATGGCAAACTATATGTGACTAGACCCTAATTCCTTAGACCTTTGTAGTCTCCTTTAAAATTCATCAACAGCCAATTCCTTGGTCAATTAATTCCAATTAGAGGATGATGATCAAATTCCAGTTTATATGCCACAAAAACTCTAATTACCCAAAAATAAAAGGATTATATGTCACGTATCCCATTAAATCTAGATAATTAAAATTTAGGAGAATATGTTTTCAAGCTGTTGTTCAAGTAAAGAGCTTTTCCAAGTTATACAAGAACTCAAATAGAAAAAGGGTCATACTTCCGTTCCACCCAAATTCATAAGATAAAGAGCGAAAACAATTCTTAAATTATAAATTCACACATGAATCAAAATAGAAAAAGCAATAAAATCAATCCATACAAATAGATAGAGCTCCTAACCTTAACAATGGAGGATTAGTTGCTCATGGTTCAGAGTAGAAAACTAGGATTACGGAATGTAAATTGGTATAGAATTGGAAGTCCCCCCTTTGGGAAGAAAAGTTTCTCCCTTTTATATCTAATCCTAATTAATTTAAAATCTATTATCTAAAACTAAAAATAATATCTTTTCCTAAAAATAATATTTGAATTTAAATTAGAATAATCAGCAAGTCTTCAGTTGATGGGTGGAGACCACTTGTTTTGTCCATTCTGCAGCTTCTAATCTGTGTTCTCTGGACTAGAAACTAGGTCAGAACAGCCCAGAAATCGCCCCCAGCATTTTTCTGCGTTTTCTGCACGTGGTGCATGTCACGCATACGCGTCAGTCACGTGTATACGTCGATGGTCTTCTTTGCGTGTCATGTGTACGCGTCAGTCACGCGCACGCGTTGCTGAGCAAATATTCAAATCATGTGTACGCGCCATAGAAAGCTCCAAATCACGCGTACGCGTCAGTCACGCATACGCGTCGCTCCTCGCTGTCATCTCCTTTGATTCTTGTGCTGTAGAAACTCCTTCAAATCTAGCCGAATGCTACCTAAAATAAACAAAATTGCAAAAGACTCAAAGTAGCATCCATATTGGCTAAAAGATAATTAATTCTTTATTAAACTCAACAATTTAGATGCAAATTCATTAGGAAAATATAGAAAAGATGCTCACGCATCACATACCAATCAAATGGCTATGGTGAACCCCCTTGTGACTTTCAAGAACCACCACCATATGCCTATGAGCCATTTCCTCAACATAACCCTTAACCATACTCACAAGCCCCTTTTCACCAAACACCCCCGTATGACCCTAATCCATATCCACCATACCAACCACCTTTTGAACCATATGAGCCATACATAGAACTGCCACCATTCCAACCTCAATACTTCCAAGAACAACCACCACCTCCATACTATGACCAAGATGAACCACCTCCAATGTATGAGAATTTTCAACCTCAAGAGGAATTCTACCTTTCACCACCATCCTCTATGGAAGAATATCCATGTCCATCAATCCAAGAGCAATATGATCCTACTTATGTTAGCGATTTGGAACAAGAATCAAATGATCACCTCAAGGAAACAATGGATCGGCTTCAAGCAACCGTCCATCAAAAGTTAGATGCATGGGATTCATACCACATGTCCACGGATGATTGTGGAAGAGTAACCAAAGAGGGGAGTATGAAGGGGACTGTAGAACTTCAACTTGAGAGCAAAAGATTGGAGTGTGCGGTGCAACAAATGGAACAAATGGAAAATGTTGAACCAACACATCCTTACTATGATGAAC
This sequence comes from Arachis ipaensis, assembly GCF_000816755.2. NCBI lineage: Eukaryota > Viridiplantae > Streptophyta > Magnoliopsida > Fabales > Fabaceae > Arachis > Arachis ipaensis. Next base: position 85,216,200 of record NC_029788.2, on the reverse strand, counting down.
CACCTTCCTACTATGAACCCTTCCTCCAAGATAATGAACCCTTCCATCCACTCCAACCTCCAATGAATGACATCCTTGGTGTTCTTCTTCAAGGACAAGAAGAGATGAAAATGGATGTACAAAACTTCGCGGCCGCCTTGGACGAGGTGGTGAACCGGTTAGCATTCTAATGCCTGAATACTCAAGGAACTCCCATGGCTACTGGTGCATGAAATTGTGATCTCTGGTAATGGCTCCAAAAACTTGGTGCTCTAATCTCAATTCATAATTTGTCACAACTTCGATACAACTAACCAGCAAGTGCACTGGGTCGTCCAAGTAATAAATCTTACGTGAGTAACGGTCGATCCCACGGAGATTGTTGGTATGAAGCAAGCTATGGTCATCTTGTAAATATCAGTCAGGCGGATATAAAATAATTATGGAATTTTCGAAATTAAATAATAAAAGAAGGATAGAAATACTTATGTAAATCATTGGTGAGAATTTCAGATAAGTGCATAGAGATGCTTTCGTTCCTCTGAACCTCTGCTTTCCTGTTGCCTTCATCCAATCAATCCTACTCCTTTCTATGGCTGGCTTTATGTAAGGACATCACCGTTGTCAATGGCTATTTTGTATCCTCTCTGGAAAATGGTCCGATGCGCTGTCACTGCATGGCTAATCGTCTGGAGGCATCACCCTTGCCAATGGCTGCAATCCATCCTCTTGTGAAAATGGTCCAAATGCTCTGTCACAGCACGGCTAATCATCTGAGGTTCTCGATCATACTGGAATAGGATTCACCCTCCTTTTGCGTCTGTCACTACGCCCAGCACTCTCGAGTTTGAAGTTCGTCACAGTCATTCAATCCCAGGGTCCTACTCGAAATACCACAGACAAGGTTTAGACTTTCCAGACTCTCATGAATGCCGGCATCAATCTAGCTTATTCCACGAAGATTCTGATTAAGAGATCTAAGAGATACTCATTCAATGTAAGGTAGAACGGAAGTGGTTGTCAGGCACGCATTCATAGGGAATGATGATGATTGTCACGTTCATCACATTCAGGTTGAAGTGCGAATGAATATCTTAGAAGCGGAATAAGTTGAATTGAATAGAAAACAGTAGTACTTTGCATTAATCTTTGAGGAACAGCAGAGCTCCACACCTTAATCTATGGAGTGTAGAAACTCTACCGTTGAAAATACATAATTGAATATAGAGGGTAAGCATGGCCGAGTGGCCAGCCTCCCATGGAGGTCTAGAGATCTAAAAATGATCAAAAGATGTTCCAAGATGTTCCAAGATGCCTAATACAATAGTAAAAAGTCCTATTTATAATAAACTAGCTACTAGGGTTTACAGAAGTAAGTAATTGATGCATAAATCCACTTCCGGAGCCCACTTGGTGTGTGCTTGGGCTGAGTTTGAAGTCTACACGTGGAGAGGTCATTCTTGGAGTTGAACGCCAGCTTTTGTGCCATTTTGGGCGCTGAACTCCACTTTGCAACTTGTTTCTGGCGCTGGACGCCAGAATTGGGCAGGGAGCTGGCGTTGAACGCCAGTTTGCGTCATCTAAAATTGGAAAAAGTATGAACTATTATACATTGCTGGAAAGCCCTGGATGTCTACTTTCCAACGCAATTGAAAGCGCGCCATTTTGAGTTCTGTAGCTCTAGAAAATCCACTTTGAGTACAGGGAGGTCAGAATCCAACAGCATCAGCAGTCCTTCTTCAACCTCTGAATCTGATTTTTGCTCAAGTCCCTCAATTTCAGTCAGAAAATACTTGAAATCACAGAAAAACACACAAACTCATAGTAAAGTCCAGAAATGTGAATTTAACATAAAAACTAATGAAAACATCCCTAAAAGTAACTAGATTCTACTAAAAACATACTAAAAATAATGCCAAAAAGCGTATAAATTATCCGCTCATCAGCTACATGTGAAGAATCCAAGGAAGAGCATAACATGAAGGAGAGATTGGAAACTCCGGTGGGAAATGAGGGAAGTTGCTTTGTGTTGGAACAATTGGAGGAAGCTACAATTGTCGAAGAAAAGGAAGAAGTGGTTGAGGACTTAGGAGATGCGAAACCTCCATGGGAACCTAGAGTTGAAGAAAAACCCTCCAGGAAGATCGAATTTGATGCTAAGGAGGAATGTGCACAACCTCCAAGGCATATCCCTTATGAAGAATTGGACGAGATAGAGCAAGAATTGAGTTCCCTTGGCAATGAAGATCAAGCATCAAGGCTTAGTGGTGAAGAATCCTTTGAACTTAAAAAACCTCCTCCCGGTGAATTTGAAAGTGTTATGGAGGTAAACCTCTCTCATCCTCCCAATTATGATTTGAGTAAGGGAAAATGCTTAGATAAAATTGTTGAACAAAGGATCACATTCGAGAAATCTTGTGAAGAGGTGGGAGTCCTTAGAAAAAGAAGGACGGGAGTTGAATACGCTTTGTTAAGATCCTTGGAAGCTTCTTTACCTAGGTTGTTATCTACTCCTTTATTTGAGTGCGTGAAATTCATTTCTATTAGCTTTATTGTCCCACTTGAGTATAGCTTGCTTGAAACGGATGTTCAACTTAAGGCACTTTGTGGGATGAAGCGTAAGAGAAAGATGTTCCGTGGTTGGCGTTGCAAATCAAGGCTCATTTTGGTTGACATTTCAAGGATGAGATACAAAGGTTGGACTAGTACTCAATTAGATGGGTCTAGGAGGATTGTTAGGGACTTCATTGAGAATTTATCTTGTCTACCACCCAAGTGGAATCATGATGATCAATTAGAAGATGGGTGTGAAAACAAGGTTTGGGATCCCGGATCGCACAATGAGGATCAACCTTGGGAGCTCTAAGCTTGTGAAGGACTCCAGCAAGACTTGGTGCAACTCATGAGAAATCTTGAAACACAATGGAGAACCAAGCATTGATGGGAGTTCTGAGAATAATTCAAGCACAAGCCACCTTGAGAGGAGCCCCCATAAGTCCAACTTAAGGACAATAAATAAAAGTGCTAGGTGGGAGACACCTCCACCATGGTAAAATCTTTTCATTTTCTCTTTTGTAAATATTGGTAGAATTTAGTTGATTTCATGTTTTGTCTAGTTTGTTAAGTTTAATTAGTAGTTTGGAATGTTGAATAAGGTATTAAGGTGTTTTGGTAGCTTTTTAGAGGTTTGGAATGCTTGGTTTGGTGCAAGAACTTGAAAAATTTTTGAAAAATAGAGCACCATCCACGCGTACACGCAACCCATGCGTACGCGTGACCCAAGCTTTTGGGCCAATCCATGCGCACGCGTGACCCAAGCTTTTCGGCCAATCCAGGCGCACGCGTGCCTCACGCGTACGTGTGGATACAAAATTTTCACCTCCATACATAAACCCGATAGTTGTGCCTACTTCATGCCAACTTTTTGCCCAAGGCACAACTCTTCCCACGCGTACGCGTGACCTACGCGTACGCGTCGCCGCTTCAAATAACTCATCACGCGTACGCGTGCCCGACGCACACGCGTGGATTGCCCTGTTTCACTACTCTTCTTTTCTTCCCCTCTTTCCATTTCTTCTCTCTTCTCTTCTTTTCTTTCCATCCTTCAACCATCATCCAACACCACCAAACACCTTCTATAACCATTTCTTTTAGTTAGTTAGATAGTTAGTTAGTGGTTTAGTTAGTTTTATTTTTGTTTTTCATTGTAAGTGCTGGATTAGTAATCTTGTTTGCTGTTCATTGCCAGTGAGTACTAAACGGGATGCTATCCTAGCATCATTATGTTTATAATCATTGTTGGATTCTTTGATTGAGGTTATATATTGCTACTTGGTTTTGAGTTTCTATTATTGAACATTTGTGAATACCAAGTACATGAGAATTTCCTTTCAAGCACTCTAAATATTTTTGAATTGTATGTTGTAGCTAGCCACCATGTGATTTAAACCCTCCTCTTTGATTAGGAAAATTCTTGATATTGGATGTTGTGCATTTACCTTAATTCATTGTGTTTCTTGATCATATGCATCCATATGTTATATATGTGCTTGAATGCCTTCATGCTTCTTTATCTCTTGTTTGGTTATCCTAACCCACAAGATTAAAGTATTTCAAGTACACTAGAATGAGTGTGGTGCATTCTTCTTTTGTATAAATTGTGACAAAAAATTTTTGCTAGTATGCGTGTGTTCTAAACCGTGTGCAATTTAGGATCCACGCACATTCTTTTCTTCAATGTCACACCAATTCACTCACTCCATTCTAGTGATTTACCTCATTCCAACAATTTAGGATTCCTTACTTTTGCATTTACTTGTCTTCTTATCCTGCTTTCTATTTTCAGGATGTTTTGGCATAAAAAAACGGAAGCAGGAAAAAGAACACGCAGCAACCGGTTGACCTACCAGCTGAAGGTAGCAACTCGTAGAGTCGTCGTATCCCCTTGCTCATCTTAGAATGCACCGAGGACGATGCAAACTTTTAAGTGTGGGGAGGTCGTCCGACCAGTCGGCGTCTTTGGGTGACAAATTTCTAATTCCAACACTTTTGCATTTCATTTTCATACACATGTAAAATAAGCTTAGTTAAAATAATGAAATTCTCCAAGGAAAACATTCTTAATAGGGCATTGACATCCCAATTAATTTGAGTGAAAACTTTTCATTAAACTTGCTTGAATTTTATATATTGTGGAACATGTTTTGAGCTAAGAACACACAACCTTGAGAGTTTTGAGCCTAATTGCGTGGTTACGTCTTATAACCACTTATTTTCCTTCTTGTGTGCATTGTTCTCTTCCTATGATTGTAATCTTTGATTTGTTTGATTCTTTATGTCCATTATTTTGTGTATTCATGCATTTATATGATTGAGGCCATAAATTCATTAGCTCACTTACCCAAATAGCCTCACCTTACAACAACCTTTGTTAGCCAACTTTGAGCCTACGATTAACCCACTTGTTCTTAATTTTAGCACATTACAAGCCTAAAGCGAAAAACAATAAATGTCCTTAATTTGGATCTTTGATTAGTTTAGGCTAGTGAGTGTGTGTATCATTCAAGTGTGGGAAAACTTGGGACACTGGTTGAGGTAAAAAGGGTGTTTTTGTACTTTGTTGAAGATATTGGAAATTGGGTACATACTCATGTGTTAATTAAATGTAAAACCATATGCATTGATACTCTTGTATATACCTTGTTGCAAAAAGAAAGAAAAAAAATAATAGAAAATAAAAAGCAAAAAAAAAATAAAGATATACAAAGAAAAAGAAAAAAATAGAAAGAAAAGAAAAAGAAAAACAATAAAAGGGGGCAAAATGCCCCAAAGTGAAGTTCAATAAGAATCAATGCATATGTGTGGTGATCAAAAAGAAAATGCATGAGTATGTGAAAAAGTGAAAAATGGGTAGTTAGGTTAGCACTTGATTATATAGGTTGTCATAGGTTAGGTGGGAAGCTTAAGTTAGTCAAAGATTCAAATTTCAAGCTCACTTGACCATATGCATCCTACCTTGACCCTAGCCCCATTAAAACCTTGTGGAAAGACCTCATGATAATTGTATGTATGCATTAAATAATTGTTGATTGTTAGAAGAAAAACAAATCTTAGAAAGCATGATTAGGGGAGAATTGAGTGAATCAATCCTAAACACTTGAGCGACTAGAGCGGATACACATCCGGTGAGGGTTCGATTGCTCATTTACATGTCTCCACCTAAAATCATCACTTTTCTTGCAAGTTTGTAAAAATATTTAATAACTCAATTCAATTGTGGATTTGATTTGATTGCTATTACGTTACCCATTATCTTATATATGTTCTCTTGGAAATTGATTTATTTTGACCAAGTAGTTGCATTCATCTAGATAGTTGCATGTAGATAGGTTGCATCTAATTAGCTTGCCTTGAATAAATGTTGATACCCTTTGTCTCTCTCTTGATCTTAGCATGAGGACATGCTTGATTTAAATGTGGGGAGGTTGATAAACCCCATTTTTAGGGTTTATCTTGTGCTTAATTTAGGGAATTTTATCACCTTTTACCCACATTTATTCAATGAAATGGTATGGTTTCATGATTGTCTCCTAATTTGTGCTTAAGTGTGAAAACATGCTTTTTAGGCCCTTAATTGCTAATTTTGATTTACCTTTGATTCCACTAGATGCCTTGATGTGTTTGTTAGTGAATTCAGGATGGAAAGGCTAGGAATGGATCAAAGGGGTGAAGAGGAAAAGCATGCAAGTGGAGAACTCATGGAAAATCAAGGATTTGGGATGCACTCATCGATGCGCACGCGCAGCAGACGCGCACGCGTGGAAAGTGAAGTCGTATGGCAACGCGTACGTATAGCAGACGCGCACGCGTGGATAGAAAATGCCATCGACGCGTACGCGTGACCCATGCATACGCGTCGGTGCTCGCACGTGACCTACTTAAAGTGAATCCGCTGGGGGGTGATTTCTGGGCTTTCCAAGCCCAGATCCAACTCAATTCTGAGGCTATTATATGCAGAATTCAAAGGGGGATTAAGACATTACATCATATTAGGACACATGACACATTGGTGATAGTTTAGTTAGTTAATGCTTTAGTTAGTTTCTAGAGAGAGAAGCTCTCCCTTCTCGCTAGGATTAGGATTAGGTTTAGGTTAATTTCTTCTTAGATCTAGATCTACTTCTTCTCTTGCTTCAATTTTCCTTTTTGCTTTATGAATTCTTATGTAGATCTCCATTTCCCTCTTAATGCAATTTATGATTTCCATGTCTTCTCATGTTTGCTTTGGTTTTCTATTATTGATCTCTTGCCATTGTAGTTAGATCTCTCTTTAATTTTTGTAATTCATATTGTTTACCTTTATTGCCTTCTATGTGTTTGATGAAATGCTTCCTTTAGTTATGAGTTAGATCTTTCTCCTCTTGGCTTTGGTTGAGTAATTGGTGACTCTTGAGTTATCAAACTCTCTTGTTGATTAATAATTAGAAGTTGCTAATTGACTTGAATGTCACTAAAGCTAGTCTTTCATCATGATTAAACTAGGACTTGTGGAATCAAGTTGATTATCTCCACTTGACTTTCTTTCATAGTTAGAGGTTAACTAAGTGGAGCAATGGACAATTCTTCTCATCACAATTGAGGATGATAATGAGGATAGGACTTCCCATTCTCATACCTTTCTAAGAGCTTTCCTAGTTGCTAGTTTATTTCTTTTGCCATTTACATTTCTTGTCTCTTAATTCAAAAATCCCAAAACATACTTATAGCCAATAACAAAGAACACTTTATTGCAATTCCTAGGGAGAACGACCCGAGGTTTGAATACTTCGGTTATTTTCATTGGGGTTTGTTTGTGACAACCAAATTTTTGATTGAAGAAATTGTTTGTTGGTTTAGAACTATGCTTACAACGAGATTTCATTTGTGTAATTCTAAACCACACTTACAATTTTCGTTCATCAAGATGATATGCCATATTCATATGCAATTCTGTTATGGATGCTTTCTCAAAAGCTCCCAAAAATCTGGAAGTAAACCTTGGATCACAATTTGAGACAATAGATGAAGGTACTCCATGCAACTATACTGTTTCTTGAATATATATCCGTGCATGTCTCTCCAAATTATAATCAATTCAAATTGGAAAAAAGTGGGTTGATTTTGTTAATTTGTCCAAAATCACCCATATAGCATTATATCCAGCTGATGTTCTTGGTAATCCAGTCACAAAATCTAATGTAATGTCCTCCCATATCCACAGTGGTATATCCAGGAGTTGTAGGATTCCTGAAGGTTTCTGATGTTCTACCTTTATCTTTTGATAAGTTAGGCACTTTGAAACATAAGCAACTACATCCTTCTTCAAACCCAGCCACCGAAACATTTGCTTCAGGTCTTGGTACATCTTGGTTATTCCAGAATGCATAGAAAATTTGCTTTGATGAGATTCTGTTAAAATATTTTATCACAAATCCTCATAGTTGGGTATAGAAATTCTATTATTGTATCTCTACACTCCATCTTTATCTTGGTATAAATCTTCTGGCTTCTCTATCTTTATTTGTGCCAACAGAGTTGACATCTCCGAGTCTTGCACTTGAGCTTTGCTAGATAGCAACTTTGAAATTAGGTGTTACATGCAATTGTGCCATAAGAACTCCATGTGGGGTCTCTATCATTCCCAATTTCAAGTTTTTAAACTCTACCAGCAGTTTTTCTTCTTTTACTATCATTCAAGAAATGCATAAATTCTTCCTGCTTACGGCATCTGCTATTACATTTGCTTTTCCAGAATGATAGCTTAGCTTAAACTCTATCCATCTTTGCTACCTCATATTGAGGTCCTTCTAATCAAAGATATACTTTAGACACCTATGATCAGAGAAGACTTCAAATTGAGAACCATACAGGTAATGCCTCCATATTTTGAGTGCAAAAACCACTACAGCCAACTCCAAATCATGTGGCAGATCATTTCTTTCATGAGGTCTTAGCTATCGCGGGTCTAAGCCACTACATTCCTATCTTGCATCAGTACACATCCTAATCCCTTGAAAGAAGCATCACAGTACAGATCGAAAAGTCTCTGTGGGTCTAACGATGCTAACACGAGTGCCGTCATTAACTTCTCCTTTAGCATTTCAAATCTCCTTTCACATTTTGTCATCCACCCAAATGGTACTTCCTTCCAGGTAAGTCATGTTAAGGGTAACACTATCTGTGAAAATCCCTTGATGAACCTCTAGTAGTATCCAACTAATCCAAGAAAACTTCGAACTTCTGTGACAGTTGTAGGTTGCTCCCATTACACTACTGCTTCGATATTTGAGGGATGTACTGAAATTCCTCCTAGTGTGATAACATGTCCTAAGAACATCACTTCCTTCACCCAGAACTTGTACTTTGACAATTTTTTGTATAGCTTCCGGGTCCTTAGTATCTGTAGCACCATCCTCAATTATTCCACATGTTCTTCTTTGGTTTTTGAATAAATAAGAATATCGTCTATAAAGACCTCTATGAATTAGTCTATATATGGATGAAAGATGCAATTCATATAATCTATGAATACAACAGAAGCATTAGTTAGTCCAAACGACATAACCGTATACTCATAATGACCATATCTATTCTTAAACGCAGTTTTTGGTATGTCTGACTCCTTCATTCAAATATGATGATAACCCAATCACAAATTAATATTCAAAAATACAATTGCACCATTCAACTAGTCCATCAAATTGTATGTCCGAGGAAGCGGGTACTTATTCTTCATATTGATCTTGTTCTACTGCCAATAATCCACACACAACCTCATTCTGCCGTCCTTCTTCTTCACGAATAGTACTGGAGCTCCCCATTGTGATGCACTTGGACGAATAAACTTCTTCCCTAGTAGCTCATCTAATTGCTTCTTCAGTTCTGTGAGCTCTAATAGTGACATGCAATAAAGTGCTATAGAAATCCATCTGGCTCCAGGTACCTGATGATTGGACTTTTGTGTGGTTTATAATTTCACAAATGAAAGCTCGTTGCAATATAGTTTCTAAACCAACATCAATCCTTTAATACAAAAATTTGTTTGTCACTAGTACAGATGTAATACCCAGAACTTTTGAAAAGTCTTATTATGATCAAGTCTCAAATCATATAGTTATTTATAGCCTTAATTTCGGAAATCATTTTATTAAAGATGATTAAGGCAAATTTTGATTTATTGAATTTGAGATAAGTTATGGTTATTATCCAATTTTACAATTATTGGATTATTTTCTATATTTAAAGCATATAGTTGGTAGTTGTAAAATAATAAAGATTTTTATATGATTCGGATTAAATAATTAATATTTTAAATATTAATACTGTGTGAGATTGATGAGTAAATAGTATTTTTATACAATATTATTGTTGGGTTAGAATTTATTTCTAATTATTATATTATCCTTATTTTTAAGTAAAATTACTAAAATTCCCTTAACCTTAATTTTTGAAAATGAACCCTAACCCTGAAAAACTCTACCCGGTTACTCGGTTCCCCTGAACCCAACACACACACACACGCACCTAACACTACAGCAGCAACAGCTGCTACCAGAAGAAACAAAAAAGAGAAAAGGGCCAGGAGGAAACAGGGAACGCAGAGGGAAGCAAGGGAGGAAGAGAGGCGCGGGCTAGCGCCGGCGGGCCTCACCGTCACCGCCAAGCTACTCGCCGTTCGCCGCCATCACGAGGACCAGAACAGAGCAAGGGGGAAGAAGCCACGCGGCAGAGGAGAGAAGTAGGGGAGCTCACGGCATCGCCGCCACCCATGGAGCCGCGGGCTGCGCCCAGTCACCGTCGGGGTCACCGCGTCTTCGTCCCGTTCCTGGAGCCAGCAGTTGCGCCTCGGATTGATGCCGCCGTCGAGCTTCGAGGAGAGAGAAGGAGGTTGTGGGGAGGATGAGGCGCGATGGTGGTTTGTTCTGCCACCCCTACTGCCATCGCCGTCAAGAACGGCCATCAGAGCCGCCACAAAGGATAGCGAGAGGCAAAGAGCTCGCGGTGGGGGAAGGGCCAAGCGCCATTGTGCTATGGAGCAGAGTGAGCCGCGCCGGCGCTGTTAGAGGTCTCACTGTTGCCGGAAAAGGGTTCAGGCCACCGTAGGTGTCGCTCTCGGAGGGGTAAGCTGCGCCTCTGTGTTTCTGACCGCCGGGAGTGGTTATGTGGCTTCCGGGATCACCGCCGAAGCTCCAGGCTGAGTTTCTGCCACTTGAGATCCTGCTACCGTCGCCGGAAAAGTTTGCCGTTGTCGTGATCAGAATTTGTCGCCACTGCCGCTTGAGGTGGCTGCTGAGTTGCTGCTAAACCGGCTCAGAGACTGCCGCTGTTTTGGTTCAGCCGTTCCTTCTTCGGTTCGGTAAGTGTTTCGATTTGAAAGCCCTTTCGTTACTGTTCTGTAATCTCACGCTGAGGTTTATGGCGTTAATTGCTATAAGATTGAGTTTTGGTTGTTGTATGTTGTGATTAGAGTTGTTGAGACTGTTGCGAAAGTGGCTTGGAGCTGAGGTTTTGGTTGCCGTCAGTTCGGGTTGGGGCGGAAAGGACTCTGTGAGGCATTTGGGTTATGGAATTGCGTTTTGAGGTAGGGGCGCTTTCCGAAAACTATAGTTTATTATTGGAATTATTACATATGGATACTGTTGTGAGATATTGTGTATTTGGTGATTGTATCTGCCTTATGTGTTTTTTGATTGACTCGAGTGATTATGGATGTTGGTTTGGTTGAATGGTTGTGCGGCTTTGTGAAACGTAATGTTTTGAAGTGATTCTTTAAAGATTTGAAATCTGAGTTTAATCCGTTGAGGATTGATTTGATTTGAGTCAATTATTTGATGATGTGAAAAGTCGAATGCACTTTTGAATTCAGCCTGGTTACTTTAATTGACTTGATCTTGGACAAATGATTTGTTACTGAATCGTTTCTTTAAAGCTTTGGAAATGAGTTAAATCGGTTGATATTGAGTTGATTTTTAAATGGTTTTCTTGAGATATGCCACTGAGGCGACTGTTGGATTTAGCTTGCTTTGAATTGATTTCTGGTTTTGAGCTGTTGAAAAGGAATGAGAAACGGTTTAGTTGGAACCCGAACCGGATGGCAAAAGTCCAAGTTTTAGGGGAGGTGCTGCCAAAATTTCTGCAAAATCCTAGTCGTGTTTGAAAAGTTATTTGAAAAGGGCTAGATTTGAGAAATTGTATTATGTGATTTATTAAGAGAATAATTATGTTTTCAAGCTTAATTTATTTAATGAACTTTATGCGTTGAGTTCGGCCCATTTAGAAATGAACTATTTTTACCATTTGAATCACTAAAGGAAAGAATGATGCTCTAATATTGATTTCAATATAAAAAGGGTCTTTTCGTGATTTTAAAGGAATTTAGACCTTTGATTGGGAAATTAAGTTTGAGGCAATTTAGAAGAGTTAGAAAAATGGGTTCCAAAAAGAAACTTGAAGGTGATTTGATTCAAATGAACCGGTTCCATTTCAAATGAGTTGATTTTTGGACCGGGTTGAAACTTGTGATTTTGAATGGCCGATTTTATAGTAAATTCAGTTTTATTTACTTGAACCGATAATCTATGATTTTAAGAGTTTCAATGAATTTTAAGGAATCGATATAGGTTGACCTTCCTTAAAGACTTGGAATTCTGTTGGAAAACTTTTGTTATAAAATCCCATTGTTGGATGGGTGATTTTGAATGCTTTGAAATAAATCCTTAACTTGCCATGGTTTTGGAAGTTTTGGAAAGAGAATGTCGAGAGTGGCTTTGTTTTAAAAAGGAAACTCACTTTGAGTAAATTTGGCTTATGAGCCTGAGATGATTTGAACATGAGATCTTCAAAGTCAAGGCTAAAAAGAGTTGAAACTCTATTTCAAGTGGAATGAATTGAGAAAAGTGATTTATGGCTTAAATGCTGATTGATGAATTTGATAATGTTGAATGGTGGAAGTGCTATTTTGTTATGAGCCGGAAAGACTGTGTATGCTATTGAACTATGGCTGATTGCCGAATGAATTGTGGGCCGTATTGCTGATTATGAATTATGAGTTTAAGCCGAAGGGCTGTATTTATTGATAAATTGGCTGGTTCTGGATTGAACCGTGAGCCGGATGGCTGAGATAAATGTTGAATGTGAATATGCTTGTGTTTTCTCTCTGGTTGTAAGGGTGACAGGGCACCGATACCCTCTAATGGTGACAGGGCGCAGATACCCTCTAATGGCGACAGGGTGTAGATACCCTCTAATGGTGACAGGGCACATATTCCCTCTAATGATATTAATGCGCAACAGAGAGACCGTGCCCGGGTTAGCTACCGGACACGTCGGGTTGGCTTGGTAACCGATGGATGATATCATCAGCCACTAGGGACAGACATGCATCATATGCATTTATGTGACATTGTTTGGATGTGCATATTATACTTGGTTTGCCTATGTGATTAATTGCTAACTGTTCTACTTGCAATAACTGTTTGTTTGTGCTTGCATCTTCCTATTTGTGTTTGCTACTGGGATTCTGTTGGACTGTGGTGATTGATTGTTGTTGGATTGTTTGGGCTTAGGGCCGTGGTTGGAATGAGATGACTGATGGTTGATTTCGATTTTGTGTTTCTGGTTTGGAATAAAATATGAAAGGCTATTTTGGTTCCGCATAAGTAAACCGTTTTGAAAGGCTTTTGAGTTTTTGAGAATTGAATGGTTCCTCTTTCAGAAAAGATTTCCGACTTTACTTTTATTGTAAACCATTGTTTTTGAAAAGAGGCATAAGACGGTTATTAATCACTAGTACGGTTTATCTTCACGTATTCTATTACAGTAATTCCCAAAAACCCTCTACTGAGAACCCTTTCGAGGATGATGTTCTCACCCCCCTACATTTTTCCCCTTTCAGGATATGGCGCAGAAGTCACGAAGAGTTTATTTAGTTGTTGAAATGCTCTGTATTGCTTTAGATTATGGTTTATTGTACCCTCGCCTTTATCTTGAGATATTTTGTAAGAGGGATAGGAATTTTATTGTCTAAGGCTTGTAATATTATTTATATATATGTGCATATATATGGATGTACTCTTTATGAGTTGTTGTAAGTTGTATGGTATTTATGGATGTACGTTATCGAACGTAAGTATCTTTGGGAGCGGTATTGCGGTTTAAAGTTTTAAATAGGCGCATATTTTAGTATTAAATAGTATAAGTGTTGTCGTAATGTCCGAGCTATCAGAGTCGCACAGCCGGAAGTGTGAGCTTTGGTAGTTAGGGTGTTACATTATGGTATCAGAGCAGTTCTTCCTGTAGAGCCTGAGGAATGGACTGACTATGCTTCAGTTACATACTCTGGGCGTTTGTCATGTATTAGGTCTTGTCGAATGATGAGAATTAGAGCTTTATGCACATGACGGTCTATTGATTAACGCTGTTAGTCTTGCATTGCGAAATTCTTGGTATTAAGTTTGGCCGGCTTAATACTAGTGAAATATGTATATGAAAGCACTGATGGGTTATCATAGATGATATACGAGTTTTGAGTAAAGCGAATTGCGGGTTTTGGGAACGTTAGAAACTATTTCTCAAGGCTATTCAGTTGTGAGTCTTGAATTCTGTTCGAGTCGACTTGTTCTTTCATATCCTAACTTGAAGTTCTTTTTTGCTAATCCCCTTGAAAAGTAGTTTGATGTTCCACTCTATTCCTCTATCCACATGTATTCTTGTTTGATCTTAAGTGCATATGCTTGTTTGAGATCCTTGTTGCACCTACTTTCCTCTGTTTGAGTTCTTCTTGATTCAAGTATTCTTTGATATAGCCTTGAACTTGTCTTAATGTGCTGTGACTTTTAACTCCGGATTCCGAGTTCATTCTTAGAGAACTTGTTGATTCAGTTTTCCTCTTATTTGACACTGATTACAACCAATTTTGAGATTTTTATAAAAATTACTGTTGATTAGATACATACTTATATATATATGAACTTTGAAGATTTCTTATACAGTTTGACAATTATTTACTCCTAATACCTCCGCCGTACTTTTACTGGTTTACAGAACTGCACCTACTTAAAATACAATTTGACTTTCTAGTAATTTTACTATAGTTCCATCGCACGCCTTTATCTGATTATGCATTTGGGCATTTTTCGAAATTCTGGGAAGAAGGAATTCTTCGCTTTTATTCCGGTTGATTTTTGCTGATAAACTTTACCTAAATTATTTTTAACTTGAGTTCGGTTTAGCATACTACATTGTTGATGCCATTGTTATTCTTTTGAAAATGTTGGACTCATAGCTTTCTTCTTATGAACGGACTCGTTCCTTCTTAAGTTTTTCACCTCTATGAATGTCATACGTGATTCTGTTTTTAACTAATCTTTTACATCTTGTAAACATTACCATTGATCTTGGTTTTTCTTCTCTGGCGAATCTCATCCTTATGTGATTCAGTTTGATTCGTTTTGAATTAGTGCATCGTTATCCTCTCATTGTCTTTACAAGAGTTTTTCGTCAAAGATTTATCCTTGGAAAATTACTAATGATTGAGTTGTCTTTTCCTATGACTTTTTCTTTTGGATCAATTGAAAGCTTGTTTGATGTCGCATGCCTAGTGGATCTTGTTTAAACTACTTTGATTTAAGATCTTTTCTTGTATGGCTTGACTCCTTTTCAAGTACATCCCAATTTTCTTGAATATTATTGCGAGATGGTGATTTCAAGTATACTTTTGGAGACTTGTTTTGAATTTTATAAAGCAGATTGAATTCTCTTTGAATAAGTTCTAAATTGAACTTATTTTTCAATTGCTTGGTTATAATTGAGACCATTGTTCAATTTTTGGCAAAATTGTTTTAAAGTTGGCATGCGCTATTTTAAATGAAGTTTTGAAAAGCTTCCTTGTTTAGTGAAAACCAGTTCGTTTGTAACGCACCACTTGTTTCCTTTACCAATTTATAAGCAAACTTTTACCTCGGATTTTCTTTCTAAAAAGAGTTTAACTTCCTCTTTCGCCCTTGCTATGAATGTTATACACGCTTGTTTGAATATGGACTTTGGAGATTTTTGAACAAGCATTTGATTTCTCTTCCGAGTTTTATGATTGCTTTTGGTTAAGTTGTGCACCTAATTATCTTTCTAAAATATTTGAGAGAATATTTTAGCTCCTAGCCAAACTTGTGAGCATCTTGTTTTTAAAACTCTACATAATCTACTTCGACGTGAAATTGGACTAGAGCAAAGCCACGTTTATGCTTTTATTACTCTCTTGAAGGATATTTGTTGCTTAACTTTTCTTTTAGACTGCGAGGTGATTTTCCTGCAAGTTTTCGATTCTTTTATGAACGATGTATTCGGAAGTATTTTTAATCGTGCTCTTGAAGTTCTGTGAGCTTTGTCTTGGATTTGAGAGATTCTTCTCTATAAACTTCATACTTCTTCGATTCACCTTGAATTTGTTTCAAACTAATGCGCTGATCCTTCTCCTTGTTGATCCTATTGGATTTCTTTGATTCAAGGGTTATCTTTGAGGTTGTCAATTGAATTTTTGTAAAGCTTTGAGATCATATGACCTTGTGCATTGAGCCTATCTTGTAACGTTTGCTTTGCAATCACACCCCTACCTTTGTATCCTTATGCATACGACCATCCAAGTATTTGAAAACCATATATATGTATATTTTGAGATATGTTTTCTTCTTCCTCAAATGTGTTCAAGGATGAACTGTTATGAAATTTCTTTCGTTTTGTATCAATTTTCGAGGACGAAAATATTTATAAGGTGGGTAGGATGTAATACCCAGAACTTTTGAAAAGTCTTATTATGATCAAGTCTCAAATCATATAGTTATTTATAGCCTTAATTTCGGAAATCATTTTATTAAAGATGATTAAGGCAAGTTTTGATTTATTGAATTTGAGATAAGTTATGGTTATTATCCAATTTTATAATTATTGGATTATTTCCAATATTTAAAGCATATAGTTAGTAGTTGTGAAATAATAAGGATTTTTATATGATTCAGATTAAATAATTAATATTTTAAATATTAATACTTTATTTTGGAAAATAAAGGGTTTAATTATATTATTTCTAATTATTTTGATTTGGACATTTTATTGAAAATAAAGTGTGAGATTGATGAGTAAATAGTATTTTTATACAATATTATTGTTGGGTTAGAATTTATTCTAATTATTATATTATCCTTATTTTTAAGTAAAATTACTAAAATGCCCTTAACCCTAATTTTTGAAAATGAACCCTAACCCTGAAAAACCCTACCCGGTTACCCGGTTCCCCTGAACCCAACACACACACGCACCTAACACTACAGCAGTAACAGCTGCTACCAGAAGAAACAAAAGAGAGAAAAGGGCCAGGAGGAAACAGGGAACGCAGAGGGAAGCAGGGGAGGAAGAGAGGCGCAGGCTGGCGCCGGCGGGCCTCACCGTCACCGTCGAGCTGCTCGCCGCTCGCCGCCATCACGAGGACCAGAACCGAGCAAGGGGGAAGAAGCCACGCGGCAGAGGAGAGAAGAAGGGGAGCTCACGGCATCGCCGCCACCCATGGAGCTGCGGGCTGCGCCCAGTCGCCGTCGGGGTCACTGTGTCTTCGTCCCATTCCTGGAGCCAGCAGTTGCGCCTCTGTCATGCGAGGAGGAGCGCGACCCACCGCGCAGAGCTGCACCACCGTGTGCTATCACCGTCGCCTCGGATTGATGCCGCCGTCGAGCTTCGAGGAGAGAGAAGGAGGTTGCGGGGAGGATGAGGCGCGATGGGGGTTTGTTCTGCCACCCTTACTGCCATTGCCATCAGGAACGGCCACCAGAGCCGCCACGAAGGATAGCGAGAGGCAGAGAGCTCGCGGTGGGGGAAGGGCCAGGCGCCGTTGTGCTATGGAGCAGAGTGAGCCGCGCCGGCGTTGTTAGAGGTCTCACCGCCACCGGAAAAGGGTTCAGGCCGCCGTAGGTGTCGCTGTCAGAGGGGTAAGCTGCGCCTCTATGTTTCTGACCGCCGGGAGTGGTTATGTGGCTTCCGGGATCACCGCCGGAGCTCCAGGCTGAGTTTCTGCCACTTGAGATCCTGCTGCCGTCGCCGGAAAAGTTTGCCGTTGTCGTGATCGGAATTTGTCGCCGCTGCCGCTTGAGGTGGCTGCTGAGTTACCGCTGAACCGGCTCGGAGACTGCCGCTATTTTGGTTCAGCCGTTCCTTCTTCGATTCGGTAAGCGTTTCGATTTGAAAGCCCTTTCGTTACTGTTTTGTAATCTCACGCTGAGGTTTATGGTGTTAATTGCTATAAGATTGAGTTTCGGTTGTTGTATGTTGTGATTAGAGTTGTTGAGACTGTTGCGAAAGTGGCTTGGAGTTGAGGTTTTAGTTGCCGTCAGTTCAGGTTGAGGCGGAAAGGACTCTGTGAGGCATTTGGGTTATGGAATTGCGTTTTGAGGTAGGGGTGCTTTCCGAAAACTATAGTTTATTATTGGAATTATTACATATGGATACTGTTGTGAGATATTGTGTATTTGGTGATTGTATCTGCCTTATGTGTTATTTGATTAACTCGAGTGATTATGGATGTTGGTTTGGTTGAATGGTTGTGCGGCTTTGTGAAATGTAATGTTTTGAAGTGATTCTTTAAAGATTTGAAATCTGAGTTTAATCCGTTGAGGATTGATTTGATTTGAGTCAATTATTTGATGATGTGAAAAGTCGAATGCACTTTTGAATTTAGCCTGGTTTACTTTAATTGACTTGGTTTTGGACAAATGATTTGTTACTGAACCGTTTCTTTAAAGCTTTGGAAATGAGTTAAATCGGTTGATATTGAGTTGATTTTTAAATGGTTTTCTTGAGATATGCCACTGAGGCGACTGTTGGATTTAGCTTGCTTTGAATTGATTTCTGGTTTTGAGCTGTTGAAAAGGAATGAGAAACGGTTTAGTTGGGACCCAAACCGGGTGGCAAAAGTCCAAGTTTTAGGGGAGGTGCTGCCGAAATTCCTGCAAAATCCTAGTCGTGTTTGAAAAGTTATTTGAAAAGGGTTGGATTTGAGAAACTGTATTATGTGATTTATTAAGAGAATAATTATGTTTTCAAGCTTAATTTATTTAATGAACTTTATGCGTTGAGTTCGGCCCATTTAGAAATGAACTATTTTTACCGTTTGAATCACTAAAGGAAAGAATGATGCTCTAATATTGATTTCAATATAAAAAGGGTCTTTTAGTAATTTTAAAGGAATTTAGACCTTTGATTGGGTAATTAAGTTTGAGGCAATTTGAAAGAGTTAGAAAAATGGGTTCTAAAAAGAAACTTGAAGGTGATTTGATTCAAATGAACCGGTTCTGTTTCAAATGAGTTGATTTTTGGACCGGGTTGGAACTTGTGATTTTGAATGGCCGATTTTATAGTAAATTCAGTTTTATTTACTTGAACCGATAATCTATGATTTTAAGAGTTTCAATGAATTTTAAGGAATCGATATAGGTTGACCTTCCCTAAAGACTTGGAATTCTGTTGGGAAACTTTTGTCATAAAATCCCATTGTTGGATGGGTGATTTTGAATGCTTTGAAATAAATCCTTAACTTGCCATGGTTTTGGAAGTTTTGGAAAGAGAATGTCGAGAGTGGCTTTGTTTTAAAAAGGAAACTCACTTTGAGTAAATTTGGCTTATGAGCCTGAGATGATTTGAACATGAGATCTTCAAAGTCAAGGCTAAAAAGAGTTGAAACTCTATTTCAAGTGAAATGAATTGAGAAAAGTGATTTATGGCTTAAATGCCGATTGATGAATTTGATAATGTTGAATGGTGGAAGTGCTATTTTCAAATGAGTTGATTTTTGGACCGGGTTGGAACTTGTGATTTTGAATGGCCGATTTTATAGTAAATTCAGTTTTATTTACTTGAACCGATAATCTATGATTTTAAGAGTTTCAATGAATTTTAAGGAATCGATATAGGTTGACCTTCCCTAAAGACTTGGAATTCTGTTGGGAAACTTTTGTTATAAAATCCCATTGTTGGATGGGTGATTTTGAATACTTTTAAATAAATCCTTAACTTGCCATGGTTTTGGATGTTTTGGAAAGAGAATGGCGAGAGTGGCTTTGTTTTAAAAAGGGAACTAACTTTGAGTAAATTTGGCTTATGAGCCTGAGATGATTTGAACATGAGATCTTCAAAGTCAAGGCTAAAAAGAGTTGAAACTCTATTTCAAGTGGAATGAATTGAGAAAAGTGATTTATGGCTTAAATGCCGATTGATGAATTTGATAATGTTGAATGGTGGAAGTGCTATTTTGTTATGAGCTGGAAAGGTTGTGTATGCTATTGAACTATGGCTGATTGCCGAATGAATTGTGGGCCGTATTGCTGATTATGAATTATGAGTTTAAGCCGAAGGGCTGTATCTATTGATAAATTGGCTGGTTCTGGATTGAACCGTGAGCCGGATGGCTGAGATGAATGTTGAATGTGAATATGCTTGTGTTTTCTCTCTGGTTGTAAGGGTGACAGGGCACCGATACCCTCTAATGGCGACAGGGCGCAGATACCCTCTAATGGCGACAGGGTGCAGATACCCTCTAATGGTGACAGGGCACATATTCTCTCTAATGATATTAATGCGCAACAGAGAGACCGTGCCCGGGTTAGCTACCGGACACGTCGGGTTGGCTTGGTAACCGACAGATGATATCATCAGCCACTAGGGACAGACATGCATCATATGCATTTATGTGAAATTGTTTGGGTGTGCATATTATACTTGGTTTGCCTATGTGATTAATTGCTAACTGTTCTACTTGCAATAACTGTTTGTTTGTGCTTGCATCTTCCTATTTTGTGTTTGCTACTGGGATTCTGTTGGACTGTGGTGATTGGTTGTTGTTGGATTGTTTGGGCTTAGGGCCGTGGTTGGAATGAGATGACTGATGGTTGATTTTGATTTTGTGTTTCTGGTTTGGAAAAAAATATGAAAGGCTATTTTGGTTCCGCATAGGTAAACCGTTTTGAAAGGCTTTTGAGTTTTTGAGAATTAAATGGTTCCTCTTTTAGAAAAGATTTCCGACTTTACTTTTATTGTAAACCGTTGTTTTTGAAAAGAGGCATAAGACGGTTATTAATCACTGGTACGGTTTATCTTCACGTATCCTATTACAGTAGTTCCTAAAAACCCTCTACTGAGAACCCTTTCGAGGATGATGTTCTCACCCCCCCTACATTTTTCCCCTTTCAGGATATGGCGCAGAAGTCACGAAGAGTTTATTTAGTTGTTGTTGAAATGCTCTGTATTGCTTTAGATTATTACTTGTTGTACCCTCGCCTTTATCTTGATATATTCTGTAAGAGGGATAGGAATTGTATTGGTTAATGCTTGTAATGTTATATATATATATAGATGTATTCTTTATGAGTTTTTGTAAGTTATATGGTATCTATGGATGTACTTTGTCGAACGAAAGTATTTTTGGGAGCAATTTTGTGGTTTAAAGTTTTAAATAGGCTCATATTTTAGTATTAAATAGTATAAGTGTCGTCGTAATGTCCGAGCTATCAGAGTCGCGCAGCCGGAAGCGTGAGTGTCAATCCAAGTCCATAAGTCCTAGTTCTACACCAAATCAATTAGTGAGATCTAGAGTTAATGGCTCCCAACCGTCAATCACTTGGACATTAGTAACTCAAGAGTTCCTAAGTTACCTTCCCAAGCCAAGAGCATAAAATTCTACACTAAAGTCCAACCAAGCATTTTATCAAACACTTGGAAGGCATAAAAGGAAAGCATAGTAAAAAGTGCAAGGAAAGTAAATCTACACTACTCAATTGCAAGAAATTAAATAACAACAAATCAAATGAACAATAAAGGAACATGAAAACATAAATTGCATTGAAATGAAAATAGAAGAAACAAAAGTGCATGAACATAAAAGTAGAGAATCACAAGAATGAAATACAAAATTAGAGAGAGGAGAAGAAGAGGAACTAGAAATTGTAAAGGAGAAGTAAATCAAAGCATGAATTCAACATAGATCTAAGAAATTCTAATCTAGATCTAACCTACTCCTAATCCTAGAGAGAAGTGAGAGCTTCTCTCTCTAGAAACTAACTAAAGCATGATAAAACTCAAATAAAACTAAACTAATGACTAGATGTCTCATCCCCTTTCAATCCTTGGATCAAATAGCATCAGAAATGAGTTGGATTGGGCCTACAAGGCTTTAGAATTCGCTGGCCACGTATTGCTTTAAGTGGATCATATGGCAGCAGCGATGCGTGCACGTACAGTGCGCGTACGCATCACCATACGTGTAGCAACTATAGCAAATCTCATATTGTTTCGAAGCCCCGGATGTTAGCTTTCCAACGCAACTAGAACCGCATCATTTGGACCTCTGTAGCTCAAGTTATGGTCATTTAAGTGCAAAGAGGTCGGCTTGACAGCTTTTGCGATTCTTTCATTTCTTCATGAGTTCTCCATTTTTACATGCTTTTCCTTCATTCCTTGATCCAATCTTTGCCTCCTAAATCTGAAATCACTTAACAAACATATCAAGGCATCTAATGGAATCAAGGTGAATTAAATTTAGCTATTCTAAGTCCTAAAAACATGTTTTCACCCTTAAGCACAATTAAAGGAGAATTTATAAAACCATGCTATTTCATTGGATAAATGTGGGTTAAAAGGTTATAAAATCCTCTAAATTCAACACAAGATAAACCCTACAAATGGGGTTTATCAACCTCCCCACACTTAAACCAAGCATGTCCTCATGCTTAAACCAAGAGAAAGCAAAGGGTATCAACATTTATTCAATGTAAAATAATCTAAATGCAAACTACCTATATGCAACTATCTACATGAATGCAATTACTTGGTCAAAATAAATCAATTCCCAAGAAGCATATATGCACAAGGGCTAAGGACTAGCAAGTCTAATCCATAATTGAATTGAGCTATTAAATATTTTTACAAACTTGCATGAAGAATGATGATCATAGGTGAAAACATGTAATTGAGCATCAAACCCTCACCGGATGTGTTTGCACTCTATTCGCTCAAGTGTTTAGGGTTGATTCACTCAATTCTCCCCTATTTCATGCTTTCTAAGATTTTTTTTTCTTCTAACAATCAACATTTATTTCATGCATGCATACAAGTATCATGAGGTCTTTTCATAGGTTGTAATGGGGCTAGGGTCAAGGTAGGATGCATATATGGTCAAGTGAGCTTAAAATTTGAATCTTTGATAAGCTTAAACTTCCCACCTAACTATGACATCCTATACAATTAAAAACTAACCTAACTACCCATTTTTCACTTTTTAACATACTCATGTATTTTCTTTTCTTGATCACAACACATATACATTGATTCTTATTGACTTTCGCTTTGCTTTGGGGCATTTTGTCCCCTTTTTATTTTTTTCTTTTTCTATTTTTCTTTATTTTTCTATTTTTTTTCTTTTCTTTTTGTTTCTTTTCCTTTTTCTTTTGTTTTTCTCATTCATTTTTTTCTTTCTATATACAAGAACATCAATGCATAAGATTTTACATTTGATTAATACCTGAGCATGCACCCAATTCCCAATATTTACAACAAAAAATACAAAACTACCCTTTTATTCACCCAAGGTTCCCACACTTGAATGATACACACACTAGCCTAAGCTAATCAAAGATCCAAATTAAGAACTTTTATTGTTTTCCGCTTTAAGGCTTGTAATGTGCTAAAATTAAGAACAAATGGGTTAATCATAGGCTCAAATTGGCTAACAATGGAGAGTAAAAGGTAGGCTATTTGGGTAAGTGAGCTAATGAAATGATGGCCTCAATCATATAAATGCATGATTACACAAAATAATGGACATAAAGAATCAAACAAATCAAAGATTACAATCATAGAAAGAGAATAATGCACACAAGACGGAAAAATAAGTGGCTATATAATGTAACCACACCATTAGGCTCAAATCTCACTAGCTTATGTTCTTAGCTCAAAAATCATGTTCCACAATATATATATATGATTCAAGTAAGTTTTATGAAAAGTTTTCACTCAAATCAATTGAGGTGCTCTATAGAAAATTTTCTCGAAAAATTTCATTATTTTGACTAAGCTTATTGTGTATATGTATGCAAAAATAAGAAAATGCAAGTAAAAATCCTAAAAACCTAGAATGGAATGCAAAAGTGTTGGAATTAGAAACTTGTCACCCAAAATCGCCGACCAGTCGGACGACCTCCCCACACTTAAAAGTTTGCACCATCCTCGGTGCATTCAAAGATGAGCAAGGGGGTACGGTGACTCTCCGGATTGCTACCTTCAGCTGGTAGATCAACCGGTTGCTGCGTATTCTTTCTTCCGCTTCCATTATTTTTCTTGCGGTGCATCATTCATGAAAAACAAAAATATAACACCATAAGATAAGAAAAGACAAAGCAAGGAAGCATGCATTGTTGGAATGAGGTATTAATCACTAGGATTGAGTGAGTGAATTAGTGTGATATTAATGACAAAAAGGAATGTAAGTCCTAAATTAGGCGCCTTTTAGAACACATATTATCATAAAAAGCGATGTCACAAAAGAGGCATGCACTTCATCCTAGTGTGCTTGAGATGCTTTAAGTAAACTTGTAAGGTAAAACAAGCATTAAAGAAGCATGAAAGCATTCAAGCTAAAAGCATATGGATGCATATAATCATGAAATACAATGCATTAAGATAAATGCTCAACATCCAATATCAAGAGTTTGTCCAATCAAAGAATAAGGTTCAAATCACATGGTGGCCAAATCATGCAATTCAAGAAGATTTACAAGCTCGAAGGTGATTCTCATCACTTGGTATTCTCAAAAGGTAAGCATGAAGAACTCAAAACCAAGTAGCAAAATATAACCTCAACAAAAAGCAGCAATATATGGTAAACAAGACTAACAATCCAACACTTATAATGGAAAAGAGAAAAAAAATGAAAACTAAACTAACTATCTAATCAATTAACTAACTAACTAATTAACTAACTAAAACAAATGGTTATCAATGGTGTTTGGAAGTGTTGGATGAAGGGTAGAAGAAGGGAAGAAGAAAGGAGAAGGAAAGAAATGGAAAGAGGAGAAGAAAAGAAATGTGTTGAAGGAAGGACATCCGCGCGTACGCGTGCATGGCGTGCGCGCGTGGATGGTGGTGCAATGGATGCGACGCGTACGCGTACTTGGCACGTGCGCGTCGATGGCTTATTTCGAGAGTGACGCGTACGCGTCATGTGCGCGTACGCGCGAGTCGGTTTGTGCCTCGGGCACAGTGTGCGCTCAACACTCGCACAACTCTCGGGTCAATGTATGGAGGAGTGAAACTTTGGTATCCACGCGTACGCGTAAATGGCGCGTACGCGTGGATGGTGCTCTGTTTTTTCTTTCAAAATTTTTCTATGTTTTTGCACCAATCCAAGCATTCCAAACCTCCAAACAGCTACCAAAACACCATAAAACCTTATTTAACATACTAAACTACCAAATTAACTCAACAAATCAGTCAAAACATGAATTTAAACTAATTACCAATATGTACAAAAACAGAAAATAAAAAGATGTTACCATGGTGGGGTGTCTCCCACCTGACACTTTTGTTTATTGTCCTTAAGTTGGACTTATGGGAAGCTCCTCTCAAGGTGGCTTGTGCTTGAAGCTATCCTTGAACTCCCACTAATACTTGGTTCTCCATTGTGTCCCAAGATTTCTTATTTGTTGCACCAAGTGTTGATGGAGTTCTTCACAAGCTTGGGGCTCCCAAAGTTGATCCTCTTTTTGTGATCCGGGATCCCACACTTTATTTTCACACCCGTCTTGAAGTTGATCATCATTATTAGTCCAACCGGGTGGTGAATAAGGTGAATTCTCTATAAAGTGACCAACAATCCTTCTAGACCCATCTAGGTGAGCACTACTCCAACCTTTATATCTCATGTTTGATGCATCAACCATAATGAGCCTTGACTTGCAACGCCAACCACGAAACATCTTTCTTTTACGCTTCATCCTACAAAGCATCCTAAGTTAGCCATCCGTTTCAAGCAAACCATATTCAAGTGGGATAATAAAGCTAATAGAAATGAGTTTCACCCACTAAAATGAAGGTGTAGATGGCAACCTAGGCAAAGGTGATTCCAAGGGTCTTGACAAAGCGTATTCAATTCCCCTCCTCCTTTTTCTAAGGATTTTCACCTCTTTACAAGATTTCTCAAATGTAATCCTTTGTTCAACAATACTACCTAAGCTTTTTCCCTTACTCAAATCATAAATGGGAGGATGAGAGAGATTTACCTCCACAATGCTTTCAAATTCAACGGGAGAAGGTTCTTCATGCTCAAAGGATTCTTCACCACTAAGACTTGATGCTTGATCTTCCTCACCAAGGGAACTCAATTCTTGCTCTATCCCATCCAAGTCTTCATATGGAATATGCCTTGGAAGGTGTGCACTTTCCTCCCTAGCATCAATTTTAATCATCTTGGAGGGGTTTTCTTCAACTCTATGTTCCCAAGGTGGTTCCACATCTCCTAAATCTTCAACCCCTTCTTCCTCTTCTTCAACAATTGTAGCTTCCTCCAATTGTTCCAATACAAAGTAGCTTCCCTCATTCTCCAACAATATCTCCTTCATGTTATGCTCTTCATTTGATTCTCCACATGTAGCCATGGGAGTTCCTTGAGTATTTAAGCGTTGGGATGCCAACCGGTTTACCACCTCATCCAAGGGGGCCGTGAATTATTCTACATCCTTTTTCATATCCTCTTGTCCTTGAACAAGAACATCAAGGATGTCATCCATTGGAGGTTGGGGTGGATGGAAGGGTTCATCAATTTGGGGGAAGGATTCATAGTAGGAAGGTGGTTCTTCTTGGTAGAGTTGTGGTAGGAAGTGGTATTCATCTTATGGTTGCAAATTTGTACATATTGGAGGTGGTTCATCTTGGTAATAGTATGGAGGGGGTGGCTCTTGAAAGTATTGATGTTGGGATGGTGGTGGCTCTTTATGTGGTTCATATGGCTCATATGGTTGTTGTAATGGTGGATATAGATGAGGGTCATATGAAGGTAGTTGGTAAGAAGGGGCTTGTGAGTATGGTTGAGGCTTATGTTGAGGGTATGACTCATAGCCATATGGTGGTGGTTCTTGAAAGTCACAAGGATGCTCACCATAGCCATTTGATTGGTATGCATCATAGAATGGCTCTTCTTTATAGTGCATTGGTGGAGGTTGTTGCCAAGAGGATTGATCATATGCATATGGCTCCTCCCACCTTTGGTTATCCCATCCTTGATACACATTCTCATTATAGTCCTCATTTCCTACAACATAGTGAGAACCAAACTCATAGCCAAAGTGAGAATTCATGATAGCAAGAGAAAATGAAAATAAAATCAAATAAGAAACAAAGGAAACCAAATCCTAAAACTAGCAAGGACTAACAAAGAAGCAAAAGGCAAACATATTCACAATATTCACATATATACAATAACCAATAACACAACACCATTGCAATTCCTCGGCAACGGTGCCATTTTGATGATTGGACTTTTGTGTGGTTTAGAATTTCACAAATGAAAGCTCGTTGCAATATAGTTTCCTAAACCAACATCAATCCTTTCATACAAAAATTTGTTTGCCACTAGTACAAACCCCTAAAATTATAAATCGAAGTATTGAACCTCGGGTCGTTCTCCCTAGGAATTACAATAAAGTGTCTTGTTATTGGTTATGGAGCATGTTTTGGGATTTTTGATAGGAGATATGAAAAGTAAATGGAAATGAAAATAAACTAACAACTAAAGAGGTCTTGGCAAAGGTTGGTGGTCAAGGATCTCTATCCTAATCACTAACCACAACATGAGAATTGGCAAGGATCAACCCCACTAAGTCATCCCCTAACTAATAGTAAAGGAAATTCAAGTGAGCTATGTCAATCCAAGTCCATAAGTCCTAGTTCTACACCAAATCAATTAGTGAGATCTAGAGTTAATGGCTCCCAACCGTCAATCACTTGGACATTAGTAACTCAAGAGTTCCTAAGTTACCTTCCCAAGCCAAGAGCATAAAATTCTACTCTAAAGTCCAACCAAGCATTTTATCAAACACTTGGAAGACATAAAAGGAAAGCATAGTAAAAAGTACAAGGAAAGTAAATCTACACTACTCAATTGCAAGAAATTAAACAACAACAAATCAAATGAACAATAAAGGAACATGAAAACATAAATTGCATTGAAATGAAAATAGAAGAAACAAAAGTGCATGAACACAAAAGTAGAGAATCACAAGAATGAAATAAAAAATTAGAGAGAGGAGAAGAAGAGGAACTAGAAATTGTAAAGGAAAAGTAAATCAAAGCATGAATTCAACATAGATCTAAGAAATTCTAATCTAGATCTAACCTACTCCTAATCCTAGAGAGAAGTGAGAGCTTCTCTCTCTAGAAACTAACTAAAAAATGATAAAACTCAAATAAAACTAAACTAATGACTAGATGTCTCATCCCCCTTCAATCCTTGGATCAAATAGTATCAGAAATGAGTTAGATTGGGCCCACAAGGCTTTAGAATTCACTGGCCACGTATTGCTTTAAGTGGATCATATGGCAGCAGCGATGCGTGCATGTACAGTGCACGTATGTATCACCATACGTGTAGCAACTATATCAAATCTTATATCCTTTTGAAGCCCTGGATGTTAGCTTTCCAACACAACTGGAACCGCATCATTTGGACCTCTGTAGCTCAAGTTATGGTCGTTTAAGTGCAAAGAGGTCGGCTTGACAGCTTTTGCGATTCTTTCATTTCTTCATGAGTTCTCCATTTTTACATGCTTTTCCTTCATTCCCTTGATCCAATCTTTGCCTCATAAATCTGAAATCCCTTAACAAACATATCAAGGCATCTAATGGAATCAAGGTGAATTACATTTAGCTATTCTAAGTCCTAAAAACATGTTTTCACCCTTAAGCACAATTAAAGGAGAATTTATAAAACCATGCTATTTCATTGGATAAATGTGAGTTAAAAGGTTATAAAATCCTCTGAATTCAACACAAGATAAACCCTACAAATGAGGTTTATCAGTACCAAGTCAATACTAAATTCTATCTCTCGCTGAGGAGGAAACTCAGGTATATTTTCTAGAAAAAGGTCAAAAAACTTTTTCACCACTCGGATCCGTTCTTAGCCTAGTTCATTACTATTCGAGCTAGCCACTAAGAGAACGTACCCCTCACACTCACTCCTGCTACAAGTAACTCTCACAGGATTTAAATAGAAAGCACAAGATATAATTGTCCCAGTATGTACATCATCAGATAAAACAATGGCAGTTTTCTCAAAGCAATCAAGGAAAACATGGTCCTTAGATAACCTATCTAGTCCTATGATAATGTCTAAACCATGCAAAGGCAAGCAAATTATGTTATGTATAAAAATCCTATCCATAATGATAAATGTTAATTGTCAGCATACCAAACTGGTTAAAGCATCATGGTATGTAGGTGTATGAACAGTTAAATTAAAATCTAACTCAGAGAAATTTAATCTCAACTCGCACGCAATAGTTATGGAAATAAAAAGAATGCGATGAACCCGAATCATGTAGTACAATTAGGAATTGAATCTTGACATAGCACTAACGTTGGATTAGGGAGTCTGAATGCATAGCATCGTCAGTAGCCATAGCGAACACTCGTCCTTGTTATTGGGTCCTAGTCGAGTCTTGAGTAAACTTCTTTGGGCAGTTCTTGGCCATATGTCCAGGTTCTTCATAGCAATAACAATTGCCTGATCCGATCAGACAAGGTCTACTAGGGTGGTCCTTCCTATACTACTTACACACAGGGTTCATTTGCGCCAATTGAGGTCGTTTGCTAGCATCCTGCCTTGGTCTGCCTCCATTCCCACCAGTAACGTGAGCAAGAATATTACTAGCCTAGGATTTCTACGTTGAGGTATTCTAGGTATCTTAAAATTCATCCTCCAATCAGTCGAATACCAGCTATAGTCATTAAAGTTTCTTGGTGGTGATCCTTGATGACTTGTTCTTACTGCTGTCACTTTCTTAGCACAATCTTCTACCAACTTACTCTTGTTAACTAATTCTGTAAAATTTTGTATTCTAACGGAACCACTGAACTCATCATATCTTCATGAAGTCCTCCTTCAAACTTCAGACAGTTTCATTCCTCAAATTTTACTAGGTTTCCTTGACAAATCTTAGAGAAATGACACAAGTCATCAAATTTCTGAGTATATTTAGCAACAAACATATTTCCCTACCTCAGCTGCACTGGTTTCATATCTTTGGCATCACAAACTGTCTTAGGAAAATATTTGTTATAAAATTCCTCATTGAAAACATCCCAAAGGATTTCACCCTCATCTTGTTACAGCAGTCACTATATCCATGGCCACTAATACGCAGCTTTCCCTTCTAACATATAAATTGCAAACTCTACATTATGTCCTTTCGAAACATGTTGTGCTCGCAGCAACCTCTCAATGCCCAGAAACTAGTTATTAGCTTCAGTTACAACGATTTTCCCCTTAAACTTTGACGGGTTCACTTTCAGAAAAGCAGCAAGGGTCATAGGTATGTCATGTTGCACTAAGTCAACCTCATCGTTTTTGTTATTCTCTCTGTTTTCGTTCCTCTCTCCCAAACAGTCAACTGCCCTAGTAGCAGCAGCCACTGACTTATGCACAACCTTAGCCATGGTGTTCATGGAGGCCAAAATGGCTTCCTCATTCCTCACATGGTTATCACTGGGAGTTGCTCCCCGAGGGCTCTGTCTCGGTCATGTTCACACCAAACAATAAATTATTAAGGTGGTCAGTCTTAACACTTCAGGTTAAGCGTGAACATTCCCAAAATGAATACACTGAGGTGATCATGCAACACATACCACAGTGATATCCTATCAGCACGAGACACATAATAGAGTATGCAATGAAGCATGATTCATTACACTCCCCAAGCTTTACTAAGGACGAACTGCCCTGATACCAAATTGTAATGACCCAACTCCCGGTATGTCATGATCACATTGGAAGGTGAGCGCTACTAAATTATTTTCCTATCTTGTAACTAATACATATTAAAATGTTGTCATTTTACAAGCAAATTTATTTTAAAACATTTGCGGAATATACAGGAACCATTCAAGACAAGCATCAGCAGAAATATAAATACAATAAAACAGCTGATGTCACAATTCATAATATACATCATGTACAATGCCATACATACAAATCCAGTCAATTCACACCCATCAGAGTAACTATTAGTAAATATGCACATATATAAACATACGACACCTCAGTGCCTGGCCCATCCAAAAAACCTCTAAACGGGTGCCCAGACTAGCCTAGCAACTCTAAACACTCCTAGTCTCTCTATTGTACTAACAGAAGCAAGAGACAACTCAATGTCAATGCTAAGCTGAAGTATCATCAAAAGAATACTATCGTTGCTCCCTATCTGTGGTCATATGTCGCCATTCGGCAGATCCCCATGCAGCCCACCTGCAGGCTGATCACTCCCCGAAGACGGCTGCTCCTCCTCTTCTGGGTCTTCCTCCGAATATTCTTCTTCCTCCTCCTCCTTTGGCACCACTAAGATGTCCTCTATCCCATTGGACGAGCCACTATTGCCATTCCCGTCTACTTAAAAAAGGCCATTAGCAGAGATCGACACGAGGGCCTCAACAAGTTGTCCGAATCGGTCCCCTAGCTGTGCAGTTGGCAAAGGTAAAACTAGTGGCTCTAGAGGTATGTCTCACTAAGAAGGTATCCCAGCTGGAGGAGCCTCAAGTCTGTACACATCAACTGGATCAGGCTCATGTGCTGCCTGATTAATCTGCTGATTGGGAAAAGGATACTCGGATTGTCAAGGATAGGGTGCTTCGGCCCATCGAGGTCTAGCCAAGATAGCGAAAAGTCATACAGAGCATCTGGATCATAATCAAGACTATCAAGAGGGTGTGAAAACTGTCAATCAAGCAAAACATATAGGCATATTCGAGATGAATGCATGGTCACTGACGACTCGTCAATTGGAGCTCCTGATTAAAAGATAGAAGGCTTTGAAAGTGGAGGTGATTTGGGGTTAGGGTTCTCTCCTTCAACTCACTTCTTTCAGCGTGTTTCCATTACATGTGAGAGAAGAGAAGCCAAGTGTTGGCTTTTATACGATGGGCCTTGGGCTCGCTTTGGATTCGATCTAACCGGTTCAACTCGTTAGCCCAATCTTGGGCCAAAATCTTTAAAATTAGTGTTAAAATTCGTATTTTAATTATTTCTACTTCTCTAAACTATAAAATTTACTTTCCTGGTTTTTTTAAATAATAATTAATTTATTAGTTTATTATTTATTAATTTTCAAGATTTTACAATCACACCACACAAAAACCCTCATGTTTCAAGCTTAAATTCATCTCCTTTATGCTTGCAAACATTTTGGTTTTCATGCTTCCTCATGAAACCGAATTATCAAGTTTTAAAATATCAAATTTGCACTACAAACCAAGCATATAATCATTCAATTTCAAGTATCAATCATTAATTTAGCAAACACACAGCAAGAACACCATTAACCCATGAAAAATTAACCAAACCTTTACCTTCCAAATCAGCCACAAAACCAGTTTTCACTCAAGGTTCCTTAACTCACTTTTTACCTAGTTTTCAAATAAAAACAAACTTTATTTCATGAGACCATGAAGACTGAACCTTCACCATGGAATAAAGAGAGATTTTCTCACCTTCCTCAAGTTGAAAATGATGATTCCTTGCTGCACAATGTTCCAAGACAAGAGTTCATAAACAAGAACATAAAAAACATCAAGTTTCACTAAGATTTAGCCATGACCTAACCTTCACCATCCATGAACAAGAGTTATCCCACAACTTACCTTGTGAAATCAAATATGAGAATGAAGAGGAGAAAGAGAGGAACACTTTAATTGGTTTAGATTTTTAAGTAGAGTTTCGGAAGGCTAAAGAATCGAGCTTGAAAGCATAGAGGTCATGGAGCTTTTCTACCATTTTCTCTCTAGAATCTCAGCTGGAAGAAGAATAAATGAAGATGGTGGTGTTAAGCAAAGGGGGGTCTTGGTACTTAAGGTGCTTAGTCACCCAAAATTGAAGATAAAATATCATTAAGAAGATAATTACTAAAGCTATATGTATTAAATCACTAGTAATTACATTCCTAGAGTAAATATATGAGCTATTAGTATAAATGATACTAGTATAAAAAATCGATGATGAAGCACTAGCATAACTAAGCTCATCGGAAACTGCCGGCATTAGTCAGCGTCGATAGATTTTTGACTTGGTTATAATATTATTAAACTTTTCTCAGTTTAACCAAAGTAGGTAAAATAATAATATAAT
>NC_029788.2:85181213-85183021 GCF_000816755.2 Arachis ipaensis | reverse complement strand
CTCTTGAGATTCAGCTCTAGCTCGTGAAACTAAGTCTAACCACGGAAATCAGAATTTCGAAATTCTTATCCGAAATGACTCAAAAACTCAACTTTTCGCAGCCTAGTTGATGT
Source organism: Arachis ipaensis (assembly GCF_000816755.2). Lineage (NCBI taxonomy): Eukaryota > Viridiplantae > Streptophyta > Magnoliopsida > Fabales > Fabaceae > Arachis > Arachis ipaensis. The sequence continues at coordinate 85,182,908 of NC_029788.2, read as the reverse complement.
GCCTGCTTAACTTAGGAGAGGAGCCTACTTGAGGTGCTTGCTTGAGGTGCTTGATTTGATGATACAATACATGTGAATTAGAGGTGTCTGTTTCACTGAACTTTCTAATAAATTCTGTTTTTTCAAGAAATAGTCTCATTTCGCCGAAAACTACACCATTACACTTAGGTTAGTAAAGTATTTGATCTGAGTCTTGTTTGAGAAGGTCCATAAATATTTGAAGTTCTTAGATTTGTGGGTATCCAATTTGACTCTCTGCTTAGTCTTGAGAAGATTTAAGAAAAGAATATCTAAGGTTTTAGGTTGGTGAGAAGTCCATCTAAGTTTCTTTATAAATTTAAGAAAGTTTAATGAAATAATATCTAATGTTCTTAGGTTAGCATAGTATCTAGCCTGAGTCTTACTTGATAAGATTTGGAGAATATTTAAGTTTTTTAAATTAGGATGCAATTCAATCTAAGTCAAGATTTAGTTGAAGAACACTTAAAAAAAGAATATAATTTGATATTTTTTTAATAGTAGAATTCTTAAATTGCTAATTCGGACTAAATATATACATTTTAGGTGGAAGTAATATATATAATCACTTTATATCTACTGAACTTTTATTTCTTTAATTTGTAGCTTATTATTTATATTGTGTTTTGAAATCCATTTTAGTCGTGTCTAAGATATCTCAAAAGATGTGTATCAAAACCTTAAGTATGTTAGAATTTTTTTTAAAAAACTAGAGACAAGACTTTTGAACTTACCTCTAATATATTTCACTACATACAAATCTTAAAACTTCAAACACGTTTAAATTTTAAGTTTCAAAAAGAATCAAAATATTATTCAAACTTCTTTCTCGTGCACTTTTACAGATTTTATAAGACAATTTTGAAAAAAAAAAAGAAGATTAAGGTTAAAATAAATTTTTGATTCGTAACAACCACTCTTTTTTAGTTGAGTAATTCTACGGTGTGGATTGTATAAAACATCCACACCTATAGATCATAGGTGATGTATTTCCTTTTAAAACGCGTGATGGGCAGGATTATGATAGCCTTTGTTCGTGGACTCAGGAGGCTGACACCAGCGGAGACATCTGACCTATTTGTCTCATATAATCATTTTACAAAACTTAATTATACGTAACTAATGAAATGTTTTCTTTAAGCGTTTTTGTTGTTAGGGTCTTTACCAAAAATCCTCTACTAGCATTTTATATTGGGCCATGATGATTTGTAAACCACTCTTCTATTTAGATATTTTGTCACTATTAACAAATTTTTCTACAAAGAAAATAATTAGAATTTATTTCAAAAAGCTATATTTTTTAAATTCTCGGTAGAAAAAATCCCTCAGATATCTTAAGGTCTAATAGAATATATCTTTGTAAAATAGAAAAAAAAAAGAAAGAAAAGAAAGCCTTGGCCATTTGACTTGGAACAAAAACCTGTATCCTTATAACTATTCAACATAGGTCCCATGACCAAAAGAAAAAAAAAATATTCAACATAGGTCTATTCTGTTTCTTCTTTTATTCAAAAATAATAAGTTGGTAATGATGGTTATTTACTTATTTTATATGTGTACGTTTTTATTTTAAATATTCATATTTTTATTTTTATTTACTATTTTTTTATTTTTGTAAAAAATTTAAAATTAAATATTTTATTTCTACAAGATCAATAAAAAATAACAACATTGCTA
>NC_029788.2:85179702-85180508 GCF_000816755.2 Arachis ipaensis | reverse complement strand
TAACTATTATAAGCTTTATCTTAAGAAAACTAATAAATCAGGTTCTTTTTTGGATATATTTTCTCTTTTCTGTTTAGCAAAAAATGCCTGAAAATAAATTTTAAGTGTCTTGAGAATTGTTAATAGTGACCAAAAACTTAAATAGAAGACTAGTTTACAAATAACCCGCATCAGTGTCGGCCACAAATTTTTGGCAAAGGCCCCAATAGCGAAAGAAAAATATAAAGAAAATATTCTATTTAGCACATGTAATTAAGTTTCTAAAGATGGTTATATAAGACAAACAGGTCAAATATCTCTACTGCCAGCATCCTGAACTCACATACAAAGACTGCTATAATCTGTTCTTTACCACGTGTTCAAAATGGAGCAAACCACTTGAGGATCTCTAGGTGTGTATTCATAGACACTCCTTTTTAGTTTTGGTTCACTCAAATTTAAAATATTTTAACTTTAATCCCTGCCATTAGTTTGTTTTATCAAATGGTGATGTGATAAGTTAAACGTCGACCCACATTTTATCATATGATTTATCACATCAGCACTTTAACGAAACAAACTAATAAAAACTAAAACCAAAATCTTTTAAATTTTCCTAAACCAAAATCAAAGAAAAATTTGACAAAAGACAACCAAAATATAAGTATTTTATAGAGGCTAATTTTTTTTTATATTGGAGGAGTGTGTGAGTTGTGTTTGGTTATGATGTATACAGGTATTAGATACATGTGTGGGAAAGGGAGAAATCGGATCGTACGAATTTTTTATTAAAAAATTCGTTGATCACAAATCGGATCGTCCGATTA
>NC_029788.2:85161997-85179677 GCF_000816755.2 Arachis ipaensis | reverse complement strand
CTTTTTGTTTTTTTTTATTTTTTTTAAAAGAAAACGGACCTTCCGTTTTTAGTTTTTTTTTTCTTAAATCAAAACGGACCGTCCGAGTTTTATTAAAAAATTATTTTTTTTGTAGATCTCCTTTAATCGGATACTCTAAATTGCTCGGTCCGATTTCAGCCTCCTGACATCACATGCAGGAAAAGCACCTCTATTTTTCATAATGCTGTTACACTCCACACCTTCCTCCATATTAAAAATAAAAAGCGTTTTATAGACAGCAAAAACTTATTTAAGCCTAAAATTAATAAATTATACGAGCAGTAAATTACATAATACCTAAAATTTATATACGCAAAGTATATTGATAAACTAACAAGTAACAAGGTTAATATTCATTATGTAATCCTACAATAGCAAAACGCAGCCCCACCGGCAAACCAAAAAAGTAAAGGAAAAAAAAAAGAATCAAGCATCATATAAAATACATACAAGCTTTATAACAATCTGACAAAAAATATTTTAAAAAAACTAATGGAAAGAATTTCACAAGAATGCTTATTCAGCATCCAAACTATCATATTGCCAAGGGTTGAACTCTGTTCTGCTGCTGTCAGGTTCGTCGTTGCAGGCAGAGCTTTCGATCGCGGCGCGATGTGCAGTGTATTTACCGTTGTATTGATAAACTTCCAAGTCACCCCATGGTGTAGGAGTTACTTCCTCTGTCAAATCAAACCATCTGGAAACGAACTTGTGGTCCTTGGCCTCGCGGTTTCGCTTCTCTGCTCTCTGCCTCTCCTCCAAACTGCAAAAAATAAAAAGTTGTAAACATATAGAATGGTAAAGAATTAACAAGACCTCACAGGTGATGATGATAAAGAAGAATGAAAGGTTTTAAGTTTCAGTCCACACTGAATATCTTTTCTGTTGCAAATGTTTTAATTGTGGAGAGAGTGAAAAGGGCAGTTAGTTACCTGCTTTTCTCATTGCCAGCTGTGGAAAGGTCACCCTTCTCAAGGGCCATTCTGTCGGGTCGGAGACGAGAGTCGGATGCCAATAACTTCTTGGGAGCGGTGTCAAAGCTGTTGATCTTATGTGCAAAATGTGTGTACTGGAATTTGTCGTTTTTCGGAGTTTCGGCAACTCTCCATGGCTGCAGAATGGGACAAGTTAGATCGCAAAATAAATATTCCAGAATAACGTGGGAACAGTGGAGCAAACACAAAATCATAGAAACAATGACACCAAAAAGTAGCAATCTCTCCATAAAATCAGGGATGAGGAGTTGAAGAATGAAGAGTCAGGAATGATGAAAATTTAAAAAAAATATATATATATCAGAGAAGACGTTTTATAAGCTTCCTAGTTAATTCACTTTGACTAAGCTCGTTTCCTATTTTTACTAAGCAAGCATTCAACCTTATTCAAGTATTGGTCATATTCAGTCAGAATCGGCAGACACACTCCATCCAGCTTAAACATAATTATGAGATAATACAAAAATATTCTCCTACAAAAGCAATAGTTTAGAAATTACATGGGAAAAAAAATTCTAAACGGTCCGACAATTACCACAAAAGATAACAAAACCCTCACAAAAGAAAATATTCTTTTCAGTCTTTGATTTTTATTTTTATGAGACTGATTAGTTCTTTTGTCAATATTTTTATGATCGACGCAGGGGCTAACTAGTCTCATACAAATAAAGATCAGAAACTGAAAAGAATATTTTTTTTATTTAGAAACCTCGTAATTTCTTCGAAAAAATGATCAGGACTAAAGTTGGGTATTCACTCAAGAAGAAATCAGAGAGCACCATATGCTGTGCATTTGGAGACACTAATTGGATTAGTCATCTACCTACTACAATTTACAGAAGTAGAATTTTGGATTAGACGTTTAAGCCCTATTACAATTCAAGACGAAGAATTATGAGCGACACATCTATGGAATAAAACTAGCATACTACCTAGGAAGCTCAATACGACCCACGATATGGATATGATACGACACGATACGGCGATATGTATTTTTATAAAAGTAAAAATAGGATAAGTCATGTAATATAATAAAACATAAATAAACGGAAGTTGGATAACACACCTCTTTCATCTGAGTGCCCGGAAGTGGCTCTCCCTCTGAGTCACAAGGCTGATAACTCATAGCCTCATTCCATTTTCCTGTCATCAGTATCTTTGGCTCATCGGAAGCATTATATACGTATCCGTCCACCTCATACCGACCAGCTCTGCAAATAGAAATTCCTTTTAGGTTGGACGATATATACAACAAAAGCACCAAGGAAATAATGAAACTGGAAGTCGACAAGCTATAAAGCCTGTAGTAATTGTCAGACAAATATACACGGGGTTTGCATAATAACAGAAAATAGTGTTGTTTTAGAGTTAGTCCTTGACACCTTTAAATGTCCAACCCAAGTTAGCAATATGCATTATCCATGCTTCAAGATCAATGGGCGATTATTAGTTTAAGCTTTTAAGCGGTTAGCTCTAGAAAGTTTTAATACAATATACAAAAATCCTGCTTCTTACTGAATTCTTCAATCTGTTGATCATATCATGATTCATGCTTTTCAACACCTAAAACTAGAATAAATAGAAGCCAAACATGGAGATAGGAAATTCCCCATAAGAAATAAATACGCATGATAGAAAATCAATGTCTTCTTATCCGCTGATAGACGGATCTACAAGAGAAAGTAGTCATACCCAAACCAGCCGCATGGTTGAAAATACAGCACGACTTTATCGCCAGTAGTCAGATTTGTAAGGATCATCTCCCCTGGTGAGTCAATCCAAGTTCGTCCAAAAATCAAATTGCTAACTTTTGTTGGAGGTGGCACCAAATCAAGGACCGCACCATCTCTTTTGAGGGTAACTCGTGTTCTGCATTCAAGTAACAGCACATTACATGAGCACACAAAGAAAATGTTTACTAATAATGAACATGAATTATACCAGAAACTTGGCATTATAAAATAAACTCAAATAACATTGTAATAAGGACACATGAAACATTCTTAAACACAAGATGCACAATTGAAAACCCACAAATCAATTCTATGTCTGACAACTCTTATGGAAAAGATTATGTTGCACTTCATCTTCTCTTTTAAGTCAACAAGCAAAATTCAAAAAGGAACCCAGACTTGAGAGAGCTGAAGAATAGAATTACCTTCCAATAGGATATACATCAACTGAGTTGCCAAGAAATTTGGTTTTCAATTTCGACGTCACATCATAAGTGAAGTGGTCATTTTCAGCATGCCCAGCACTCATCGGAGGGTGATGGCTGACCTGTTAGCAATTTGTATTACGCATAACCACAAATTAGAACCATGCTCAAGAGCATCATACAAACTACGCAGAAAATTATATACATTTCCTTTATAATATATAAACAATAATTGCCAAGTCATGAATGTCTTAAAAACAAAAGGACACTTGATTCAGCATTCTGTTTGAAGAACTAGCAAACAAATAAAAAGAAACATAACACACCTGTTCTGCTATAAATGTTAGGCCACCATGGTTAACCATTTCATAAGTCTCGCCAAGAATTGGATTGAAAGGTTTCCATGTTCGTGTGTAAGCAAAATAGACAGATATGAAGAATGATGCTGCAGAAATCATCCAATGTCAGATGTATGTAATTACATGAATAAAACAACAAGAGAGAGAGAACATGAAAATAATCCTTACAAGCATATACAAGTCTCATGTATGGATCCTCAGTCTCATCTGCCAAATCTAAAAGGTAAGAGTATTCCATCAGCTGTAAAATCGAAGCACAATCAGTGAGATTCTATAGATAGAACACTCGATATTCATAGTTTGTGAGAATGCAATAGCAAAAGCAAATGCACCAAAGTTACATATGTATATAATAATACACACCTCTGCCATTCTCTGTAGCATTGTCATTGGCTCAAAAATGATAACTGGAAGTGTCACCATTGATGTGATATCAGAGCCTATATACTTCTGCATCATTTTCCAGTAACTATCCCGATCCTGCGAGGTTCAAAGGAACATTTGACTATTTGAGAGATGAAATGCATACAATAAGATGATATGCATACAATATAAAATATGCATTATAAATTTGAAGACAAATTTTCTCCAAAGTACACCATGAGATATATGTAAATTTTTGTTAATCAAAGTCAGCATTGGTTATAGGTTGACTAAAAGTTATAAAGTGAAAAATATCAAGTTTCAAAATGCAAATTCCCACCTACATTCCACAAAGATGAAAAGTTACTTTATGCCTGTTATAGAATCTAGATTGCATTAGCAACAACTTCCTCACACAATAAAATGTGCTTTGTCTTTAAGATAGTTAAATTCTTTGTACCTCTTGCTTCCATCGTCCCTTCTCCGCTTCCTCTGCTGCATCTTCGGTTCCTCCTTCTGGATTAACAACCTCCAGCCCCTCATAGCCCATTATACTGAGAATCAAAATTACAAATTTTCAACAAACATAAAATCTCCCAGCTCATGAAACTGAATCAGCCTAAAACAAACACAAGCTTCATGAAATAAATCAAACAGTTAATAGACACATTTAATGAAACTGAAAGAAATGAAACCCCAATAACTGAAAATAATCACAACAAACTCTAAACTCAAACGGCTCTTACATTAAATTACACGTTTAGATAACTCAAACAACATATATATCTAATGAAACTGCTACATCATTATTTCAATCCAACGAACAAAGAAAACCAAGGAAGATCGATGATCATCCAAACCAAGTTAATTCTTGAACTTCCCTCATACAAAACGATTCACACAAAAAAATGCAATATAAAATTAACAAGTTTGAATCCAAAGGTTCTAAAAGATCTTATACCCATTCACGGATTTTGACATGGCAGTTCCAAAATTGGTCAAACTGGAAGCAAGTGAAGCAAAGAAGCCACCCCCACTGGCACTAGCAGCAGCAGCATGCTTGGGATCCTTTGGAGCCATGGCGATGAAAAATTCAACCAACTATTGAAACCAAATTGACAAAAAGAAAAGCGGAAGTATCTGATATTTTTCTTTAGCAAAGTCGATCTAACTTCTAACGAACCAAAAAGAATACTAAACTCTTGGATTATTTTTTATCACTATTTATATATAATGGTGGAGCAAACAATGCTTTATTATTAAAATAAAATAAAATAATACCAGGAACAGCTATGAAAAGCAACGATCATGGTTGGCGGTTCTAGATTTTTGAAAAGTCCAAGCGAATGGAAAGTGGGTTGATATTTCCTTTTTTCTTTTCTTCAGAGTCTGTTTGGGTGGCGATGCAAATTTCAAAGGTGACGTAAGTTTCGTGTTACACGCGTGTGGTTAGCGCGTGAGGTTGAGTTGCCTTGAGCGTAAAGAGAATCAATCAACTTTGGCGGCTTTATAAGGAGGAAGGAACAAGTTGTAGCTGGTGTGGCATTGGAATGACGAGGAGCACCACTTGCCTTTGCCGGCTACACACGCTAATTATTCTCTAACTCAGTTTTTGAATTTTAAATTGGAAAAGCCCTTGAATTTTAGCTAGTATGTAATCAGCAGAGAAATATGAGTTATTAGATAAAATCTCATACCAATTTCACACTATTAAATTATTATTGATGATTATTTAATGACTACAAATTACAAAAATTACAGTAACCATCCAACACTTTATGGTTGGAAAGAAGTCTTATGGAATTGATGTTCAGTCCACATGTAGTCTATATATTATGGAATGATTTCTATTGTTAAAGGATCGTATCGCATTTACGTTTTCTTCGGGTGCAAAGGAAAAATAAGAAAGGAACAAAAAGGAAACAATAATTTAAAAAAAAACGAATAATAAATAAATTATTAAAAGATAATTAAATTTCTCAAAAATAATCGTTTTATCTTATATCTTTTTATTTTTATAATTTAAAAAAATTCAAACAATTAAAAAAGCACCTCAGCAATTTATATAATTCATTCTAAAATCTTTCTATCAATAATCAATCAAAGAATAATCAAATTCTCACTCAAGTTTCAGAAGACTTCTATTAAAGTAACAATGACCTTTGAGTTTATCGTAATATCTGATAAATTTATTGCCCTGCTTATTGCTATTATTATTGGAGAATAAATTGACATAAACAAGATTTAGGATTAGGCCAAAGAAATTAAATTCCTTGTGGAAAGATTGGGAGAAGAAGGGGAAGAAAAAACGCCACGTTTTGAAAATATAGAAAAGAATGATGAGAATGAGAATAAACATAAGGAGAAGAATCACAATAATAATAGTTTGTAACATAATCATCATTAATAATTTACTGGCTTCTTTTTTCTTCTCTCTTTTGTTTCTCTTCTCAACTTATTATCTTCTTGAGTTTACTCGTTCTTTTTCCTATCCTTTCTTCTCTTTGTTTTCTCTTAGTCACGCTTCTCTTTCCTTTTTCTTACATTTCATCAGCTTATTATTATCCATTATTATCACACAGTTCTTCAACAAGAAGTGTGCATGTTATTAATTAAAAAATTTTTATTTTACAAGAAGAATACTTGCAAGGGGAATTAGGAATCTCACTAACAACATATTTGTCACTCCCTCCCTCTCTTTAGATGTTGATTTCTTTCTCTTTCTGGGTCTATTTTTTCTGTAAAAAAAATTGAATATTAATGTTGAAGAACTTTGTAGTAAAGGTGGAAAAAATAGGAGGTTGGTAGTGGTAAGAGTTGAAAAGGTAAGAGTTGAAAAGCTTGATGAGACGAATGTGTAGCAACAAACGGCTCGTCAATCAGAACTTCGGATTGAAAGTTACAAGAAATTGAAATTTGAGTTGAAAGGAGAGTTACGGTTTGAGGCTTGCTGCTACTCCTTAGCGTGATTTAAGTGAAATGAAAGGGAAGGAGGCTGAGTTTGGCTACTTATATGTTGGGCCTTAGGTCTAATATGGGTTCGGTTCAACCAGTTTAGTTCGTTAGTCTAACTTTGGGCAAAATCTTTAAAATTAGTGTTCAAATTTATAATTTAATTATTTTTATTTCTTCAAATTATAATATTTAATTTTTTAATTTCTTTAGCTCATAATTAATTTATTAGTTAATTATTTATTAATTTTCGGAGTTTTACATGACAGGGCCATGTAATGGTGACAGGGCACGTATTTTCTCTAATGGTGACAGGACACGTATTCCCTTGAAGGAGACAGGGCACGTATTCCCTTTAATAGTGACAGGCCACTCTCCCTCTATAGCCAGCCGATGTACTGAGATGTTAGTGCACAACAGTGAGACAATGTCCAGGTTAGCTACCAGACATGTTGGGTTTTAGCTGTATAACCGACAGATGAGATTTATCAGCCATAGGACAAACATGTATCATATGCACTTGTATATTTTGTTTGAATATGCACTTATTTTGGCTTGCCTATTTGCTTAAATGTACTTAACTGCTACTTGATATAATTGTTGTATCTATCTCCATATTTGTGCTTTCCTTGTCTGTCTTGCATGTGTTTGCTTCTGAGAGATTCCTTTGGCGGGTGAAGGAGGCGCTGAGGGTTGTTTTACTTGGTGAATTAGAGGTTTGCAGAGAACAAAAAACGAAGAGTTAGATTAGGATCCTTAAACATAGTCACCCTATTTCTAGTTTAATGAAAACTTTAGGATATGAATGTGCGATGTTGGAGTTTTGGAATGCCTCTGCCGTCCCAGGACATTATTTATTATCTATTATCTATACGGAGACTTTTACCATACTGAAAATTCCCGATTTTCATTTCATACATATTCTGTTATTTTCCATATGCAGGACGGGAGGCACCTCGTTGAGCGTGTTGGAGGCTCTATTAAAGCAAAGATCTACTTTAGGAGATTGTATTTTGTATTTTGTATATCTAAATATATGTAGTACTCTCCACCTTTGTGTAAATTTGTATTTTGTTCCTCTTAGAGGTTGATTTTCAAGAACCAGGATCTGTATTCATGTATTGGTTTATTTTGGGTTGTATATATGTATATATATACTCTGGCCAGCCTTTGCTTTGCAGGTCGAGTCTGCAGCTAGCTATATGTTTCTTTGGAACTCTATAATCACATGTATATTATCTTTTCTGTGCCCTGTTATCGATCCCTTCTATGCTTAACCATTTCGAGTGTGATGCGACTTTCAAGTTCTGTTTTGCTTAACATTTTCTTCAAGACTCCTAGTTAAACTATTATCCATATATGTATATGTGTACGTATTTTACTTTTAGAGGTCGTAATACTCCACCACCTCTAATTTACGGACTTAAGCATAAAGTTCTGTGTGATAGGGTCTTACAATTAATCCGCTGATAACTTAACAAAACGACGTGTTTCACTTAACCATGATATCGATGGAATATACCGAAGGAAAATTTGATAGTAAAATTGGCGCGGGTGAGTTACGTTTTGTGCCAACAATTACCGTCGGCTTTAGCAATGGAAAAGCTGTTCCGACGGCAATCTTTTTTGGGGACGAATTTCTCCTCCTTTCTGTCGGAAACCCTGACGCTAAATCCGCCGATACAGGTCGACGCTAAATTCGACGGTAATTCCGATGGTACTTTCTTGTAGTGGTTCCCAGTTCAAATTTAGGGTATAATTAATTATATCAATTAATTAATTTAGTTAATTATATTAATTATTTAATTTGATTGGAGTAAATATCGAATTATTTAATAAATAATAAATATGATAACAAAATATATAAATTAATTTAATTAGTTTATTTTTCTCAATACCCTCTATTTATACAAGATCAAATATTTTTTACTCATTCGCTTTCTTTTCTCTCTCTCTCCCTCTCTCCCTCCCTCCCTCTCCTCTCTCTCTCTCATGTTTAGGTACAATTTTTGTAATTTATTGAATTTTTGTTTCTTTTATCTTTATTTATACATTTTATTTTTTTATATTTTTAAAATTTTTGTTTATTTTAATTGCTTATTATTAGGCGCATACTTTTTTTTATTTTAGCTTCTGATTAACAAAAAAAAATGTGTGATTTTTATGTTGTTTTTAAATAATCTTACTATAATTTTGTTTTGTAATATTCTATTTTATTACGTGTACTTCAATTCATATATATATATATATATGTATGTATATGTATATGTATATGTATGTATGTATGTATGTATGTGTGTGTGTACGTATTTTACTTTTAGAGGTCGTAATACTCCGCCATCTTTGATTTACGAAATTAAGCGTAAAGCTCTGTGTGGTAGGGTATTACACATTGCTTAGAGTGAGAAACATATCCTTCCCTACAGCTTTATCAGTATGGATGATATCGCCATAAAGTCCATCTCCAGCTTATGGACCGAGGTGGAGTTTGGATGGCTGGAATTTGCACAACTCTATTAAGGAAGCTGGAGAAGACTCCCCTTGGTGCTACTCAGTGCTCTTTGTCTGATTTACAGGCTGAAGTGTTATCCTTGAGGGAGTCAAAGAAGGAGTGGGAAGGAGAAAAGGAGGCTTTGATTCTCAACCTTGGCAAAGCTCGGGCTAGAGCAAAGCAGACGGAGGCTGCTTTAGTCATGGCAGAGGGGTTAAAGAAGAAGGCTGAAGAGAGTTACACTAGGGTCTTTGGGGAAAATCTTGACTTGGTAGATGAGGTTACCAAAGCCAGAGATAAGTACACGAAGCTTGAGGAAACCATAGTCGAAGGTATGGACGATATGGTGGCAAATTTGAAGGCTCAGTTCTGAGTTGTTGCTCCCGAGACGGACCTCTCACTCATCATCCCTAACAACATTGTGGTTGACAGGAAGATTGTTCCTGCTCTTAATGATGAGAAGGACACTCCTATGCCTGGTCTGAAGACCTCGGGGACGCAAATTAGGCAGGCTTCTCAAGTTTCCGCTCCTCAATTGGATGGTGAGCCCCTTCCTTCTACAACTCTCCTGGCTTCTGCTGCGCCAGTGTCTGAATCTGTCCTGACCTCTTCTACTCAACCTGAAGTTGCTGTTACTGTTGAACAGCTCCTCCCTCTGTAATTTGAATGGCCCGACCTGTGGGTTTTGATGAACAATTTGACTTTGGTAATAGTTGTAGTTTTAAACTACTTTTATTTTTTGCTAGAAACCTTTTTCCATTATTCTGATAGTGGTTTTTTGGAATGATTGTATTGCTTGAACATCTTTCTTTAGTCAGTACACAATGCTATTTTTTGCTAAGTTCGGAAAGACGTCGGTGAAGTAGATCGGTCATTTCTGGACCTTTTGTATATAAGTATTGTTTTTCCTTAAATGTTTTAAGTTCTGACTTTAAGTAATCAGACTTTATCAAGTTCCTCTTACATTTCGTTTTAGGTCCGACTCATTTAAGGTCGGACCACAAATTGCTTACATAACTTCTTACACTAATTTTTACCTCGTCGCTTCATCTTGCCAACCACGTAGGTTGGGCAATGATTTTTGCAATTTTCAATCTTAAATTAATGCGTTTGAAATGAGAAAATTGGTAGAAAAATACCTTATTATTAATGAAAAGGATTTACATAAATTTATTTGCTACTAAGGATTTTTCTTATAATTCTTAGCCCTTGCTATGATGCCTCATTAAAACCCCCTTCAGGAAAACCCTTTATTGGGAAAAAACCATGAAGTCGGAAAAAAAAAAAAAACACCAGGGAACAAGGTGCACTTTCTAACTGTAGTACCTCTTTAAGTTACATGCGTGCCACGAGCTTGGGAGCTTGTTCCCTTTTAAGTCGGACACCTTATAGTAACCCTTCCCTAAGACTTCGACAACTTTGTAAGGTCCCTGATAAACCATTATTTTATGGTCTATATTATGTTTAATTATGTGGTTTTATCAAATCTTTACCCATTTATTCATATGATTAGCATGTATTTACAATTACTTCCCAAAATTACTCCATGGTTGAAGACTTGCTTCCTAGAGACTTTTAATTATGTATTTTAATTCTCCTTTATTCCATTCGATGCCGTGATTTGTGTGTTAAGTGTTTCAGGCCTTATAGGGCATGAATGACTTGGAGATTGGAAAAGATGCTTGCAAAAATGGAAGGAACACAAGAAATTAAGGAGATGACCAGCGAGAAGTGACGCGGATGCATGGCTCACGCGACCGCGCGAAATGGAGAAAGCGGAGTGACGCGCTCGCATGCCTGACGCGAACGCGTGAACTGAAAGCCGCATGAGTGACGCGAATGCGTAGACTACGCGCACGCGTGAACTGAAAGCCGCATGAGTGACGCGAATGCGTGGACTACGCGCACGCGTGGCAAGGCAAAACGCTAGATGACGCGAAAGCGTGAATGACGCGATCGCATGACGTGCGCGATCTGCAGAATTTGTAGAATTTGCTGGGGGTGATTTTGGGCCCTGTTTTGACCCAGTTTTCGGCCCAGAAAAGTAGACTAGAGCCAGGGAACATGGAGAGACGAACAGACAACATTCATTCCACATAATTTTAGTTTTTAGATCTGAATTTACTCCTCCTCTAGGTTTTCTCTCTACACATTCATAGTTCCTAGGATTTTGATTTTTATTGCTTTTTGGATTGAGATATTGAGAAGAGTTATTACCTCCGCCAAGACTTCATCATTCTAGTTTGTTTCCTTACTTGTCACTTACTCTTTCATATCCTTAATTTGTTCAGAATTACTATTGGATTATTTTTTTTAATTTATTAATACAAGAACTATTTTTATTTTTAATTGGTCTCTTTGATTATTATTATTTATCGTGTCTTTCTCTACTTCCCTTTCTTTGTTTGCGAAGTTTACATTCATAATGAGCGAGTAGTTCCATAACTTGATTGGGAGTTGGTTGAAAGGAGAACCTTGAGTTGGAATGCTCAAGAGTAAAATTATAATTGGGTTTATCGTTGGGTCGTCGAAGAACGAAACTCTCGCGCGATCTAGAATTTTCACAAATAAATTCGCGTTGTAAGTATAGCTCTAGACCGACAAGAATTCCTTTCTTACAAAAGTTTTGGTTGTTACAAGTAACAAATCCCTTTAAAATTGATAATCGAAGTATTTAAACCTCGGGTCATCTTCTCAAGGAACTGCAGGGAGGTGTTCTTATTATTGGTTATGAGTTTTGTAAATTGGGGGTTTTGAAAGTAAGGAACAAGTAATTTAAATGACAAATAAAATAAATAAATAACTATAAAATAAACTCTTGGCAAGGTATGAGAATTTGGAAGTCCTATCCTAGTTATCCTTATCAATGGTGATGAGAATTTAGTTTTAATCCTACTTAGTTAGCCTTTACTAAAGCAAAGGAAGGTCAAATGGACCAATTAGTTTGATCCTCAGGTCCTAGTCAATTCCTAAGAAAGGACTGGAGTTATTGAAGTTCAATTCAATTAGCAAAGACAACAATTATCAATCACGTTGAGTTTGATAACTCATGAGTTACCAATTACTTAACCAAGGCCAAAAGGAGAAAAGTAAACTTACTCGAATAGAAATGTCGTCAGATTGGAAGCAACAGTAACATAAATAAAAGAAAGCAATCATAAACTGAAATACCTCAAATAACATTAATTAAGAGAATCATATGTAACATGGAAGAGTTCATAAATTAAATTGAGAAAATAACTAAAAAGGAACATTAAACCTGATAAAAAGAGACAATCATGAATGCGAGAAAAATCCTAATTTCTAGTCCTAAGAGAGAGAGAGAGAGGAGAGAACCTCTCTCTAAAAACTACATCTAAATCATGAAAAGTGAATAATTGAATAATCCTCTTGAATGGATGTATTCCCCCACTTTATAACCTCTAATCTGTGCTTTATGTACTTGGATCTGGGCCAAAAAGGGCTTCAGAAATCGCTGGGAGCGTTTTCTGCAGTTTCTGGTGCGTGGCGTCTGTCACGCGTCCGCGTGGGTCACGCGGTCGCGTCATCTGGGAGTTTTCCTTATCACGCGTTCGCTTCGGTCACGCGTACACGTCATATGCGTTCTGCTCAAGGCGCGCGTCCGCGTCAGTCACGCGTTCGCGTCGCTGCCTTTTCGCGCTAGGCGCGCGGCTGCGTCGTCCATGCATTCGCGTCGCTGGCCTTTTCTTCAAAACTCCATTTTTGTGCTTTCCTTCCATTTTTGTATGTTTCCTTTTCCATCCTTTAAGTCATTCCTGCCTTAGAAGATCTGAAACTACTCAACACACAAATCACGACATCGAATGGTAATAAAGGGTAATTAAAATAATTATTTTTAAAGCATAGGAAACATGTTTTTCATATATATCACATAATAGGGAAGAGAAAGTAAAACCATATAATTTTCATGAATAAGTGGGTGAAGTGATGAATAAATCACTTAAATTAAGCACAACATATGTCATAAAATATGGGTTTATCAACCTCCCCACACTTAAACAATAGCATGTCCTCATGCTAAATCCAAGATAAAGAATAAGATAAGGTTAAAGTGGTGAAATCTCATGCAATGCAATCTATTCTAAATGCAACTATCTACATGAGTCATGCAATTCTAATTTTTATTCACTTGTATATAAAACTTACATGTAGTTAGATTAATTCACATTCTCAAGGAATCATATATGCATAGCCAAACCTTAGATAATGTTAAAGCACTTTCACAATTGAGTTGGGTAAACTTAATTCACAAACTTGCAAGACGATTTAAACAAATAATCAGAGATATATGGTGATGAGCTATTGAACCCTCACTTGAATTTGTGTTTATTCTCTAGTCACTCAGTGTTTATTGGGTTAATCACTCTATTCTTCTTTCTATCCTTGCTTTCTAAAACTTTGTTCTTTATCTAACCAATCAACAAATATAGAATACAGACATACAAAAATCAGGAGGTCTTTTCAAGGTTGTAATGGGGTCAAGGTAAAGGTAAGGGTATATGTATAAGGTTAAGTGAGCTAACAAAGTGAATCCTTGATTAGTCTAAGATCTCACCTAACATACATACTTTATATGATCTAAAGTTTCTTTACCTATTTACCCAAATTTTTCCACTTTGTAGTGCAAGCTCATGTATTAATTTTTAAAATTTGATATTTTGTCCCATGTGCATTGGTTTATTTTGCATTTGGGGAATTTTTGTGTCCCCTTATTTAAACACTGAAAATAAAATTTAAATTGGGATTTTTTTTTATGCACAAGGTAATTCAGTTGTTTTGGTTTTACATGAGCATGCTTCCCAAATTTCTGAAATAATTAATTTTTTTTAAATTTCTACTTTGTTTCTATCATCCCATGTTCCCATAAAATTCCCTACACTTAAATAATACACAATATCTATCTTAAGCTAACCAAGGATTCAGCTTGGGATTTTTATTTTGTTTTTCTGCTTAAGACTAGTGATGTGGTTATAAAATATGAGGGGATTAAAAAGCTCAAGGGGGCTAACAAGAGTGATGTAAAAGGTAGGCTAATTTGGGATAAGTGAGCAAATATTTCAAGTAATGGCCTCAATCATCTCTTAGTATGTATCTATATTCTATATTGGACATATAGATTAAAACAAAGCAAAGAACATCAAAATAAAAAGAAGGGCGAAACACACAGGATTGAAATTTATGGTTTGAATGTAACCATACAATTAGGCTCAAAACTAACAGGCTGTGTGTTCTCTAGCTCAAAAATCATATATCAGTTATATATGTCATGCAAGTGAAAATTAAGAGTTTTTATTTAACTCAATGTGAATCTTACGGTGGCCCTTAAAATCTTAGTGTTGTTCCTTGATGAAATGTTGTTAACTAACTAACATGTAATGCTATATATACAAGGTGTGTGGATTGTTTTAATTTACTAAAGTCTCTAGTTTACTTCCTTTTTATTTTCAATTAAACCAAACTATTACATGCTTAAAGGGTAAACTATACTAATTAATCCACATTTTCTATAACTAATAAGTTTAGAATTGCAAACTAAACTAAATGGCTAAAATATGAACTAAAGTGTAAAATACAGAAATAGAGTGAAAATACATGAAAAGAACAATGTATAAGTACTGAAAGATAAAAATGAAGATAAAAATACAGGAAAATAACCAAAATAAGATAAAAGAGTCTGTAGTGGTTCACCAAAAAGATATGCCAGGGATGGCGACCTCCCCATATTTAAAATAAAGCATCGTCCTCGATGCTCACTCAAGCTGGGTGTGAAGGAGTGTCATCTCCGGAAGGATGGGCTGCTGGAGTCTCTATGGTGGCCTGAGGATCTGCAGACTGGATAAGGGTAGGAGGATCTGTCTACTGCAGAGGAGGCTCTGACTGGATGGGAATCTCTGAATCTGCGGCCTGAATCTGGTGTGGCACCTCCTGCTATGGTGCAGCCTGCTCTGGTCCTGCCTGTGCAGCCTGGGTAGGTGTCTCCTCCTCGTGATCGTCCTCCTCCACCTCAGATGTATCAGAAGGGGTGTCAGGCTCGGAAGGAATGTCGCCGCCGGATCGGATCATCAACTTGACGTGCTCATAGCGTCTCTTGTTGCGACGCTCCATACGATCCAAGCGGGTGAAGAGTCGATGCACCAAATGATAAATAGGCTCAGGAGCAAGTGGGGGTGCAGTGGGTGGGGCTGGTGCAGCAGTGGAAGAAGAAGGGGCAGCTAAAGGTGTGGCTGTCTCATTAGAAGCAGTAAGAAATGGAGGTCTGTAGCCCAAGGCCTGAAACTTTCTGCTGTGAGGAATGATCTTCTTGCAGTCTGCAGCAGGTGGCTTCTCATCGGCATCCTCCCAAGGCACGTCAGCTCGACGGCCTAGCTGGGTGACCAGGTAAGGGAAAGGAAGGGTGCCTCTGACATGGACCCTGGCCATATAGTGCCGGATGAATCGTGGCAGATACAGGTCCTTACCCTCCAGCACACACTAGAGAAGAGTGATCATAGTGGCAGGCAGCTCTGTCTCATGAGTGCTCGGCATAACAAAGTTGCTCAGGATCTGGTGCCAGAGCCGAGCCTCATCATTCAGATACATAAGCTTGATTCCTTTAGGCATTGTGGTGTTCTTACCCATGACCCATGGGACAGTCGGATCAAGGGCTATCCTCTGCTTGACAGCATCCCAGTCAAATCTCATAAAGCGCATGTTCTCTTTAGCCTTTTGGTAATCGTCAGGCTGATCTGACTTAGGCTGAAGGCGCAAAATATCCTCAATGGCCTCTTCAGTGACCAGTATCTGTTTCCCTCGGAGGTGCACTGCATCCAGGGAAGTCTTGAAATAGTTGCAGTAAAACTCTCTTACCCAGGAAGCATTGACCTCTGTCAGGTTTCTCTCCAAGAAGAACCAGCCTCTCTATTTGATCTGATCAGAGGTGTACTGCTGTAGTTCTTTTGGAATTTTCAGAGTTCGCTCCAAGTACAGGTTTCTAGAGGTGGCAAACACTGGATACTTCAACTCACAGTATCTGTTTGCAAATTTTATCGGATCGGTGGCAGTGAGGAGTTGGTAGGCCTTCTCTTGCGGGGTAAAGTGCTTTTTCCGCCAGGAGTCATCATGCATAATGTCCAGGATGGACATAGAGGATTCACCTCTTTTCCTTTTACCAGTGGTAGCCTTGCCTTTTTCTTTTCTTTGAGGGTCAGACATCCTGAAAAACAGAAATCCAGGATATAATGGAAGAATTAAAAGCAGAAAAATAAGTAGGCAATTAAAATAATAACCGTAGAAGCATATAGTGGTAAAAGAGCAGTAGAATGATGAAATGAGTTAAATAATGGTGCATTTTGGATTGTTTCGGAGTTAAAAAGTGGAGATGAGAAATCACAATCCAAAATATATTATAAGTAGAATACCTGTTAATTAGGAAAAACAATAATCATGCCATGAGTTAAAAAGTTGAAGGAGTTAGTAAAAAGGCAAAGGGAGAAGTTAGAAAGTTAAAAGTGGTTAAAAAGTGAAAAAGAGGGAAGCAGTGAGTTAGGAGAAAGAAAGTTAAAGTAAGTGGCATTAATAAATGTTTCCTAAGTAACAAGAAATGCATAAATTTAAAGACTAGGCAACTCATATTCAAAAATAGCAGGTAATTGATGATGATTCATGAAGATATAAAAATAGAAAAAAAATTAAAATCGAATCATCAAAAGTGCAATTTATTATCCAGGAAATCGAAAGGAATAAGAATGCTGGCCCGTGCATTCATGAATTGGTTTGTTAAAAGCTAAGTAATGCAGAATTCAAATTGCCAAAACCAAAACATGAGTGAAATTTGCAGAAAATTGGGCAGCATTCCGGCTAAAATTGGATGTTCCCGGGTAAAAAACAGCAAGCAGAATAGTTCATATAAGTTAAAATAAAGCTGCAAATACATATACGGAATATGAACATGAAAGAGCAGTATAAAAGCAGCATGAAACAGTAAAGAACATCATATGAACAGTATTAACATCACAACAACATTAGAATTGCGAAATTGATATAACAAGAAGCACGAATAGCGCAATTATCAGGCCTAAATCCACTAATCACATCCTAGCTACCTAGCCACCTAGAATCCACTACAAACATACATCTCTAACTATCCTAATTTGAAACATAAACTGAAAAATATGCACCTAACTACGAATGAAAGAAAAGTGGCGTTCGGCGGAACCTGGTGGTTAGAGGCACAAGTATGGAACTGAGAGAGATGGTGGGAGTGGGGTGGTGTTGGCGGCAATGCGGCGGTAACGTAGGGCGGCGCGGTGGTGAACCGTGGTTGGCACGGCAGTGGGGGTTC
>NC_029788.2:85147712-85161944 GCF_000816755.2 Arachis ipaensis | reverse complement strand
GGGTTAGTGAATTTGAATCACGCGAACGCGTGGGGCACGCGGTCGCGTGGCTAGGGTGGAATAGGGTTGACGCGATCGCGTGAGTGACGCGATCGCACGAAATGGGTGAAAGGATGAATGACGCGGTCGCGTGAGGCATGCGACCGCGTCGCTGAAAATTGTGCTAAACGCACAATTCCAGCGTTGTTTCAGCGCAACTCTCTGTCTCCATTGGGGTGCCATATATCCACGCGACGCGAATGCGTCGCTCACGCTTTCGCGTGGGATGAGTTTTTGTGCAAGGGACGCGTTCGCGTGATGGACGCGAACGCGTGAGATGTTTTGTGCTAAACGCACAACAGCCGCACGATTCCAGTCCAGATTTCTGGGCATTAGATTTTTACGCCGATTTCCAGATCACGCGTTCGCGTGAGCGACGCGGACGCGTGGGAGATGTTTTTCGTAACTGACGTGAACACGTTAGCAATGCGGTCACGTCGCACGCCTTCCCTTTTTTTTATATATGCAGGTATGTAATTATGCAGTATGCAATGCTAATGCAAATGCTATGAATAACATCTAGGTTCAATAAAAAATAATATACCATAAAATCAAACAGTACTAAAAAAAAAAGAAACGACCATACCATGGTGGGTTGTCTCCCACCTAGCACTTTTAGTTAAAGTCCTTAAGTTGGACATTAGATGAGCTTCCTGTTATGGTGGCTTATGCTTAAATTCATCCAGAAATCTTCACCAATGTTTGGAATGCCAACAGCCTCCAGGGTCCCAAACTAGGCATGCGAAGCCTTTGAGCAGCTTCAGACAGGTTCTCAGATTCCCGGGGTGACGAATGTCAGAATAGATTCCAGGATCCCAAACTTTGCTTTTAAATCTGCCTTTGTCTTGATCTATATGCTTCCATCCGGGCGGTTTAGAAGTTGTATTCTCACCAAGATGACCAAACGTCTTCCGTGATCCATTCAATTGAACTTGATACCAATCCTTGTACTTCGAATTGAAGCGTGGAACCTTATTGGATCTTGTACACCAGCTCTGAGTGCGAGCCATTTCTCTCTTACTCTTAAAGCCGCAGAGAGCTCTAAGCTGGCCATCTGTTTCAAGCAAACCATATTCAAGTGGAAAAGTGAAGATAAAGGTTAAGGATTGTACCCACTTGAAGCTTGTATTAGGTGGTAATGGCCTTGGGGTGGGTGTTTCTAGTGGTTCCGTAAGTTCTACTTCCTTGTAATCTTCTGTGAATTCCTCCACTTCTCTACAAGGTTCTTCAACTGCAACCACGTCCTGACCAAAGTCTTCTATGTCTTCCTCATCACTTAAGTCATAAGTCAGAGGTTGAGAAAAATCTACCTTAGCATCATCTTCGTATTCATTTGGGGAAGATTTTTCAATCTCGAAGAATTCACTTGTGGATGCAAGTTCATTACTAGGAGAACTTGACTTGTGACTATCATCATTAAGGAAACTTGCTTCTTGGATTATTCCGTCTAGTTCTTCATAAAAGACCTGCCTTGGGGGTTGCGCACTATCCTCCTTAGCATCAATTGTAACGTCCTTGACAGAATTCACCACAACTCTGGATTTCCATGGAAGTTCAGTGTCTCCTAAGTCTTCAATCAACTCTTCTTCTTCTATAATGACAGCTTCCTCTACTTGTTCCAGTACGAAGTCATGCTCTGTTCTGTCCACTGGAGTTTCTAGTATCTCCTTCATGCTACGTTCTTCATTAGATTGTCCACATGGAGTTATGGGAGTTCCTTGAATGTCCAAACGTCTAGAAGATAATTGACTTATTGCTTGCTCCAGTTGATGAAGGGTCGCACGAAGTTGATCTACTGTTTCCTTGAGGCGAGCCTGTGATTCTGGAGGTGATGGATATGGACATGGTACATAGGGGAGTGGTGGTTTTTGGGAGTAATTGGATTGAAATTGGGGTAAATAAGGATCATATGGTGGCGAATGGTGAAAAGGAGCTTATGAGTGTGGTGGTTCGAAGCTATGTTGAGAGGATGGTCTGTAAGCACAGGGTGGGGTTTGTTGGTAACTACCCAGAGATCCACCATATCTATCAGCTTGGTATGCATTGTAGAATGGTCTTTGTCCATGATATCTTGGAAGGTGTTGTTGCCTAAAGGGGTGATCAGATCCTCTTGGCTCCATCCATCTTTGATTGCGTAGACCTTGATGCATATTCCTGTTATAGCTTTCACTCCTTTCAACAATATTAGAACCAAACTCAAAGCGAGAGGGGTGAGAATTCATAGTGGCTCAAAATATAAAAGAAAAAAACAAAAATAAATAAACAAGTAAAAGAAAAATATTTACAATAACCAATAATAAGGTACACGTTTGCAATTCCCCAGCAACGGCGCCATTTTGAAGAACGAAACTCTCACGGGATTTAGAATTTTCACAAATAAATTCGCGTTGTAAGTATAGCTCTAGACCGACAAGAATTCCTTTCTTACAAAAGTTTTGGTTGTCACAAGTAACAAATCCCTTTAAAATTGATAACCGAAGTATTTAAATATCGGGTCGTCTTCTCAAGAAACAGCAGGGAGGTGTTCTTATTATTGGTTATGAGTTTTGTAAATTGGGGGTTTTGAAAGTAAGGAACAAGTAATTTAAATGACAAATAAAATAAATAAATAACTATAAAATAAACTCTTGGCAAGGTATGAGAATTTGGAAGTCCTATCCTAGTTATCCTTATCAATGGTGATGAGAATTGAGTTTTAATCCCACTTAGTTAGCCTTTACTAAAGCAAAAGAAGGTCAAGTGGACCAATTAGTTTGATCCTCAGGTCCTAGTCAATTCCTAAGAAAGGACTGGAGTTATTGAAGTTCAATTCAATTAGCAAAGACAACAATTATCAATCAGTTGAGTTTGATAACTCATGAGTTACCAATTACTTAACCAAGGCCAAAAGGGGAAAAGTAAACTTACTCGAATAAAAATGTCTTCAGATTGGAAGCAATAGTAACATAAATAAAAGAAAGCAATCATAAACTGAAATACCTCAAATAACATTAATTAAGAGAATCATATGTAACATGGAAGAGTTCATAAATTAAATTGAGAAAATAATTAAAAAAGAACATTGAACCTGATAAAAAGTGACAATCATGAAGGCGAGAAAAATCCTAATTTCTAGTCCTAAGAGAGAGAGAGAGAGGAGAGAACCTCTCTCTAAAAACTACATCTAAATCATGAAAAGTGAATAATTGAATAATCCTCTTGAATGGATGCATTCCCCCACTTTATAACCTCTAATATGTGCTTTCTGTACTTGGATCTGGGCCAAAAAGGGCTTCAGAAATCGCTGGGAGCATTTTCTGCAGTTTCTGGTGTGTGGCGTCTGTCACGCGTCCGAGTGGGTCACGCGGTCGCGTCATCTGGGAGTTTTCCTTATCACGCGTTCGCTTCGGTCACGCGTACGCGTCATCTGCGTTATGCTCAAGGCGCGCGTCCGCATCAGTCACGCGTTCGCGTCGCTGCCTTTCCGCGCTAGGCGTGCGGCTGTGTCGTCCATGCGTTCGCGTCACTGGCCTTTTCTTCAAAACTCAATTTTTGTGCTTTCCTTCCATTTTTGTATGTTTCCTTTTCCATCCTTTAATTCATTCCTGCCTTAGAAGATCTGAAACTACTCAACACACAAATCACGACATCAAATGGTAATAAAGGGTAATTAAAATAATTATTTTAAAGCATAGGAAACATGTTTTTCACATATATCACATAATAGGGAAGAGAAAGTAAAACCATGCAATTTTCATGAATAAGTGGGTGAAGGGCTGAATAAATCACTTAAATTAAGCACAAGATATATCATAAAATATGGGTTTATCAGTCGCCCTCTAGTCACTAACACTAGTCCTTCCCAAGGGAGAGGATTAGAACTTGTGAATAGAAACTGACTTCCAACTTACTTGACTTTCCTTTATCTGGTAAGGGATAACTGAGCAGAACAACCTTCAATTATCAATTAATCTTGAGGGAACTCCAACAAGGATAGGTCTTCCGACTAATCTACTCCTGGTCAAGGTTTTTATTTAAATTACATAAATTACCTGATTTAATTCCCTGTCTATCAAACTCAAACCCTTTTTGAAAATATCTGATTAATAAAATAGCACATCTTTCTGCAACTCGTTGGGAGACGACTTGGGATTCATACTCCCAATATTTTAATTCTAATTTTGTGACAACCCTTCTAAATTGATAGGCGGATTTTTGTTGGTTAAGAACTATACTTGCAACGTATCTTTTATAATAATTTCTTAACTTGCCAATTTCCACCACGTCAATTTTTGGCGCCGTTGCCGGGGATTTGCAATAGAGTGCTAAGTTATTGATTGGAATTTATTTATTTGCATTTTATTTTATTTTTTTTGCTACTATGAGCTGAATGTTTCTTTCGTTAAATGACGCGTTCACTTCCTGATCCAACCTTGTCAGTATTTGTTCCTAAGATTGAAAGAACTATTTCACGTATAAGGCAAGCTCGGCGTCGATTAGTTCTCCCCGAGGATGAATCTGAAACGTCACGTAAGGAAGGAACAAGCTCCCTTTCTACTGATGCGGTTGATTTACGTGCAGGTGACATGGCAGCACCTAGGAGAGTTACTATCCAGGAGGCTGGAGCCCCTGATTTTACAAAGCAATCGTTTCAAGCGCATCACCCAGCGGTGGCTACAGATTTTGAAATAAAGACTGCACTACTCAACTTGATGCCTAAGTTTCATGGCTTACCTGCTCAAGAGCCTATCAAGCACCTTAGGGATTACCAAGCAGCCTGTTCTACTGTCAGGCGCGATGGTGCAGATGAAACTTCTATTTTGTTAAAAGCCTTCCCATTCTCTCTTAAGGAAAAGGCGAGAGAGTGGTACTACACTCAACCCGCAGTAACTGTTTCTGACTGGGATACGCTTAGAAGAGAATTTTTGGAAAAATTGTTTCCAGCTGAAGTTACTGATAAACTGAGGAAAGACATTTCCATGATTGTTCAGGACGAATCCGAGACTCTCTACGAATACTGGGAGCGCTTCAACAATCTTCTGGAAGCATGTTCCCACCATATGATTGACAAGATAGTGTTGCTCGGCTACGTCACACAGGGCATGAGGCCTCAAGATAAGACCACATTGGAAAGTGCTAGCAATGGGTCTATGAAAAAGTACAAGACCACTTATGAGGCATGGCAATTGATCAGTGACTTAGCTGAATCTACTCAGAATCACAGGCAGAAATAAAGCCGGTCAAAAGCTGTTGCAGAGGTATCTTCTAGCAAGGAGACTACTGCTCTGACTCAGAGTATAGGTGAAATGACTAACTTACTGAAGCAGATGCAGTTGAGTCAACAACAAACGCAGCAGAGCCAACAGTTGGTTCCACAGAGAGTGTGCGGGATCTGTGCTAATTATAGCCATTATACTGATGAATGTCCGTAGCTCCAGCAGGAAGACAATACTGTGGCAGCCACTCATAACTTCTATGCTCGCCCTAATCAAGGATACAATCAAGGGGGCAGCTACAACCATGGATGGCAGGACAATTCCAACCAAGGTTGGAGAGATAATTCTAACCAGAGTTGGAGGGACAACAATAACAGAGGAGGCAGAGACAATCAAGGAAATCAGAGGTGGAATAATAACAACAACAGGCAGCAGAACCAGAACCAGCCTTACAGAGCACCTCACCTGAGGCAATCCCAAGGACCACAGCACAACCAACAACAAGTTCCGCAGATCACTCACTCTAATTCCTCTCCGAGTGACGAGGTGTTTCAATCCCTTGTGCAAGGACAAAAAAACGTGGAAAGTTCACTTAACGGTCTAACATCCACTATACAAGCTCTCATCTCTCAGCTGGGATCATCCAATACTTCAAACACTCAACATGCAAGCTCCAGTGGAATTCCTTCTCTACCCTTACCCAATCTAAAGGATGGCATCAATGCCATCACCCTAAGGTCCGGAACCACACTCCAAGAGAGGAATCAGGAGGAGCCAATCCCATCAGAGCACGCCTCAGCTGAAGAGGTGGTGGAAGTAGGGGATACTAAAGAGGAAGAGGACATACAAGACATGGTTGAAGAAGAATCTCAACAACAGAAAGAAGCACCAACGGAAGCAGACGCTGCAGAAAACGCCCTTCCTATTCCATTTCCACAAATTCCAAGGAAGCCCAGGAAGCAGATGGAACTTGATCCCAAAATGGTAGAAATATTCAAAAAGGTTGAGGTAATTGTTCCCCTTTTTGATGTTATTTAGTAGGTACCTAAATACGCAAAGTTTCTAAAAGATTTATGTATACATAAAGACAAAATTAATGAATTAGAAACTATTCCTTTAGGTAGTTCTATATCTGTTTTAATGGGAGGTATACCTGAAAAGTGTAGTGATCCAGGTCCATGTATGGTTAACTGTACTATTGGAGGTGTGATATTTTCTGACTGCATGTGTGATTTAGGAGCGTGTGTTAGTATAATGCCTTTGTCTATATATGATACTTTGAGGCTCCCTCCCTTAAAAAGGCCGGCAGCTCGTTTTGTGTTAGCAGATAAAAGCATTATTACAGTGATTGGAGTTGCTGAAGATGTATTAGTGAGCATTAAGGGGCTCACATTTCCCATTGACTTCTATATCCTGGAGATGCCCCCTAATGACTCAGGAAGGTCATCATCAATCCTTCTTGGAAGACCATTCCTGAAGACTTCAAAGTTCAAGCTGGATGCATTTTTCGAAACTTATTCTTTTGAAATAAATAGCAGAATGGTGAAATTCAGTTTAAATGGAGCTGTGAAGCACCCTCCAGATGATCATTCTATCTCCCAGTGTGACATCATAGATGAAACCGTAGCTGAAGTTCACCAGGAGGAATTAGAAGAGAAGTACATGGAACAAGGTCCAAGTGTGGGGACACTTTTTGAGGACAATGAGAGCACTTCACCATTATCGCCAGCTCCAGATGATCCAGAGCCTGGCCATGAGCAGAAATTGGAATTAAAGCCCCTCCCTCCACACCTCAAGTATGCTTACCTTGAGGATAAGCAGAAGTTTCCAGTTATCATTGCAAGGGAACTCACTTCCCAACAAGAAGAACAGCTACTCAGTGTACTGAGGAAACACAAGAAAGCAATTGGATTAAGCCTAGCGGATATAGTGGACATAAACCCTCAAGTTTGTGAGCACAGAATATTCATAGAAGAGGGAGAAAAGCCTGTCCGTCAACCTCAAAGAAGACTGAATCCCACCATCTTAGAAGTTGTTAAGAAAGAAGTGACCAGGCTACTTGAAGCAGATATCATTTACCCCATCTCAGATAGCGAATGGGTCAGTCCAGTACAAGTGGTGTCCAAGAAGTCTGGAGTCACAACAATAAAGAATGAGCATGGAGAGCTCCTGACAACTAGAGTGCAGAATTCATGGAGAGTTTGCATTGACTATAGGCGTCTCAACCAAGCCACTCGCAAGGATCATTACCCCTTGCCATTCATTGATCAGATGCTTGATCGCCTGTCAGGTAAATCCCATTATTGCTTTTTAGATGGTTATACAGGCTATTTTCAAATTCATATAGCTCCTGAAGATCAGGAAAAGACTACTTTTACATGTCCTTTTGGCACTTATGCTTATAAGAGAATGCCATTTGGCTTGTGCAATGCACTAGCTACTTTCCAAAGGTGCATGATGAGTCTTTTCTCTGACCTTATTGAAAACTGTATGGAGGTTTTTATGGATGATTTTAGCATTTATGGAGATTCATTTAGCCTTTGCTTAGATAGTTTATCTAGAGTATTAGATCGATGTGTCAGTACAAACCTCGTATTGAATTTTGAAAAATGTCACTTTATGGTTAAACAAGGGATTGTATTAGGACATGTTGTGTCTAATACTGGCATTTCTGTAGATCCAGTAAAGGTGGATGTTATTTCTAGTTTAACTTATCCCTCCTCTGTGAGGGAAGTTTGTTCGTTCCTTGGCCACGCAGGTTTTTATCAAAGATTCATTAAGGACTTTAGTAAGGTAGCACAACCCTTATCCAGACTACTGCAGAAAGATATTGAGTTCGAGTTCAGTGAGGATTGCAAACAAGCGTTTGATAAGCTGAAGACCACCTTGACTCAAGCTCTAATTGTGAAAGGACCAGACTGGAGCCAGCCATTTGAAATTATGTGCGACGCCTCCACATGCAGTAGGAGCGGCGCTGGCTCAGCGTGAAGGTAAGGATCCTTTTGTAATTGCTTATGCGTCTAAAACTTTAAACGCTGCTCAGTCTAATTACACTACTACTGAGAAAGAGCTTCTTGCTATTGTTTTTGCTCTGGATAAATTCTGAGCCTATTTACTTGGTGCTAAAGTAGTAGTGTACTCAGACCACGCAACTCTAAAGTATTTATTAGCTAAAAAGGAGTCTAAACCAAGGCTTATACGTTGGATACTGTTACTACAAGAATTTGATTTAGAAATTAAGGATAGGAGTGGTAACCAGAATCTAGTGGCAGACCACTTGAGTCGCCTTGAGCACATTAGGGATGACTCCACTCCTATAGATGATAATTTCCCTTTTGACAACTTACAAGCAGTATCTGAAGTAGTCCCTTGGTATGCACCTGTAGCTAATTATCTAGTCAGCCGCACCTTTCCTCTAAACTTTACTAAGCATCAAAGAGACAAGCTGAAAAGTGAGTCCAAATATTATATATGGGATGACCCATATTTATGGAGATGTGGCGCTGACCAGGTAATTAGATGGTGTGTTCCTCAATCAGAATTCCAGTCCATTTTAGAGGCCTGCCACTCATTCGAGAGTGGAGGATATTTTGGCCCTCAAAGAACAGCTAGAAAAATTTTAGACTGTGGATTCTGGTGGCCTACTCTTTTCAAAGACGCTGCTGAATTTTGTAAATCTTGTTCCCCATGCCAAAGGTTTGGTAATATATCCAAGAGGGATGAGATGCCTCAACAGACTATGCTTTTCTGTGAAATTTTTTATGTTTGGGGCATTGACTTCATGGGTCCATTTCCAAATTCTAATGGTCATTTTTATATATTGTTAGTTGTAGATTACATTTCTAAATGGGTGGAAGCAATTCCTACCCGCACTGACGATGCTAACACTGTTGTTTCCTTTGTTAGAACCCATATTATTTGTCGCTTTGGATCACCACGAGCAATCGTGAGCGATCAAGGCACCCATTTCTATAATAGGAGACTAACAGGATTACTGAAGAAGCATGGGATAGTTCATAAAGTGGCAACAGCCTACCATCCCCAAACTAATGGGCAAGCTGAGGTGTCTAACAGGGAGATAAAGAGTATATTACAGAAGATATTCAAACCTCATAGAAGAGACTGGAGCACCAGGCTACAAGATGCACTCTGGGCATACAGAACAGCATACAAGACACCCATTGGGATGAGTCCCTTCCGCTTAGTTTATGGAAAAGCCTGTCACCTCCCAGTTGAGGTGGAGCACTGGTGCACGAAATTGTGATCATCAACAATGGCACCAAAGGACTTGGAGCTCCTAAACGTGAATCACACTTTGTCACAATTCCGTACAACTAACCAGCAAGTGCACTGGGTCGTCCAAGTAATAAACCTTACGTGAGTAAGGGTCAATCCCACGGAGATTGTCGGCTTGAAGCAAGCTATGGTCATCTTGTAAATCTCAGTCAGGCATATTCAAATGGTTATGGAGTTTAAGGTGATGAAAATAAATATAAAATAAAGATAGAGATACTTAGTAATTCATTGGTGGATTTCAGATAAGCGTATGAAGATGCTTTGTTTCCCTTGAACCTCGGCTTTCCTATTGCCTTCTTCCAATCATTCATACTCCTTTCCATGGTAAGCTTTATGTTGGGCATCACCGTTGTCAATGGCTACATCCCATCCTCTCAGTGAAAATGGTCCTGATGCTCTGTCACAACATCGGCTAATCAGCTGTCGGTTCTCGATCATGTCGGAATAGGATCCATTGATCCTTTTGCGTCTGTCACACGCCCCACAATCGCGAGTTTGAAGCTCGTCACAGTCATCCCTTCCCAGATCCTACTCGAAATACCACAGACAAGGTTTAGACTTTCCGGATCTCAGGAATGGCTGCCGTTAATTCTAGCCTATACCACGAAGGTTCCAATCTTAGATTAGAAACCCAAGAGATACGCATTCAAGCCATTGCTAGTAGAACAGAGGTGGTTGTCAGGCACATGTTCATAGGTGAGAATGATGATGAGTGTCACGGATCATCACATTCATCAAGTTGAAGAACGAATGAATATATTGGAGAAGAAATAGACTTGAGTTGAATAGAAAAACAATAGTACTTTGTATTAATTCATGAAGAACAGCAGAGCTCCACACCTTAATCTATGGTGTGTAGAAACTCCACCGTTGAGAATACATAAGAACAAGGTCTAGGTATGGCCGTGAGGCCAGCCTCCATGATCTAAGAACTACACATCCAAAGATGAATAAAAGATAATTCCCAGATGAAAATACAATAGCAAAAGGTCCTATTTATAGAGAACTAGTAGCCTAGGGTTACAGAAATCAGTAATTAATGCAGAAATCTTCTTCCGGGCCCACTTGGTGTGTGCTTGGGCTGAGCATTAAAGAATTTTTCGTGTAGAGACTTTTTTTGGAGTTAAACGCCAGCTTTTGTTCCCGTTTGGGCGTTTAACTCCAGCTTTTGTGCCAGCTTTGGAGTTAAACGCCAGAATTCTTGAGCTGACTTGGAACGCCTGTTTGGGCCATCAAATCTCGGGCAAAGTATAGACCATCATATATTGTTGGAAAGCCCAGGATGTCTACTTTCCAACGCAATTGAGAGCGCACCAATTGGATATCTGTAGCTCCAGAAAATTCACTTTGAGTGCAGGGAGGTCAGAATCCAACAGCATCTGCAGTCCTTTTTCAGCCTCTGAATCAGATTTTTGCTCAGGTCCCTCAATTTCAGCCAGAAAATACCTGAAATCACAGAAAAATACAAAAACTCATAGTAAAGTCCAGAAGAGTGATTTTTATTTAAAAACTAATAAAAATATAATAAAAACTAATTAAAATATACTAAAAACATACTAAAAATAATGCCAAAAAGCGTATAAATTATCCGCTCATCACAACACCAAACTTAAATTGTTGCTTGTCCCCAAGCAACTGAAAATCAAATAGGATAAAAAGAAGAGAATATACTATGTTGATTCTTGAACATAGCTACTTTATGAGTCTTGGCCGTGGCTCTAAGCACTTTGTTTTCCAGTATTACCACCGGATACATAAATGCCACAGACACATAACTGGGTGAACCTTTTCAGATTGTGACTCAACTTTGCTAGAGTCCCCAATTAGAGGTGTCCAGGGTTCTTAAGCACACTCTTCTTTTTGCTTTGGACCTCGACTTTAACTGCTCAGTTTCAAGTTTTCACTTGACACCTTCACGCCACAAGCACATGGTTAGGGACAGCTTGGTTTAGCCGCTTAAGCCAGGATTTTATTCCTGTGGGCCCTCCTATCCACTGATGCTCAAAGCCTTGGATCCTTTTTATCACCCTTGCCTTTTGGTTTAAAGGGGTATTGGCTTTTTCTACTTGCTTTTTTTTTTTTGCAAGCTTTTCACTACTTTTTCTTGCTTCAAGAATCAATTTTATGATTTTTCAGATCATCAGATAACATTTCTCTTTTTCCTTTCATTCTTTCAAGAGCCAACAATTTTAACATTCATAAACAATCACATTCAAAAATATGCACTGTTCAAGCATTCATTCAGAAAGACAATAGTATTGCCGCCACATCAAAATAATTAAACTGTTTTAAAATTTGGAATTCATGCACTTCTTTTTCTTTTACAATTAAAAACATTTTTCATTTAAGAAAGGTGATGGATTCATTTTCATGGCTTTAAGGCATAGACACTAAGACACTAATGATCATGTAATAAAGACACAAACATAGACAAACATAAAGCATAATTTTCGAAAAACAGGAAAATAAAGAACAAGGAAGTTAAAGAACGGGTCCACCTTAGTGATGGCGGCTTGTTCTTCCTTTTGAAGATCTTATGGAGTGCTTGAGATCCTCAATGTCTCTTCCTTGCCTTTGTTGCTCCTCTCTCATGGTTCTTTGATCTTCTCTGATTTCATGGAGGAGGATGGAATGCTCTTGGTGCTCCACCCTTAGTTGTCCCATGTTGGAACTCAATTCTCCTAGGGAGGTGTTGATTTGCTCCCAATAGTTTTGTAGAGGAAGATGCATCCCTTGATGAGGTGTTGATTTGCTCTCTGATTTCCTCATGCTCTTGATGAGGTTATATTGTTTGCTCCATCCTTTTCTTAGTGATGGGCTTGTCCTCATCAATGAGAATGTCTCCCTCTATGTCAATTCCAACCGAATTGTAAAGGTGACAAATGAGATGAGGAAAGGCTAACCTTGCCAAAGGAGAGGACTTGGTCCAACCTTTGATCATGGTTCTTGGTGATCCATGCATTGGCATAGAACTCTTGAACCATTAAGATTCTGACTTGTTGAATGGGGTTGGTGAGAATTTCCCAACCTCTTCTTCGGATCTCATGTTGGATCTCCGGATACTCATTCTTTTTGAGCTTGAAAGGGACCTCGGGGATCACTTTCTTCTTGGCCACAACTTCATAGAAGTGGTCTTGATGCACCCTTGAGAGGAATCTCTCCATCTCCCATGACTCGGAGGTGGAAGATTTTGCCTTCCCTTTCCATCTTCTAGAGGTTTCTCCGGCCTTTGGTGCCATAAATGGTTATGGAAAAACAAAAAGCTTTAGCTTTTACCACACCAAACTTAGAAGGTTGCTCGTCCTCGAGCAAAAGAATAAAGAAGAGAGTAGAAGAAGAAGAAATAGAGGAGATGGAGTGGGCTTTGTGATTCGGCTAAGGGGGAGAAGTGTTGGTTAGGTTGTGTGAAAATGAAAGAGTGAAGATGGGTTTATATAGGGGTGAGAGGGGTGTGTATGGTTCGGCTATAGAGGGTGGGTTTGGGAGGGAAAGTTGTTTGAATTTGAATGGTGAGGTAGGTGGGGATTTATGAAGGATGGATGTGAGTGGTGAAGAGAATGGTGGGATTTGATAGGTGAGGGGTTTTTGGGGAAGAGGTATTGAGGTGATTGGTGAATGGGTGAAGAAGAGAGAGAGTGGTGGGGTAGGTGGGGATCCTGTGGGGTCCACAGATCCTGAGATGTCAAGGATATCTCATCCTTGCACCAAGTGGCGTGCAAAACGCCCCTTGTTGCCAATCCTGGCGTTAAATGCCAGGCTGCTGCCCATTTCTGGTGTTTAACGCCCGTTTCTTGCCCATTCCTGGCGTTAAACGCAAGTCTGGTGCCCATTTCTGGCGTTAAACACCCAAAATGGTGCCAGACTGGGCGTTTAACACCCATTCTGCTACCTTTACTGGCGTTTAAACATCAGTAACTGTCTCCTCCAGGATGTTCTGTTTTTCATTCTATTTTTCACTTTGTTTTTGCTTTTTCAATTGTTTTTGTGACTTCATATGATCATCAACCTACAGAAAATATAAAATAACAAAGGAAAATAGAAATTTAACATAGAATAGTAACGATTGGGTTGCCTCCCAACAAGCGCTTCTTTAATGTCAATAGCTTGACAGTGGGCTCTCATGGAGCCTCACAGATGTTCAGAGTAATGTTGGAACCTCCCAACACCAAACTTAGAGTTTGAATGTGGGGGTTCAACACCAAACTTAAAGTTTGGTTGTGGCCTCCCAACACCAAACTTAGAGTTTGACTGTGGGGGCTCTGTTTGACTCTGTATTGAGAGAAGCTCTTCATGCTTCCTCTCCATGGTGACAGAGGGATATCTTTGAACTTTAAACACAAGGGAGTCTCCATTCACTTGAATGATCAATTTTCCTCTGTCAACATCAATCACAGCTTTTGTTGTGGTTAGGAAGGGTCTGCGAAGGATGATGGATTCATTCATACACTTCCCAATCTCTAGGACTATGAAACCAGCAGGGATGTAATGGTCTTCAAATTTTACCAAGACATCCTCTACAAGTCCATAAGCCTGTTTCTTTGAATTGTCTGCCATCTCCAGTGAGATTCTTGCAGCTTGTACCTCAATAATCCCTAGCTTCTCCATTACAGAGAGAGGCATAAGGTTTATGCTTGACCCTAGGTCACACTGAGCCTTATCAAAGGTCATGGTGCCTATGGTACAAGGGATTGAGAACTTTCCT
>NC_029788.2:85132510-85147656 GCF_000816755.2 Arachis ipaensis | reverse complement strand
CATATTGACTTGTTGGGTCAATATTTTATTCTGAGCCAATATGGCATTTAGAGTATCAATCTCAAGAACTCATTTCTTCTGAGCTGTCCCATTATTCACAGGATTCCTTTCAGAAGTGTACATGAATTGGTTATTTGCAACCATTTCAATGAGTTCCTGAGCTTCTGCAGGTGTCTTCTTCAGATGAAGAGATCCTCCAGCAGAGCTATCCAATGACATCTTGGATAGATCAGACAGACCATCATAGAAGATTCCTATGATGCTCCATTTTGAAAGCATGTCAGAAGGGCACATTCTGATCAATTGCTTGTATCTCTCCCAAGCTTCATAGAGGGACTCACCATCCTTCTGTCTAAAGGTTTGGACTTCCACTCTAAGCTTACTCAATTTTTGAGGTGGAAAGAACTTTTCCAAGAAGGCATTGACTAGCTTTTTCCAAGAGTTCAGGCTTTCTTTAGGTTGTGAATCCAACCATGTCCTAGCTCTGTCTCTTACAGCAAAAGGAAAAAGCATAAGTCTGTAGACTTCAGGGTCAACCCCATTGGTCTTGACAGTGTCACAGATTTGCAAGAACTCAGCTAAGAACTGATGAGGATCTTCCAATGGAAGTCCATGAAACTTGCAATTCTGTTGCATTAGAGAAACTAATTGAGGCTTAAGCTCAAATTTATTTGCTCCAATGGCAGGGATAAAGATGGTTCTCCCATAGAAATCAGGAGTAGGTGCAGTAAAGTCACCAAGCACCTTCCTTGTATTGTTGGCATTGTTGTTGTTTTCGGCTGCCATGGTTTCTTCTTCTTTGAAGAGTTCTGTTAGGCCCTCTAAAGAGAATTGTTCTTTAGCTTCTCTTAGCTTTCTCTTCAAGGTCCTTTCAGGTTTAGGATCAGCTTGAACAAGTATGCCTTTATCTTTGTTCCTGCTCATATGAAAGAGAAGAGAACAAGAAAGTAGGGAATCCTCTATGTCACAGTATAGAGATTCCTTGAGGTGTCAGAGAAAAAGAAGAATAGAAAGAGGAGGTGGAGAAGAGGGAATTCGAACTTATCAAGAGGGATAGAGTTCGAATTGCACCTTGATGATGAGTCTTAGTCCTTTAAATAGAAGGATATGAAAAGAGGGGAAGAATTTTCAAAAATTAATTAAAAGATTTTAAAAAGAAATTTGAAAATTTGATTGAGATTTTCGAAAACTAAGATTGGGAAAGAAATAAAGTGATTTTTGAAAAAGATTTTGAAATTAGAAAAAGATATGATTGAAAAGATATGATTGAAAATCAATTTAGAAAAAGAAAGTTTTTAAAATTAAAGTTGATTACTTGACTAACAAGAAATTAAAAGATATGATTTTAAAATTTAAAGTTTGATCCTTTCTTAATAGGCAAATAACAACTTGAAAATTTTGAAGTAAATCTTTATTTATAGCAAAGATTTTTAAAAATGGTAAAAATAAATATAAAATGGAAAGAAATTGATTTTGAAAGAGATATGATTGAAAAGATATGATTTGAAAAAGATTTGATTTTGAAAAAAATATGAAAACTTGAAAAAAATGTGAATTAAAAATAAAATCTTCCCTCTAGTGTCATCCTGGCGTTAAACGCCCAGAATGGTGCCCATTCTGGCGTTTAACGCCCAAAACTCTACCTTTTTGGGCATTAAACGCCCAGCCAGGTACCCTGGCTGGCGTTTAAACGCCAGTTTTCCTTCTTCACTGGATGTTTTGAACGCCCAGCTTTTTCTATTTGATTCCTCTGCTGAATGTTCTGAATCTTCAATTCTCTGTATTATTGACTTGAAAAGATATAGTTTAAAAATATTTTTTTGAATTTTTGATGATGAGAAACAATCAAAATACAATTAATCTTAGGAAACTCAAATCAAACAAACAATGCATGCAGGACACCAAACTTAAAAATTTTCATATAAGAGACACTAACAAATTGAGAATGCATATGAGAAACAACAAAACACACAAAACAAGAGAATTTAAAGATCAGAGCAATGAAATCATGAAGAACAACTTGAAGATCAATGAAGAACATGCATGAATTTGAAAAATGCAAGAAGAACAGAAACATGCAATTGACACCAAACTTAAAAATTGATACTAGACTCAAACAAGAAACATAAAATATTTTTTATTTTTATGGTTTAAATTTTTTTTTGTGATTTTCGAAAATTATATGAAAAAGAAAATAAAGAGAATCAAAACTTTTAATAAGAATTCCAGGAATCATTACAATGCTAGTCTAAGACTCCGGTCCAGGAATTAGACATGGCTTACTAGCCAGCCAAGCTTTCAATGAAAGCTCCAGTCCAAAACACTAGACATGGCCAATGGTCAGCCAAGCTTTAGCAGATCATTGTTCTCAACAGCAAAATTGATAGAAATTAACAAGCTCTTGTGATGATAAGTTGAAACCTCGGTCCAAAAGATTAGACATGGCTTCTCAGCCAGCCAGACTTCAACAAATCATTATGAAACTCTAGAATTCATTCTTAAAAACTCTGAAGAACAAAATAGAAAATCTTTTTGTATTTTTGAAATTTTTTTTTTCAAAAAATAAAAATGAAAAGAACCTAATCTAAGCAACAAGATGAACCGTCAGTTGTCCAAACTCGAACAATCCCCAGCAACGGCGCCAAAGGACTTGGAGCTCTTAAACGTGAATCACACTTTGTCACAATTCTGTACAACTAACCAGCAAGTGCACTGGGTCGTCCAAGTAATAAACCTTACGTGAGTAAGGGTCGATCCCACGGAGATTGTCGGCTTGAAGCAAGCTATGGTCATCTTGTAAATCTCAGTCAGACGGATTCAAATGGTTATGGAGTTTAAGGTGATGAAAATAAACATAAAATAAAGATAGAGATACTTATGTAATTCATCGGTGGATTTCAGATAAGCGTATGAAGATGCTTTATTCCCCTTAAAGATAGAGATCCTTATGTAATTCATTGGTGGATTTCAGATAAGCCTATGAAGATGCTTTGTTCCCCTTGAACAGCAGAGCTCCACACCTTAATCTATGGTGTGTAGAAACTCCACCGTTGAGAATACATAAGAACAAGGTTTAGGCATGGCCGTGAGGCCAGCCTCCATGATCTAAGAACTACACGTCCAAAGATGAATAAAAGATAATTCCCAGATGAAAATACAATAGCAAAAGGTCCTATTTATAGAGAACTAGTAGCCTAGGGTTACAGAAATCAGTAATTAATGCAGAAATCTTCTTCCGGGCCCACTTGGTGTGTGCTTGGGCTGAGCATTGAAGAATTTTTTGTGTAGAGACTTTTTTTGGAGTTAAACGCCAGCTTTGTGCCAGTTTGGGCGTTTAACTCCAGCTTTTGTGCCAGTTTTGGAGTTAAACGCCAGAATTCTTGAGCTGACTTGGAACGCCTGTTTGGGCCATCAAATCTCGGGCAAAGTATAGAATATTATATATTTCTGGAAAGCCTAGGATGTCTACTTTCCAACGCAATTGAGAGCGCGCCAATTGGGCTTCTGTAGCTCCAGAAAATCCACTTTGAGTGCAGGGAGGTCAGAATCCAACAGCATCTGCAGTCCTTTTTCAGCCTCTGAATCAGATTTTTGCTCAGGTCCCTCAATTTCAGCCAGAAAATACCTGAAATCACAGAAAAATACACAAACTCATAGTAAAGTCTAGAAGAGTGATTTTTATTTAAAAACTAATAAAAATATAATAAAAACTAACTAAAATATACTAAAAACATACTAAAAACAATGCCAAAAAGCGTATAAATTATCCGCTCATCAAGCACAAAGCTTTTTGGGCAGTGAAGGAGTGCAATATGGAATTTGAGAAAGCCGGAGCTGAAAGGAAGTTGCAACTGCAAGAATTAGAAAGCCTTCGCCTAAAAGCTTATGAGAACTCAAGGCTGTACAAGGAAAAGATGAAGGCTGTGCATGATAAGCACATCTAGAGGAGAGAGTTCCAACCTGGGGACTTTGTCCTCCTTTACAACTCTAGACTGAGGCTCATGCCAGGCAAGTTGAGATCAAGATGGGAAGGTCCATATAGAGTAGAGAAGGCTGAGCCATACGGAGTTTTCCACCTGAGTCATCCTTCGAGCTCTGAGTTCATCAAAGTTAATGGACATCGCTTAAAGCTATATCATGGTAAGAAGGCGACGAAAACCAAGGAGCTAGAGATCTTCCTCTTGGAGGATCCACCCACAGCAGAAGACTGAGCTAGTGGAGCATCCAACTTAAGGACGTTAAAGCAAAGTGCTGGGTGGGAGACAACCCACCATGGTATGATCATTCCTTTCTTTCTTCTTAGTTTTCTTTTTCAATAACTCTTTTCATTATTAGCACATTTAGTTTGCATCTTCATTTGCACAATTGCATATATAAAAAAAATGAAATGAGGAAAGCGGCATGCGACGCGACAGCGTCACCGACGCGTCCGCGTCGTATTGGCCATGGGAAGCAAACGCAACTTAACAGAAAGTCACGCGAGAGCGTGGCTGGAGGCGTGCCTTTGGCACAAATTGACCCATGCAACCGCATCGTTGACGCGTTCGTGTCGTTTACGAAAAATGCCTCCCACGCGTCCGCGTCACCCACACGAACGCGTGACCTGAAAATCGGCGTAAAAAGGGGTGCATGGCAGCAAGTTGTGATGGAATGGGGCTGGAATGGTGCTAGGCGCACAAGCCTTACGACGCAACCGTGTGCCCCACGCGTCCGTGTCGTCTTCCAATATTGGCCATTTACATGATCGCGTCCACCACGCGAACGCGTCACCCTGAAATTTGGCAACAATAAGTTTTGAACAGAGAGTTGTGCGAGCGCGAGGCTGCCCTCGCGCCAGTAGCACTGAACGAGTCACGCGTCCGCGTGACCGACGCATCCGCGTCGATTCATATAAGCGCAATTCGCACAAACGCGTACCATACGCGTCCGCATCGCTTGCGCCGCACAGCTTACCCAAATCTGCCAAAATATCTTATCTTTTTCTTCCCTAAATCCTACTTTTCTTTTCCCTTCTTATTTCTTCTCCTTCCTTCTTCCTTCTCTCTCACTTTCTACTTTCCCTCTCTCACCACCATTAACAAGGTTTTTCTATTCTTCTTCCCTCCTTACTTTTCTATTCTTCTTCTTTATTTTATGTTTTCTTCTTCTTTTCTTTTTCTTTTCACTTTCATTATCCATGTTTTCTTTTTCTTTTAAATTGGTGTTGAAAATTTCTTAGGGTCATTATTATTCCTTATGATTTGCTTGTGGATTGTTAAGGAATTGTTTGGCAATTATATATCAATTTTTAAGGGTTGCTTGCATGTTCAATTTATTATTTTCATTAGCTTATTTACCATGCATGCTATGTGTTTGTGAAAACGCCCATATGGCATTATGCACTGATTTTCGATATTTTTTATTCTACCACTCTAAATGCTTGCTTTTCATAAAACCCTTTTTATATTATATTATTTAAATATAATTGTTATTACAAACAGGTTATTAGTTTGAAAGGCTTGGTAATCTAACTTGGACATTGAATACTTGATCTATGCTACTCATGCCTTTGCCTGCATGCCAATAAACACCTTGCATTTAATTGTCATCATATGCACTTGCTATATTTCCGTTGATGATTTCTCATATGTAGTCATGACCATGTGCTAACATCATTCATCTTTTAATGTGCATTGATTACCACCTTTCCCGTTCTCTTCCTTGCTCTAACCCTTGACATTTTAACACACTTTCTCTTTTCTTTCTTTTAGGATGGCCACCAAGAAAGGCAAAGAGAAAGCTACTCCCAAATCAACAGCAAGAAGAGGAACAAAAAGAGCATTAGTGGCAGAGCCATCTTCGACTGCAGTTAAGCCCTCAACAAAAAGGACTAAGAGGATTATAAAGGTTGATGAAAAAGAGAAAGCCTTCCCAGCAAAGGACACTGCGCGATTTACCAATCGCTACTGTGAGCAGATGTTCCCCATCCTGGCAGAAAGGAGTTACAACAACGAATACCTTCTTATCCTCCCGACCCGTATTGCTGAATTTGTTGAGCCGCAAATTCAGCGACGACAATGGGGATTCCTACAGAGAAAGCCATGGCAGGTTAATCTTTCCTGGGTAGTCGAGTTCTACTCTAATTTCTACCTGCCAACCCTACAGTCTGTCTATGTCCGTCAGAAGCAAGTCCCCATTACAGAAGAGGCCATTCAACAAGCTTTAGATCTTTCCCCTACTCCAGAAGGACCGGACGCATTTCAAGAGGCCGCACTCAAGCGCCAGACGTACCAATTTGATTGGGACGCTGTTCTCAGAGTTATCACACTACCTGGCAGCAGATGGATTTATGGATACCATCGTTCCCGTCCTAAGGGAATATCGGCTTCCGCACTTACCTTGGAGGCTCGCGTATGGGCACAGATTATGTCCCATTACGTATTTTCGAGCACTCATGAGNGGAATGCCATGGGACACGTACAAATTGCGGGCAACTTACCTTTTCCCGCCTTGGTCTCAGATCTTGTCTCAGCAGCAGAAGTCTCCTACAGAGCTGGGGACACCAAAGCCATGATTCCACGGGATGATCAATACGTCCCTAACGGGAAATATATCAGACCTCCAACAGCTACTACAAGCCAACCTACTGAACCGGCTGAAGACATTCCACCTTCAACACCACAATCACCTACAACAAACCAACTGCTCCATCAGATACTTGAGAGGTTGGATCGGCAGGAACACAAAGCAAAGCTAAGAGAGCGCCATAACAAGCGCCGATTCACATACCTCAAGGAGTTGCTTATAGGAAAATACAAAGACCGAGACACCCCGGACTCCACTTCATTTACCAGCACAGGGAGCCATGACGATCCCGACTATGGAGATACTGCTACCAGCCCACCTTTGTTCCTGACAGATGGCACCGAGGACGGTGCAAAGCCTTAAGTGTGGGGAGGTCGGTTAGTACCTGACTTCCGGAGGTAATTTCTCTTCCCTAACACCAATAAAATAGGATATTTAGTTAGTTTTTCTTTTGAAGAATAGGATAAATTGCATAGTAATAGGTTAGTTGCATGCATGTTCTACTTGATTGAAAAGATAATAAGTTTCTTCTAAGACCCTATTTTTGTTAGAACAAAATTTCACTAATTTTAATCAAAACTTTTATGCTAAATTTGCTTGAAGTTGTATTTGGAACATAGTTTTTGAGCTAAAGAACACACAACCTGTGAGACTTTGAGCCTAAATACATGGTTACATTATTTAACCATAAATATTTTATTCTTGTGTGTTTACTTCTCTATGATTGTAATCTATATTTTGTTTCATCCTATATGTCCAATGTTTAATATATTCATATGCTTGCATATGATTGAGGCCATTATTTGTTTAGCTCACTTATCCCAAATAAGCCTACCCTTTCAATTACCTTTGTTAGCCACTTTGAGCCTTTAAATCCCATTTGTTCTGTATTTTACCACATCACTAGACTTAAGCGGAAAAACAATTATATATCCCAATTGAATCTTTGGTTAGCTTAAGATATAATTGTGTGTTAATTGAATATGGGAAGATTGTGGGAACAAAGGATAATAAAGGGATGTGTCATGATAATATAATGGGAATTTGGGTACCTACTCTTGTGAACTTATAAAAGAATTAAGAATCCATGTGCATTGATAAGCTATGTTTATTTTCATGTTGAAAAAAAAAATCCAAAAATATTCAATAATTAAATAAGGGGACAAAATTACCCCAATGCTAAGTTAAAATTCAAGGATCAATGCATATGTGATAAAATTAAAATAAAGGGTGATACATGAGTATGGAATGTGAAAGGGGAATTTTGGGTAGCTAGGTATGAAATTTCAAGTTATATAGAATATACATATATGTGTTAGGTGAAAGCTTAGGTTAATTAAAGATTCAATTTATAAGCTTACTTAGCCATATATACCCTTACCTTTACATTGGCCCCATTACAACCTTGAAAAGACCTCATGATGTTTGCATTGGTACATTAAATGTTGTTGATTGGTTAGGAGAAAAACAAAAATTAGAAAGCATGATTAGAGAAGGATAGAGTGATTACCCTATACACTAGAGAGATTAGAGTGTACATACACCATCAGTGAGGGTTCAATGCTTGAATTCTATGTTCCCTGCTTTCCTAAGCTACCTTCTAGCATTTTTATCTGTTCTTACTGTATAAGAATTGAATTAGTGAAATTTGATTTGTAATTGTCTTGAAGAGCTTACTTACTTTTAACCAAGTAGACAAGAATCATATAGTTGCATTCATATGTATAGGTTGCATTGCATTGCATGAGTTTTCCATGTTCCTACTCATTTATTTTATCTCCTTCAACTAAGCATGAGGACATGTTAATGTCTAAGTGTGGGGAGGTTGATAAACTATTATTTTATGGTCTATATTATGTTTAATTATGTGGTTTTATCAAATCTTTACCCATTTATTCATATGATTAGCATGTATTTACAATTACTTCCCAAAATTACTCCATGGTTGAAGACTTGCTTCCTAGAGACTTTTAATTATGTATTTTAATTCTCCTTTATTCCATTCGATGCCGTGATCCGTGTGTTAAGTGTTTCAGGCCTTATAGGGCATGAATGACTTGGAGATTTGAAAGGAGGCTCACAAAAATGGAAGGAACACAAGAAATTAAGGAGATGACCAGCGAGAAGCGACGCGGACGCATGGCTCACGCGACCGCATGAAATGGAGAAAGCGGAGTGATGCGCTCGCGTGCCTGACGCGAACGCGTGAACTGAAAGCCGCATGAGTGATGCGAATGCGTGGACTACGCGCACGCGTGGCAAGGCAAAATGCTGGATGACGCAAACGCGTTGATGACGCGATCGTGTGACGTGCGCGATCTACAGAATTCGCTGGGGGTGATTTTGGGCCCTGTTTTGACCCAGTTTTTGGCCCAGAAAAGCAGACTAAAGCCAGGGAACATGGAGAGACGAAGAGACAACATTCATTCCACATAATTTTAGTTTTTAGATCTGAATTTACTCCTCCTCTAGGTTTTCTCTCTACACATTCATAGTTCTTAGGATTTTGATTTTTATTACTTTTTGGATTAGGATATTGAGAAGAGTTATTACCTCTGCCAAGACTTCATCATTCTAGTTTCCTTACTTGTCACTTACTCTTTCATATCCTTAATTTGTTCAGAATTACTATTGGATTATTTTTTTGAATTTATTAATACAAGCACTATTTTTATTTTTAATTGGTCTCTTTGATTATTATTATATATCATGTCTTTCTCTACTTCCCTTTCTTAGTTTGCGAAGTTTACATTCATAATGAGTGAGTAGTTCCATAACTTGATTGGGAGTCGGTTGAAAGGAGAACCTTGAGTTGGAATGCTCAAGAGTAAAATTATAATTGGGTTTATCGTTGGGTCGTCCTCTAGTCACTGACACTAGTCCTTCCCAAGGGAGAGGATTAGAACTTGTGAATAGAAACTGACTTCCAACTTGCTTAACTTTCCTTTATCTGGTAAGGGATAACTGAGCAGAACAACCTTCAATTATCAATTAATCTTGAGGGAACTCCAATAAGGATAGGTCTTCCGACTAATCTACTCCCGGTCAAGGTTTTTATTTAAATTAGATAAATTTCCTGATTTAATTCCCTGTCTATCAAACTCAAATCCTTTTTGAAAATATCTGATTAATAAAATAGCACATCTTTCTGCAACTCATTGGGAGACGGCCTGGGATTCATACTCCTAGTATTTTAATTCTAATTTTGTGACAACCCTTCTAAATTGATAGACGGATTTTTGTTAGTAAGAACTGTGCTTGCAACGTATCTCTTATAATAATTTCTTAACTCGCCAATTTTCGCCACGTCAGTCCCTTCTAGTTTGTAGCTAGCTTTCCTTCACCCGACTTCTGAACTCCGATGTCATGTCGGATTAGTATGAGGTCGTTCATGGTGAAGCTTCTCCTAATTACTTTCTGGTTGTATCTTAAGGGCATCATTTGTTTCAATGCCTCCTCTTTTATCCGAGCTTATTTTCGAACTTCTGGGAGGAGGTCGAGTTCCTCCTTTTGTGTTTGGACATGGATCATTTCATCATAAAATCTAACTCTTGGAGATTCTTCAGCGATCTCTATAGGAATGATGGCCTCTATGCCATAAGCAAGTCAAAAATGAGATTTCCCAGTTCTTGAGTGGGAAGCTGTCCGATATGCCCATAAGACTTGAGAAAGCTCACCTACCCATGCTCCCTTTGCATCTTGTAGTCGGCCTTTTAACTCGACTAATACGACGTTTTAGCTTCAGCTTGTCTGTCCTGAGGGTGTTCTACCAATGTGAATTGCTGCTTGGTGCACGAAATTGTGATTCACACTTTTCACAACTCCGCACAACTAACCAGCAAGTAC
The DNA here is from genome assembly GCF_000816755.2 of Arachis ipaensis. Classification (NCBI taxonomy): domain Eukaryota; kingdom Viridiplantae; phylum Streptophyta; class Magnoliopsida; order Fabales; family Fabaceae; genus Arachis; species Arachis ipaensis. The sequence continues at coordinate 85,137,246 of NC_029788.2, read as the reverse complement.
ATTGGGTCGTCCAAGTAATACCTTACATGAGTAAGGGTCGAATCCCACGGAGATTGTTGGCTTGAAGCAATCTATGGTTACCTTGTAAATCTTAGTCAGGAGATTAATTATGATTATCAGTTTGAATTGCGAAAAATAAAAGAGCATAAAATAAATACTTGTTATGCAGTAATGGAGAATATGTTGGAGTTTTGGAGATGCTTTGTCTTCTGAATCTCTGCTTTCCCCCTGTCTTCTTCTTCATGCATGCAAGGTTCCTCCTATGGCAAGCTGTGTGTTGGTGGATCACCGTTGTCAATGGCTACCATCCGTCCTCTCAGTGAAAATGGTCCAGGTGTGCTGTCACCGCACGACTAATCATCTGTCGGTTCTCACTCATGCTGGAATAGGATCCATTGATCCTTTTGCGTATGTCACTACGCCCAACCCTTGTGAGTTTGAAGCTCGTCACAGTCATTCAATCCCTGAATCCTACTCAGAATACCACAAACAAGGTTTAGACTTTCCGGATTCTCAAGAATGCTGCCAATGGATTCTAGCTTATACCACGAAGATTCTGATTAAGGAATCCAAGAGATACTCATTCAAGCGAAGGTAGAATGGGAGTGGTTGTCAGGCACGTGTTCATAGATTGAGAATAGTGATGAGTGTCACGGATCATCACATTCATCATATTGAAGTGCGAATGAACATCTTAGATAGAAACAAGCGTGTTTGAATAGAAAACAGAAATAATTGCATTAATTCATCGAGACACAGCAGAGCTCCTCACCCCCAACAATGGAGTTTAGAAACTCATGCCGTCAAAGAGTACAAAGTTCAGATCTAAAAATGTCATCAGGTCCAAAGTAAACCTCTAAAAGTTATTTAAATACTAAACTAGTAACCTAGGTTTACAGAAAATGAATAAACTAAGATAGATGGTGCAGAAATCCATTTCTGGGGCCCACTTGGTGTGTGCTGGGGCTGAGACTTAAGCTTTACACATGCCTAGGCTGTTTCTGGAGTTAAACGCCAGGTTGTAACCTGTTTCTGGCGTTTAACTCCAATTTGTAACTTGTTTCTGGCATTTAACGCCAGACTGCAACATGGAACTGACGTTGAACGCCTGTTTACATCGTTTATCCTTGAGAAAAGTATGGACTATTATATATTGCTGGAAAGCCCTGGATGTCTACTTTCCAACGCAATTAAGAGCACGCCAATTGGACTCCTGTAGCTCCAGAAAATCTATTCCGAGTGCAGAGAGGTCAGAATCCAACAGCATCAGCTGTCCTTTTTCAGCCTGAATCAGATTTTTGCTCAGCTCCCTCAATTTCAGCCAGAAAATACCTAAAATTATAGAAAAATACACAAAGTCATAGTAAAGTCTAGAAATATGAATTTTGCCTAGAAACTAATGAAAATATACTAAAAACTAACTAAAGCATACTAAAAACTACATGAAATTAACCCCAAAAAGCGTATAAAATATCCGCTTATCACAACACCAAACTTAAACTGTTGCTTGTCCCCAAGCAACTAGACAAATAAAATAGAATACAAATAAGTCAAGAAGTAATAATATCTCAGAGTTTTTTTTTGAGTGAAGCTCAGATTCTAATTAGATGAGCGGGACTAGTAGCTTTTTGCTTCCGAACAGTTTTGGCATCTCACTTTATCCATTGAAGCTCAGAATGATTGGCATCTATAGGAACTTAGAATTCAGATAGTGTTATTGATTCTCCTAGTTCAGTATGTTGATTCTTGAACACAGCTACTTTATGAGTGTTGGCCGTGGCCCTAAGCATTTTGTTTTCCAGTATTACCACCGGATACATAAATGCCACAGACACATAATTGGGTGAACCTTTTCAGATTGTGACTCAGCTTTGCTAAAGTCCCCAGTTAGAGGTGTCCAGGGTTCTTAAGCACACTTTTCTTTTTGCTTTGGACCTTGACTTTAACCGCTCAGTCTCAAGTTTTCACTTGAGACCTTCACGCCACAAGCACATGGTTAGGGACAGCTTGGTTTAGCTGCTTAGGCCAGGATTTTATTCCTTTAGGCCCTCCTATCCATTGATCCTCAAAGCTTTGGATCCTCTTGGTTTAGCATGCACCTCTGAAAGATTGCAGGTGCAATACACAGACCAAAAGGCAATCTTCTGTAAGCAAATACTCCAGAAGGACATGCGAATGCTATTTTCTCTTGGTCCTGAGGATCTACTGCAATTTGGTTGTAACCTGAATAGCCATTCAAGAAGTAGTAATATTCATGACCTACTAGTCTCTCCAGCCTCCAATAATTTGGTGACCTCTTTCTGCACCACTTCCTTCATGGCTGGATTTAGCCGCCTCTGTGGTTGAACCACTGGCTTAGCATCATCCTCCAATAGGATTTTGTGCATGCATCTAGCTGGGCTTATGCCCTTAAGGTCACTTATGGACCACCCAAGAGCTGTCTTGTGTGTCCTTAGCACTTGAATTAGTGCTTCCTCTTCCAGTGGATTTAAAGCAGAGCTTATGATCACTGGAAAGGTGTCACCTTCTCCCAGAAATGCATATTTCAGGGATGGTGGTAATGGCTTGAGCTCGGGTTTAGGAGGTTTCTCCTCTTCCTGAGGAAGTCTCAGAGGCTCTTTCAATTCCTTTGAACCCTCCAAATCAGGCTGAAACATCTTTAAAGATGTCTTCCAGCTCTGATTCGAGACTCTCAGCCATGTTAACTTCCTCTACCAAAGAGTCAATGAGATCAACTTTCATGCAGTCTTTTGGTGTATCTGGATGCTGCATGGCTTTGACAGCATTCAACTTAAACTCATCCTCATTGACTCTCAGGGTTACTTCCCCCTTTTGGACATCAATGAGAGTTTGTCCAGTTGCTAGGAAAGGTCTTCCTAGAATGAGAGTAGCGCTTTTGTGCTCCTCCATTTCCAGCACTACAAATTCAGTGGGAAAGGCAAATGGCCCAACCCTGACAATCATGTCCTCAATCACGCCTGATGGGTATTTAATGGAGCCATAAGCAAGTTGGAGACATATCCGGGTTGGTTTAACTTCAGTTAAACCAAGCTTTCTGATAGTGGATGCAGGTATTAGGTTGATGCTTGCCCCAAGATCACATAAAGCTATCTTGGTGCAATTACCCTCTAATATGCATGGTATTAGAAAGCTTTCGGGATCTTTAAGCTTTTCTAGAAAGCTTTTCAGAATGACTGCACTGCATTCTTCAGTGAGGATAACTCTTTCAGTTTCTCTCCAATCCTTCTTATGACTCAAGATCTCCTTCATGAACTTGGCATAAGAAGGTATTTGCTCAAGTGCCTCTGCAAACGGAATCTTTATTTCAAGAGTCCTGAGATAATCTGCAAAGTGAGCAAATTGCTTATCCTACTCCTCTTGGCGGAGTTTTTGAGGATAAGGTATCTTGGCTTTATATTCCTTAACCTTAGTTGCTGCAGGTTTATTTCCTACAGAGGTGGTTGGAGAAGCCTTTTTAGAGGGGTTGTTATCAGCACTTGTATGTGTCTGATCCCTCACTGGCATTTGAATGCCAGGGTTAGAAGCTGGAGTGGCGTTGGACGCCAACTCCTTACTTGTTCCTGGCGTTTGAACGCCAGAACTGAGCTTCCATTGGGCGTTTGACGCCACATTCTTGCCTGTTTTTGGCGTTTGAATGCCAGAGTTATTCCTCTCTGGTCTCTTACTGTCCTTAGAGGGATTTTGGGTAGCAGGTTGTTCATTTCTTGGCTTCCTGCTGCCTTGAAGTGAGGTATTTAATGTTTTCCTACTTCTTAATTGAATTGCTTGGCACTCTTCCGTTATTTGTTTTGATAACTGTTGTTCTGTTTGCTTCAACTGTACATATTCAGATTAGCTATTCTTGTGTCTTGTAGTATCTCCTTGAATTCGGCCAGCTGTTTTGTTAGAAAGTCTAATTGCTGATTGAATTCAGTAATTTGTTCTGCAGGACTGAGTTCAGCAGTTACTGTTTTAGCCTCTTCTTTCATGGAAGATTCACTGCTTAGGTACAGATGCTGATTTCTGGCAACTGTATCAATAAGCTCTTGAGCCTCTTCAGTTTTCTTTCTCATGTGTATAGATCCACCAGCTGAGTGATCTAGAGAAATTTGAGTTTTCTCTGTAAGCCCATAATAGAAGATGTCTAACTGCACCCATTCTGAAAACATTTCAGAGGGGCATTTTCTTAGCATCTCTCTATATCTCTCCCAGGCATCATAAAGAGATTCATTATCTCCTTGTTTAAAGCCTTGGATGTCCAGCCTTAGCTGTGTCATCCGTTTTGGAGGAAAGTATTGATTCAGGAATTTTTCTGATAGCTATTTCCATGTCCTTATGCAAGCCTTAGGTTGGTTATTTAACCACCTCTTAGCTTGGTCTTTTACAGCAAATGGAAATAGTAATAATCTGCAGACATCCTGATCTACTTCCTTATCATGTACTGTGTCAGCAATTTGTAAAAACTGTGCCAGAAACTCTGTAGGTTCTTCATGTAGAAGACCGGAATACTGGCAGCTTTGCTGCACCATGATAATGAGCTGAGGATTCAACTCAAAGCTACTGACTCCAATGGAGGGTATACATATACTGCTCCTATATGAAGCAGTAGTGGGGTTAGCATATGACCCCAGAGTCCTCTTGGACTGTTCATTTCCACTTAGGTCCATGGTGCACGAATTGTGAATCACACTTTTCACAACGCGTACCACTAACCAGCAAGTGCACTGGGTCGTCCA
>NC_029788.2:85132294-85132485 GCF_000816755.2 Arachis ipaensis | reverse complement strand
TTGCTGCCATTACTGGCGTTCAACGCCCAGTGGGTGGCCATTTCTGGCGTTGAACGCCCAGATGCTACCATTACTGGCGTTTTCTTGCCATTGAGCTCTTTTACTCTGTTTTGTGTGCCGATTCCTTCTGTAACCCTGTAAACTTATACAAATGATTCTGTACCTTAGTGTCAGTGAACTTTATATAAACG
>NC_029788.2:85132083-85132218 GCF_000816755.2 Arachis ipaensis | reverse complement strand
GTCCCTATAGGGGTCTTGAATGCTGTTCTGTAAGCCCACAGAGCATCATCCAAGCTCCTTGCCCAATCCTTTCTACGGGTGTTTACTGTCCGTTCCAGGATTCTCTTTAATTCTCTGTTAGAGACTTCAGCTTGT
>NC_029788.2:85117516-85132018 GCF_000816755.2 Arachis ipaensis | reverse complement strand
AGAGAAAATAGAGAGCATGCATCTCTGGAAGGTTGCAGGCGCATTACACAGCCCAAATGGCATCCTTCTATAAGCAAACACTCCAGATGGGCATGTGAATGCTGTTTTCTCTTGATCCTGGGGATCCACTGCAATCTGGTTATAGGCTGAATAGCCATCCAAAAAGCAGTAATAATCATGACCTGCTAGTCTCTCTAGCATCTGGTCTATGAATGGTAAAGGAAAATGATCCTTTCTGGTGGCTGTATTGAGCCTTCTGTAGTCAATACACATGCGCCACCCTGTAACTGTTCTTGTGGGAATCAGTTCATTTTTTTCATTATGAATCTCTGTCATGCCTCCCTTTTTTGGGACGACTTGAACAGGGCTCACGAATAAAATAAAAAAATGAAATAAAATAACTAGAAATTAAATATAGATTTCGAAAATTAAAAATAAAAAATTTAAAACTAAAATAATTACTTAATTAAGGAGATTTGAAAAACTTTGAATACGATTTTGGAAAAAAGATTTTAAATTTGAAATAGAAATCTGAATTTTAAAGGAAATTTTCGAAAATTCACTTTAAAATAGAGAGAAAAGATATTTTTTTTTATTTTTGAATCTTAATGAGGAAAGAGAAAAACAATGAAATAGCACAAGATTTAAAATTTTTAGATCTAATGCTCCTTGTTTTCGAAAATTTTGGAGGGAAAACACCAAGGAACACCAAACTTAAAAATTTTAAGATCAAGACACAAGGAAAACTCAAGAACACCTTGAAGACTCACAAGAACAACAAGAACATGAAGAAAGAACACCAAACTTAAAATTTTTAGAAAATCACAATAAAATTTTCGAAAACTAAAGAAAAGCTAACAAGAAAACACCAAACTTAAAGTTTGGCACAAGATTTATTCAAAGAAAAATTATTTTAAAAAAAATTTAAAAAAAAGAAGATAGCCAATTACTAAGAACATAAGCAAAACGCTCTAGCCAATTGAGCTATAAATTTAACGTGTTTTAATATTGTATTTAATAAATAAAATTTTCTTTGGAAACTGATATTTTGAAAAAGCACAAGAAAAAAAAGAAAAGACACAGAACAAGAAAAACTAAAGATCGAACAAGGAAAATAAACAAGAACAACTTGAAGATGAAGAAAGAAAAAAGAACACAAATTTCGAAAATTTAAAGGAAAATAAAAAACATGCAATTGACACCAAACTTAAAATATGAAACTAAACTCAAACAGAAAAACTCAATTATTAGTTTATAAAAATTTTCGAAAAAAATTAAAAAGAGAAAATAAGGATTTTTAAAATTTTAACCAAAAAACAATAATAGAAGATTCTAAACCAAAAAGAAAATTTTTTCCTAATCTAAGCAACAAAATAAACCGTCAGTTGTCCAAACTCGAACAATCCCCGGCAACGGCGCCAAAAACTTGGTGCACGAAATTGTGATTCACACTTTTCACAACTCCGCACAACTAACCAGCAAGTGCACTGGGTCGTCCAAGTAATACCTTACGTGAGTAAGGGTCGAATCCCACGGAGATTGTTGGCTTGAAGCAATCTATGGTTACCTTGTAAATCTTAGTCAGGAGATTAATTATGACTATCAGTTTGAATTGCGAAAAATAAAAGAGTATAAAATAAATACTTGATATGCAGTAATGGAGAATATGTTGTTCATAGATTGAGAATGGTGATGAGTGTCACGGATCATCACATTCATCATATTGAAGTGCGAATGAACATCTTAGATAGAAACAAGCGTGTTTGAATAGAAAATAGAAATAATTGCATTGATTCATCGAGACACAGTAGAGCTCCTCACCCCCAACAATGGAGTTTAGAGACTCATGCCGTCAAAGAGTACAAAGTTCAGATCTAAAAATGTCATCAGGTCCAAAGTAAACCTCTAAAAGTTGTTTAAATACTAAACTAGTAATCTAGGTTTACAGAAAATGAATAAACTAAGATAGATGGTGCAGAATTCTATTTCTGGGGCCCACTTGGTATGTGCTGGGGCTGAGACTTAAGCTTTACACGTGCCTAGGCTGTTTCTGGAGTTAAACGCCAGGTTGTAACCTGTTTCTGGCGTTTAACGCCAGACTGCAACATGGAACTGGCGTTGAACGTCATTTTACGTCGTCTATCCTTGAGCAAAGTATAGACTATTATATATTGCTGGAAAGCCCTGGATGTCTACTTTCCAAAGCAATTGAGAGCGCACCAATTGGACTCCTGTAGCTCTAGAAAATCCATTCTGAGTGCAGAGAGGTCAGAATCCAACAGCATCAGCAGTCCTTTTTCAGCCTGAATTAGATTTTTGCTCAGCTCCCTCAATTTCAGCCAGAAAATACCTGAAATTACAGAAAAATACACAAACTCATAGTAAAGTCCAGAAATATGAATTTTGCCTAGAAACTAATGAAAATATACTAAAAACTAACTAAAGCATACTAAAAACTATATGAAATTAACCCCAAAAAGCGTATAAAATATCCGCTCATCACTGCTTAATCTTAAGGTCGACCAGCAGGCTTCTAAAGGTTGAGTCAGTGAACTGAGTTTCATTGTCCATGATGACGGAGTGTGAACTCCAAACCGAGTGACAATGTTCTTATAGAGAAATGTTCAACCTCTTTGAGTTGTGATGGTTGCTAAAGGTTCGGCCTCGATCCACTTAGTAAAACAATTAATACCCACAATGAGGTACTTTACTTGTCCAGGGGCTTGTGGAAATGGACCGAGAAGGTCAAGACCCCATTTTGCGAATGGCCAAGGTAAGGTGACACTGATAAGATCCTCTACAGGTGCTACATGGAAGTTGGCATGCTTTTGACAAAGTGGATACTTTTTAACAAAGTCGGCTGCCTCCTTTTACAAGGTCGGCCAAAAGAAGCTAGCTAGAATCACTTTCTTGACTAGTGATCGTGCTCCTAAGTGATTTCCACATATGCCATTATAAACTTCTTCTAAGACCTCCTTAGTCTTAGAGGTCGGAACACACTTCAATAGAGGTGTGGATACTCCTCTTTTGTAGAGAACATTATGGACTAGGTATAGTTTTGTGCTTTTCTTATGAACCCCTTGCTTCCTTTTCATCTCCAAGAATGATATTGAATTTAAGATATTTGACTATGGGAGTCATCAATCCTAGGCTTTGGTTGGATATAGTCATTGTGTCTGGTACGCGGAATCGTGATTACACTTTAATTATGTAAAATTCATCGCTCTTTCTTTCCCTGGTAATGGCGCCAAAAACATGATGCCAAGACCATGGTTCACAACTCCATGTAACTAACCAGCAAGTGCACTGGGTCGTCCGCACGCGTTCATAGGGAATGATGATGATTGTCACGTTCATCACATTCAGATTGAAGTGCGAATGAATATCTTAGAAGCGAATTAAGATGAATTGAATAGAAAACAGTAGTACTTTGCATTAATCTTTGAGGAACAGCAGAGCTCCACACCTTAATCTATGGAGTGTAAAAACTCTACCGTTAAAATTACATAAGTGAAAGGTCCAGGCATGACCGAATGGCCAGCCCCTCTAATCTAAGAACCAGGCATCCAAAGATGTCTAATACAGTAGTAAAAGGTCCTATTTATAATAAACTAGTCACTAGGGTTTACAGAAATAAGTAATTGATGCATAAATCCACTTCCGGGTCCCACTTGGTGTGTGCTTGGGCTGAGCTTGAGTGTTGCACGTGTAGAGGTCCTTCTTGGAGTTGAACGCCAGTTTTTGTGCCAGTTTGGGCGTTCAACTATGGTTTTGGATCCTTTTCTGGCGCTGGACGCCAGATTTGGGCAGAGAGCTGGCGTTGAACGCCAGTTTGAGTCGTCTAAACTTGGCCAAAGTATGGACTATTATATATTGCTGGAAAGCCCTGGATGTCTACTTTCCAACGCAATTGGAAGCGCGCCATTTCGAGTTCCGTAGCTCTAGAAAATCCATTTTGAGTGCAGGGAGGTCAGAATCCAACAGCATCAGCAGTCCTTCTTCAACCTCTGAATCTGATTTCCGCTCAAGTCCCTCAATTTCAGTCAGAAAATACCTGAAATCACAGAAAAACACACAATCTCATAGTAAAGTCCAGAAATGTGAATTTGACATAAAAACTAATGAAAACATCCCTAAAAGTAACTAGATCCTTCTAAAAACATACTAAAAACAATGTCAAAAAGCATATAAATTATCCGCTCATCAGTGTCCGACTTGTCATATCTGATTTTTGCGTGGTCTAGAAATTTGCGGATAAATCCTCGTTGCAAGTATAGTTTCTAAACCTTCAAAAGTCCTTTCATACAAACGTTTTGGTTGTCACAAGTAATAAACCCCTTTAAAATTGATAACCGAGTATTTTAAACCTCGGGTCGTCTTCTCAAGGAATTGCAGGGAAGTATGTTCTTATTATTGGTTATGAGTTTGTAAATTGAGGTTTTGGAAGTAAGGTGGGAATATGTTATATGACAAGTAAAATAAAATAATAATAATAAAAATAAACTCTTGGCAAGGTATTAGAACTGGAGGTCCTATCCTTATCAATTGTAATGAGAATTAGATTTTTCTCCCACTTTGTTAACCTCTAACTATGAAGGTAAATTAAGTGGATGAATTAATTTTTATTCCTCAGGTCCTAGTCTTTCTTTGGGAAAGACTAGAGTTATTGGAATTTGAATTAATGAAATGAAGAAATCCAATTTTCAATCAACAATGAGTTTGCCAAAAGGAAGAAAATATCTAAATTAAAAAGCATCAATATAAATAAAGCAAAGCAAAATTAAATCTGAGAATACCTCGATTAAAATACATTCAAAGTAGTAAAATCTAACATGGAAAAGTTCATAAGCCAATTGGGCAACATAAATCAAATACAAATAAAAGCATGAGGTATCTGAAAGTAAAAGAGAAATAAAAAGTAAAAGGAATATTAAACCTGGATCGAGAGTTACTCCTAAAACTAAGAGAAATCCTAAATCCTAATCCTAAGAGAGAGGAGAGAACCTCTCTCTCTAAAAACTACATCTAAAATATAAAAAGTGAATTATGAGAGCGTCCCTATGAATGGATGCAATCCCCCACTTTATAGCCTCTAATCTGTGTTTTCTGGGCCGCGAACTAGGTCGAAAACAGTCCAGAATTCGCTGGTTTCGAATTTTGCCACGCTGGTTTTTCGTTACTGCGACGCGGCCGCATGGATCACGCGGTCGCGTCGCATAGTGTCAGAGGAACCATAGGAATGGTAGAAAGTATGAAATGCAATCCTATCTATATGAATGCAGCTAAATGTGAAATGCTTCTACCTACTTGGTTTAAAAGTAAATAAATTCTCCAAGAATAAATATGAACTGGATTTCACTAATTCAAATCATAAAAATGAAGTACAAATAGACTTGCAAGAAGAAAATAGCTTATGAAAGCAGGGAACAAGGAATTGAGCATCGAACCCTTACTGGAAGTGTATACACTCTAATCACTCATGTGTTTAAGGTTCGATTGTCTCAATTCTCTACTATCCTTGCTTTCTAAGGCTTGCTCTTCATCTAACAATCGACAAAAATTTAATGCACCAATACACATATCAAGAGGTCTTTTAAGGGTTGTAATGGGGTTAGGGTCAAGGTAGGATTGTATTTGGTCAAGTGGACTAAAATCTGAATCCTTAATTAATCTTAAACTTTCCACCTAACTTTAGACAATCCATGTAATCATAATGCCACATCTAACTATCCATTAACCATGTTTTCCACATATTCATGCATTCTAATTTTAAGTACAACTCATATGCATTGCTTTCACCACTTACTTTGGGGCATTTTGTCCCCTTTTATTTGCTCTTTTTCTTTTCTTTTTCTCCTTTATTTTTCTTCTCTTTTTTTTTTCAAAGCATATGATTAAAGTATTGAATGCATGAACATATTCTCAACATTCTTTCACATTTTGTGTGTTCGAGCTCTAAACCATGTTCCAATATAATATTTCTTCAAACAAGTGTAACAAAAAATTTTATTCAAATTAGTGAAATACTTTAAAAGGTTTCTTGAAAAAGAAAATATTACTTTAACCAAGTGGTAAAATATGCAAAAAAAAAAATCAAATAAATATGCAATTAAATATGCAAATGCAACAACTAGCAAGAAAAAATAAACCGTTGGTGTTTGAGATAGGAAGGTACTAACCCACGGAGATCGGTATCGACCTCCCCACACTTAAAGATTGCATCGTCCTCGGTGCATGCTGAGATTTGCAAGTGGATGGGGGTTGTGGTTCCTCAGCTGGGGCTCTTTTTGTTCCTTTCCTTGCCGGTAGTTTGGGAGTAGCTTTCTCTTTACCTTTCTTGGTGGCCATCCTGAAAAAGGGAAGAGAAAGTAAATTAAATTCAAAGAGATATATATAGCAAGGAAGAGAACGGAAAAGGTGGTGATGGATGCACATTAAGATATAACTGACATTAACACATGCTCGCGAGTACATGTGAAAAAGCCATCAATGGAAAATAGCTAGTGCATATAAGGACAAGTGAATGCAAGGTGTTTATTGGCATGCAGGCAAAGGCATGAGTAGCATAGATCAAGCATTCAATGTCCAAGTTAGATTACCAAGTCTTTCAAACTAGCAACATGTTTGTAATGACAATTATAATGAATGAATATGATATGAAAAAGGGTTTTGTGAAAAACAGGCATTCAGAGTAGTAGGATAAAAGATACTGAAAAGCAGTGCATAATGCCATACGGGCGTTTTCACAAACACATAGCATGCATGGTAAATAATCTAATGAAAATAATAAATTGAACATACAAGCAACCCTTTAAAAAATAAATATATATAATTGTCAAATAATTCCTCTAATAATCCACAAGTAAAATATAGAAATAATGACCCAAATAAATTTCTAACACCAATGAAAATAATGCAATGAATGAAAGTATGCAAATAAATTAAAATGAAATAAAAAGAAAAATAAGAAGAACGAGAAGGGAAAGAAGATAAGAAAGGAAGAAGAAAGAAATAAGAAAAGATAAGAAAAATAAGGATTAGAGAAGAAAAGATAAGAAAGCTGGCTAATCTGGATATGTTGTGCGACGATGGCGACGCGGTCGCGGGGGTGACGCGGTCGCGTGGTGCGCGATAAGGTTGGGTGACGCGGACGCGTGGGGCATGCGATCGCGTGACTCGATTTGTGCTAGTGGTGCGAGTGCAGCCTCGCGGTCGCACAACTCTCTGTCCAAAACTCAGTATTGCCAAAATCCAGGGGGACGCGGTCGCGTGGTCGACGCGATCGCGCGGGTGGCCTTATTTCCAATATGATGCGGGCGCGTGGGTGACGCGTTCGCGTGGCAGGGCTTGTGCTACTAGCACGGGTCCAGCCTAATTCCAGCTCAACTTTCGGCCATACACCCTTTTTACGCCGATTTCAGGTCACGCGGCCGCGTGGGTGACGCGGTCGCGTGGGAGGCCATTATTCCCATATGACGCGGTCGCGTTAGCAATGCGGTCGCGTGGGGTGATTTGTGCCATTGGCACGCCTCCAGCGCTGCTCCTGCGAAACTCTCTGTTCATTTATTTTTTTCTTCACTCCCCTTGCGACGCGGACGCGTCGCTGATGCGATCGCGTAGCGAAATTTTTTTTTTAATGCAATATGCAGATGCAAATGCAGTGCTTAAAGTGAATGCTATGCATGATTCCAGGTTCAACAAAATAAAATAAATCTCAAAAACAAACAAAACTAAATAAAATTAAAATTGCAAAATGAACGATCATACCATGGTGGGTTGTCTCCCACCTAGCACTTTTAGTTATAGTCCTTAAGTTGGACATTTGATGAGCTTCCTGCTATGGTGGCTTGTGCTTGTACTGATCCAGGAATTTTCACCAGTGTTTGTGATTCCAGTAACCTCCGGGGTCCCAAACTAGGCATGTAAAACCCTTGAGCAGCTTCAAAAAGATTCTTAGGCTCCCGGGGTGTTGGATGTCAGAACAGATTCCAAGATCCCAAATCTTGCTTTTACACCCATCTTTGTCGGGATCTGTATTTTTCCAGCCGGGTGATAAGTAATTTGAATTCTCACTGCAGCTACCAAACAGCTTCCTAGACTCATTCAATTGAGCTCTACACCAACCTTTGCGTTTAAACTTAAAGCTTCCAACCATAATGAACCTTGCAGGACAATTCTTACCACTGGCCATCTTCCTCTTACTCTTAATGTCACAAAGAGTTCTAAGTTGACCATCCGTCTCCAGTAGCCCATATTCAAGTGGGATTAGAAAGCTATGGGATATGAATTTTACCCACTTGAATGTTGTGAAGGATGATGGCAACTTAGGGGGAGGGGTTTCCAACAACTTTGGCAAGGTGATTTCAAGCTCCACTCCCTTGTGCTCTTTGACTACTTCCACCTCTTTGCAAGCTTCTTCAATTTCAACCTCTTCCTCTTGGTAGCTTTCTTCCAATTCAATCTCTTCTTCATTGCTCACCAAGGGCATGGGAGGTTGTGCTTCTTCTTCTTTAATCTCCATCACTTGATCAACCTCTACAAAGTCTTCAACCATGATCTCTTCAACATCAACATCAAACACCATGGAAAGAGGCTCTGTGACTGGACTTTCCAATGGAGGTACAGCATCTCTTAAGTCTGCAACCACTTCTTCCTTTTTAATAATTGCTGCCTTGTCCAGTTGTTTAAGGATAAAATCGTACTCATCCTCGATGATTTTCTTTCCATGACAACTCCTTTCAACTATTCTTTCATCTTCAAGGGTCTCTCCTACCCTTACCCGTAGGGCCTCCTCTAGCTCTTTATGAAGTATGGATTCGCGAAGATGATTCCTTCTTTCCTGTTCCATATCAATAGCATAATTGGGATCATCTTGCTCTTGGATTGATGGATGTGGGTGCTCTTCCATGGATGGTGGTGATGGGATGGAGAGATTATTCTGTGGTTGACAAGAAAGTGCACTAGAGCTTGAGGGTTGATTGTTGAAGGTATTTGGTGGTCTGATTTGGGTGAAGAGAGCTTGTATAGTAGAGTTTAGATCGGCAAGTGCTTTCTCCATGGAGGTTTGGGGTAGATAGGAGGGTTCATTTGGTTCATAAGGTGGTTGGTATGGTGGATGAGGGTTAGGGTCATATGGAGGTGAGTGGCGGAAAGGGGCTTGTGAGTGTGGTGGTCCAAAGTCATGTTGAGGAAAGGGTTCATAGGCATATGGGGGTGGTTGTTGATAGTCCATTGGAGGTGGTTGTTGCCATGAGGGTTGATTAAATCCTTGTGGCTCCTCCCATCTTTGATTGTTCCAACCTTGATGCCTGTTCTCATTGTAATTTCTTCTTCCTGCAACATTATTGTAACCAGACTCATAGCCAAAGGGGTGAGAGTTCATAGTAGTAAATAAAAATTAAAAATAAAAATAAAAATAAATTTAAATTAAAAGTTTATTTAAATTTTGAATTTGAAAATTAAATTTTGAAATTTGAAATTTGAAATTTTGAATTTTGAATTTTGAATTTTGAAAATTTTTGAATTTGAATTTTGAAAAAAAAATTTTAAATTTAAATTTTTGAAAATTGATTTTTGAAATAAGATAAGATAAAATAAAAATTTTAAAATAAAAACCAATAACCTCTTAACTTAAGAAAAAGCAAAAATAAAAATAAAAACAAACAAACAAGCAAAAATAAAATATTTACAATAACCAATAATAAGGCATACGTTTGCAATTCCCCGGCAATGGTGCCATTTTGATGAGAGAACTTTTGCGTGGTCTAGAAATTTGCGGATAAATCCTCGTTGCAAGTATAGTTTCTAAACCTTCAAAAGTCCTTTCATACAAACGTTTTGGTTGTCACAAGTAACAAACCCCTTTAAAATTGATAACCGAGTATTTTAAACCTCGGGTCGTCTTCTCAAGGAATTGCAAGGAAGTATGTTCTTATTATTGGTTATGAGTTTGTAAATTGGGGTTTTGGAAGTAAGGTGGGAATATGTTATATGACAAGTAAAATAAAATAATAAAAATAAAAATAAACTCTTGGCAAGGTATTAGAACTGGAGGTCCTATCCTTATCAATTGTAATGAGAATTGGATTTTTCTCCCACTTTGTTAACCTCTAACTATGAAGGTAAGTTAAGTGGATGAATTAATTTTTATTCCTCAGGTCCTAGTCTTTGTTTGGGAAAGACTAGAGTTATTGGAATTTGAATTAATGAAATGAAGAAATCCAATTTTCAATCAACAATGAGTTTGCCAAAAGGAAGAAAATATCTAAATTAAAAAGCATCAATATAAATAAAGCAAAGCAAAATTAAATCTGAGAATACCTCGAATAAAATACATTCAAAGTAGTAAAATCTAACATGGAAAATTTCATAAGCCAATTGGGCAACATAAATCAAATACAAATAAAAGCATGAGGTATCTGAAAGTAAAAGAGAAATAAAAAGTAAAAGGAATATTAAACCTGGATCGAGAGTTACTCCTAAAACTAAGAGAAATCCTAAATCCTAATCCTAAGAGAGAGGAGAGAACCTCTCTCTCTAAAAACTACATCTAAAATATAAAAAGTGAATTATGAGAGCGTCCCTATGAATGGATGCAATCCCCCACTTTATAGCCTCTAATCCGTCTTCTGTAGAATATGTTTCATGGGTTGATTAGTTCGGGCCTTTATAATGTGAGCTTAAAAATAAGGTCAAAGCCTTCTACAAGTGATGATAAGGGCGTATGTGAACTTTCCTATCTTTTGATAGTTTAGTTTTACCCCATGTAAGGCTTTGCTCACAAAGTAGATGGGTTATTATGTGTGTTCATCTTCTCGGAATAAGGCTGAAGCTATAGTCCGAGTTATTACTACTAGGTAGAGGATAAGCTCCTCCCCTGGGAGAGGTCCGGTAAGTATTGAGGGTTGGCTTAAGAATGTTTTAAAATTTTGGAAGACTTGTTCGCATTTCTGGGTCCATTCAAATTGGTTCCCTTTTTTAAGTATTGAGAACAAAGGTAGAGACTTCAGAGCTGATCCTACTAGGAACCTGGACAACGTTGCCAACCTTCCTTTTAGTTGTTGGACTTCCTTGAGGCAAGTCGGGCTTTTCATCTCTAATATGGATGTGCACTTATCTGAGTTAGCCTCAATACCTCTTTGAGTGAGCATAAAGTCTAAGAACTTCCCGGCCTCTACTGCAAAGGTGCATTTTGAAGGATTCAATGTCATCTCATGCTTTTTTATTGTGGAGAAATGGTGCGTATTTTGAGAATATCCATAACTGAATCGGCAAGTGCACCGGGTCGTCCAAATAATACCTCAGGTAAGTGAGGGTCTATCCCACAAGGACTGAGGAACTGAGCAACAATGGTCAACTGATTGGCTTAGTCAGGCGAATAGAAAAAAGTTAGTTTTGTGGGTTTTCAAAAGCATTGAACAATAAATCAAGAGTCAAGAATGCAAATAATGAGTTTGGTGTAAAAATCAATAAAAAAACAGTTAAGGTATCGGAGATGTTTACTTTTCCAGATTAAGTTTTCTTACCAACTATTTTAATCATGTAAGATTCATTTCATGGCAAACTGTAATTGACTAAACCCTAATCTCTTAGTAATTTAGTCTCCTTTAATCTTCATCAACCGCCAATCTCTTGGTCACTTGATTCTGATTAGAGGGTTGAGTTCAAATCTAGTTTATGGCCACAAAAACCCTAATTATTCAAAGTTAAACGGATTATATGTCACGTATCCAGATTATTTCAAGCAATTAGTAATTTAGGAGGAATTTACTTTTAAGCTGTGTTCAGGTGAGGGACCTCTCCTAAGGGTCATAAGAACGCATCTAGAATAAGGGTCATACTCTCGTATCACCCAGATTCATAAAATTAAGAATAAAAGTAATCTTTGAAATTGAATCAATACATTAATTAAAATAGAAGAATAATAGTCTTAATCTATAGAAATAAACAGAGCTCCTAACCTTAACCAAAGAGGTTTAATGGCTCATGACTTATAGAGAAAACAACGATTCTGAAAAGTGCCGAAGAGAGGAGTCCCTAAAGGGTGAATCTTTTCCCTTTTATATCTAACCTAATTTGATTTGAAAATTAAATAAAATAATAAATCCTATAACTAAAAGATATTATTTGTAAATAAAAATTACAAAAATAAAATAAAACATAACTAATAAAAGCTAAATCCAACTAGAGATGCTCCAAGAGTGGGCTTTAATTCGGATTGCTTAGCGCTAAATGCCAGTTGGGCGCAAAAGGGTTGCTTCAATTCTTCTCCTTTTCATACAAAACTCTGCCAACTTACTCCAAATTTCACCTGAAATCATAAAAACACTAAAATAACTCAAAGTAGCACCCAAAGAGAATTTTTGCACTAAAATAGTATAAAACTTAATAAATTCTAACTAAAACTAACTAGAAAATAAGGGAAAAATAGGTACAAGATACTCACGCATCAAGAACACCTTGGACAAGTCGGTCAAAAGTGCAAGGTCGTCTCGGGTCTTGACGAGCATATCGTCCAGATATACCTCCTTAAGATATCTTTTACGTGAGGACTTACTAACTCCTCCTCCTGAAAATCCTCCGTTTATCTTGTGTATGTGCCTATTAGGAGTTTGTGGTGGCTGATCTTGCCGACTTCCATCTTCATTTCCTCTCTTCCTTTTTCCTAGGTTGTCTGATCTTTCAGCGAGGCACCTCTCTAGCCGACCTTCTCTGGCCAACTTTTCTATAACATTTTTCAGATTATAACAGTCATTGGTAAAATGTCGTATAGCTTGTGATATTCACAATATTCTGTCCGACTTCCGGATTTTTTGTGTTTAATGGGACGAGGAGGTAGAAGTTTTTAGTGTGACAGATCCTCTTGTAGATATCAACAAGAGAAACTCAGAGTGGGTGTAGTTATGGTACCTTCGTGGCTTCTCCGAGTTATACTCCTCTTTTTCTTTGTCTCCTTCTCCTTCCCCTTATCAACAAGAGAAACTCAGGTTTGGCCTTGGGGTTGGATTTCTGAGTCTGGAGTTCTCTTCTATGTTGATATACTTATCTTCCCGCTCCTGTACTTCATACAAGGAAGTCGGGTGTCACTTGGATATAGATTGGAAAAACGTCCCTTCTTTAAGACCGTTAACCTACTTCATTATCACTGCTTCAGGAGGTAAGTTTTGTATTTTCAAGCAAGCTTTGTTGAATCTTTCTATATAATCTCGGAGTATTTTTCCGACTTCTTGTTTGACCCCTAAGAGACTTGGAGCATGTTTTACTTTATCCTTTTGGACTAAAAATCGGGTAAAAAACTTCTTTGCCAGGTCATCAAAGCAATTCACCTATCTGGGTGGTAAGTTATCAAACCACTTCATCGCCGCTTTGGTCAGTGTTGTTGGGAAGGCCTTGCAGCGAGTTGCATTGGACGCATCAGCCAGGTACATCTGACTTTTAAAATTGTTAAGGTGATATCTCGGGTCGATCATTCCATCATAGAGATCCATGTCGGAACTTTTAAAGTTTCTGGGAACCCTAGCTTGCATGATTTCTTCAATGAACGGATCTTCCCCTCTGAGAGGACTTTCCTCCTGATCCGTCCAATTTCTCTGACTTCGAAGGTCGGCCTCTAACTTTGAGAGCTTTTTTTTCAACTCTCTTCGTTGTCGTTCTTCTTTTGTAATTCTTTTTCTGCTTCTCACTATCGTTTAACCTCCTGCTCGAGTTGTTCCAATCGGCCACAGTGCCCGTGTACGAGCCCCAGTGTCTTGTAGGATGAGGAGGCTCTTTTGTCCTCATGTGAATGTACCTCCGACTGTAGTTGTCGGGTGTAAAGATTTCGCGATGTTCCTTCCCCATTAGGATTGCTTGTTCCTTCTTGTCGCGGGGGTACAATAAGGGCTCATTCGTCGTTGTAGGGTTCTGGCTCGGACTAGGATATGGTGCGTCCGTCTTCAAATTGCTCGTCCGTCATGGTGAGGTGTAGACTTTCAGGTCCCCGACAACGGCGCCAATGTTCCGGGTTACCTGAAATGGTGTTGTAGGCCTGAACGTGAGGGCCAGACTCTCCTTCTGAGGTAGCGTCCGACTTGTGCTGATGCCGGTGTGCCACTATCCGAGTTCCTCGTGAGGTGGTAGGGGGTGGCACCTACAGGAGACTCCGATGTTTAAGTTAACAAAGGCTTTAGACAGATTTTTAGTAGATTGGGTTCTGAATATATCTGAGGGTGTTTAGTATATTTATAGCATATAGGATAGCCACCTTTCAAAGTAGTTCCACCTTTAATGGTGGATAACTATTTTCTTTTCCTAAGAAAGTTGTTGAGATCTCCCTTCTTGATGGATAGGAGATATCTTAAAAAGTAGTTACTTGATCAGATATGTAGGTTTTGGTACAACTGTTCATACACCCAACCTCTAAAAAGTCGGATAGGTACGAAGGAAGCCTGACCTCTTGAGTGAGCCTCTATTCTTTTTAAGCCTAACTTTATTTTTTGGATTAGGGTATGAACAATTATTATG